>NW_027466121.1:1435000-1850000 GCF_046127955.1 Nelusetta ayraudi | reverse complement strand
CCCACACTAGCAATGGGTCAAGCTCACCCTCCCACCCCTCGCATCAGCACCCACTCACCCCCCCTCCCTCCCCCGCTCCCCCTCCTCCACCCTCCATCCCTCCTCCCTCGGTGGTTGCCATGGAAACACACCTTGAGCGAACCCCCAGAGAGGTGCACACTCCTCCCCCACCTCCTCCTCCTCCTCCTCCTCCTCCTCCTCTCGTCCACTGCTCTCGACCGTGTTGCACTCTTTCTTTCTTTCTTTCTTTCTTTCTTTCTTTCTTTCTTTCTCCCTAAGCCGCCGCCGCCGCTCCTCCTCCACCATCCATCCATCCCTCCATCCCGCCGTCTCTCACTCTCTCTGTCACCCCCTTGCACCACCTCCCATCAGTCGCCTGGCCTGCTTTACGGCCTCCGCGCCGCCAGGGACCACACACACACACACACACACACACACACACACACACACACACAAAAGACATTTTGCGCCACTCTCCCGCTCCCTCACTCACATGGAGCCTCCTTGGCCCCACACAGTTGTGTGCTGAGGGGGGGGACCAGTGGAGGTCATAGTGAGTTTTTAACCCCCGAGGGCCTTTAGTCGCCTCCGTGGACGCAGAGGAAGAGGAGGAAGTGGAGGAGGAGGAGGAAGAGGAGGAAGAGGAGGAGGAGCAGCAGTCGCGTTCTGGCGACGGCTAAAAATGGTTTTAGAGAAGTGTTTTTTTGTTTGTTTTTTTGTTTTTAAGCGTGTGCACGCTTGGGAGCGAAGAATGGGGGGGGAATCAAACACCCTCTGGGACCCTCAGTCAGTCCCTCAAGGTGAAAGCAGGGGGCGCTGGTTCGTGTCTTGCTGCAAGATTGCGTGGCGCAAAGGAGAGAGAGACAAGCGATGCCACCTGGTCTCTCTGTCTGTCTCTCTCTCTCCTGCCGCTCGCCCCTGGTCAATTAGCAGAGAGAAGGGGGGGCGGGGGGGGGGGTGACGAGAGACTGACAGGCGTTTGCTTGTAAAACGCTTTTTTTCCCTCCAGAGGGATTTTGCCCCCCCCACTCCTCCACCGTGTCAAGTCTTTCTTCCCCCCCTCCCCCGTTTGCATCCTTCCTCTCACCTGGCTGCCTTCTCTCCATCCATCCTCTCACCCCTCCGTGTTTGCATCCTGTCCTCTCAATTTCCCCCCATATTTCCCCCTCTTTTGTTCTCTCCCCCTCTCCCTCTCCCTCTCTCTCGCTCTCTCTCTCCCCCTCTCTGAGGTAAAACCTCATCAGTAATTCTACAGAGGCACAGCAGTTCCAATTACCTGTGGCGCGCGCGCATGTGTGTGTGTGTGCGTGCATGCATGTGTGGGTTTAGAGTCAGACCAAGCCCTCCTCGCTCATTTTTTTTCCTTTTCTTCCATCTCTCTCTCTCTCTCTCTCTCTCTCTCTCTCTCTCTCTCTCTCTCTGGTTGTTTGTCTACATCTGAGACGTAATGAGAACGCTGCTGCTGCTGCTGCTGCTGCTGCTGCTCCTTATTCGTGTTCGGGGCTCAACACCTCAGAGTCAAGTGTTGGTAAAGGAGTGGCACAAGCTCACGGAGATTTACCGCAATTCAATCATCATCTTTCCAAACTTTCAATCTTCTATCCCACCCGCTTTTTTTTTCTACCCCTTCGCTACCACACGTCGCAGTGCACGTCTCATCGTCCCAAATTCCCAATAAATGCAGCAGCACCCTCCTTGATAATTATCAGTGGCTATGTGTAATTGATTTTTTTTTTTTTATTCAACCTTTATTTCACCTAGAAGATTGAAGCCATTGAGATTAAGAGCCTCTTTTTTTTTTTCAAGGGAAACCCATCAGCCAGCAGCAAAATGCAAAGCACAGTCGCAATATACACAAATAAAACACAAGCAAAATACAGTAGAATTAAATATGGCCATACCAGGGTTGAGAGCTCTGCTCGTACTCGTAAAATACACGCCGATACTACGACACCGATGCCAGTTGTATATGTATGTGCCCGACAATTTAGTTGAATTTGTGCTTGTCGTGCAGTGAAACTTGTGACAGTCGCCCTAAATGTTCTAGAAAATCATGCTGAGGAATTTTGTTGAAATAGCAGAACATCTGTGGGGTTAAAAAGAAAGTCCAAGTATTTTTTAAAAACGTGTATTATCAAGTACTCTGTAAGAGTTTCAGCGAGTACTGAAATGCAAGTACTCGTACCCGTATCGGTGCATCCCTGAGAAACAGTAAGTAAAAATCAAGCACATGTAGTGGAGTCGGCCTCGGGCGATCTCAGTATCCAGTCATTATTCGGCATCTTCCACGCTAAAGGCTAAAGGTGCTAAAGGTGCTAAAGGCTGATGTGAGCCACATACAAGAGGAAAAAGTCAATTTTCTGTCGTGCGGTTAACAAACTCGAGTCCTAACCTTCACCCCGTCTCTCTCTCTCTCTCCCTCTCTCTCTCTCACTATATATTCCTCTTCTCTCATCCCTCTCTCTCCCCTGTGTTCTCTGTCCCAGCGTCGGCCTCCCAGGGCTGTCTGTGTCTCTGTGTGTGTGCGTGCCTGTCTGTGTGTGTGTGTGTGTGTGTGTGTGTGTGTGTGTGTGTGTGTGTGTGTGTGTGTGTGTGCGCGCGCGCGCCGGCGGATCAAATGCACTCTGTGAGACAAAGCGTAACGGCAGGATGCACTACGACTCTGTCATCTCACTATGGGTCACATACGCGCACACACACGGGCCGCCGTCTCAGAGGGGGGACGGCGCTCAGAGACGGCGCTCCCCGCACACACACACACACACACACACACACACACACACACACACACACACACACACTGATCAAAACAATGTATTTGTCAGAAAAGAGAACTCTTTCATGGGACACACACACACACACACACACACACACACACACACACACACACACACACACACACACACACACACACACACACTGAGGCCTCTCTCCATGCCCTTGTGCCGGACAGCCCAATTATCTCTCTGCACCTCGCTGTTTTTTCCCTTCCGTTCTCTCGTTCCCTCTCTTTTCCCCCCCTCTCACACCGTCGCCGTGTCTTTCCTCTCCTGTCGCCCGCGTTCCTCGCTACCCACGTGTAATTGATTGACCCTTTTAATTAGCTTCTCATGTTCCTCCGACCTCGTCGACGTCGCCCGCCGCTCCGACTTCTCCAGACCGAAGTTGTTTTGTTTTTTGTTTTGTTTTTTTGTTTTTTTTATCCTTGCGTAAATTATCCGGTTCTACATTATCGACGCCGCTCGCTCAGCTTTCGCTTTTGCTTTTTGATTGTGAGGGTGAAGGTCACGGGACCCTGGCTAATTGGCCACGTCGTTCGTAAAGGTAGCCGACGCCCAGCCGGCTCGCTGCGATCCTGGCGGCGCGGCGGAGCGCACGACGCCTTGTGGAGACAACAGCCCGCACGTGTTAAGGGCAACAGCCGCGCTAAAGGGGCTTTTTATTTAAGGCAGGACCCCCCACCCCCCCACCACCACCACCACCCCCACCCAACACACACTGGTGTTGTAGTCAAGACCACACCAACCAAGACCGAGACCCTATCAAGACCAGAGAGTATCGTGATCGAGGCAAGACCAAGACTTTATACATCAAAGAAAAATAGCAACATAACAGAAAAAAAATCAGCAGCATTTCTTTTTTCAAATTCAAGCATGCTTCTAAATCAAGGAATCTTTTTCTTTACCATTTTGCTGCTTTGGAAACTATTGTAAACTGTTTGAAAAAACAAAAACAAAAAAACAACTTTGCTTCCTGTCAAGTCTTGATCAAAAATCCCCAGTTTGTCCAGTCCAAGTCTGAGACAAGACCAAGACCCTTAAAAAGTGGTCTGGAGACCAAGACCCATCTTGAGTACCACAGCACTAAGACGCACACACTCACATACACACACACACACTGAACACAACTAAAAACAGTCATATTGTCTTTGAGATTTGCATCATCATTTGCATTCATGGTCTTATGAAGTCGAGGAATTGGCGAGGAAGACTCGAGTGATAATTAAAATATGGATTATGACGACTGATTAAACTGGGAGTGTTGGACACTCCCATGCCGCACCCCCCCCCTCCCCCCATGTATCCCTCTCTCTCTCTCTCTCTCTCTCTCTCTCTCTCTCTCTCTCTCTCTCTCTCTCTCTCTTGCTCCATGTGACTCTTTCCTGCTGTTTCAATCTCCTAGTAAATGATAATGAACCTCTATCTGTCTCAGTGTGTCTTGGACACGCTGGCGCCCCACACTACCCTGGCCGCCTTTGAGGATTGTGTGTGTGTGTGTGTGTGTGTGTGTCTTTGGGGACAGGGACCATGCGGCATACCGTCTTCTCCATATAAGCCCCATGCACGCACACACACACACACACACACACACACACACACACACACACACTCCCCCCACAGCTATTGAGGCGGGATTAGGGCACCCTTGTGTCGGCCTTCCAGGCGAGGGAGATGGGAATCTTTGTGTTGGGTTGTGTATATTAGTCAGTATGGGTGTCATGGATGTATGATTGAAGACGTTATTAACCCCCACAATCCCCTGCAGCTCTGCGGCTGAACTTCTTCACGCTGCTTAAATGCATGCACAGTTTTTTTCTTGTGTGTGTGTGTGTGTGTGTGTGTGTAGAAGCACACTACAAGACATGAGATAAGTGACAAAAAGCACTAAAAACAGATTGTGTGTATTTCTGAGTCTACGTGTGTTTGTGTGTGTGCGTGTGTGACATCACAAGGGTGCTACAGACTGGCCTGCTGAACACACAATCTGATCTCCCTGGGTTGCACACACCTACAGTGTGCATCTGTGTGTGGGCCCCTTGCTGTGTGTGTGTGTGTGTGTGTGTGTGTGTGTGTGTGTGTGTGTGTGTGTGTGTGTGAGAGAGAGAGAGAGAGAGTCACACTGGGATGTTTGCACTGTGTGGTATAATGATGATAAGGACATCAGGCATCATATATGCAAACTACCATCCATTTTTAGGTTTAATTTTTGTCTCTTGTGGAGAGGGAGAGAATTAATATTTAATTTATATAAGCTGTATGTTGAATTAATAATGATCAAATTAGTTGTTTTTTTTAATCATTGTAACTGCTTGCAGTCCACACAATTGTATGTGAAACATTTTGGTGGAATGGTTCTTCTCTCTCAAAGGCCACGTTCTTCAAATCTCCTTAACACACATGTTTACGTGGACGTAAAGCGTTGAAAAGAGGAGAGACAATTAGACGGAAGGAAAAAAAGAAACATGGCACGTGATGGAAGATAACAAGAGGGTAAAGGGGGGGGTAGGTGAGGGGTTGGTTGAATTGGAGTCCGCACCAATTAATCTGCGAGCGATGACCCAAGAGGGACGGGGCGGATTCAGGGGGGGCGGGGGTAGGGGTACGGCTGATGCAAAGGACAGAATGAGTGAGCGAGATGGGGAAGGTGGATAACGAGTAGAGGGAGGCCAGGAAGGATGGATATAGGAAGGACAGATCATCTCGGCCTCGGTGGGGAGGACAGGCAATTACCAGTTGGGGCCGACTTGGCACTGGGAATGGTGTGTGTGTGTGTGTGTGTGTGTGTGTGTGTGTGTGTGTGTGTGTGTGTGTGTGACTGTTGGGGGGGGAGTTCACGAGAGAGAGAGAAGGAAAAATGAAGGGAGAGCGTGCCGGGGCCTGGGAGAGGAGGGAGTGTGTAACGCAACCTGCTATATCATAATGTCTATCATAAGCGGCGTGTTGAAGAGGGGCCTTCAAATCACAGGTTTGGATCTGCTCTCCGAAGGGCGTCCGGCCGCCTCCGCCGAGCACCGACGGGCGGCGTGCTGTCAGAAAAATCAGTCTGACTCAAAGAGTCACTTCTTGTCTCTTCTCTCTCTAAATTTACTGTATGCCGTCCGCGATTTCTTATCAATGAAGTGTTTTTTTTTATTCCCCCTGATGCTTCTACCTGCTTCCTGATGGTGACATTTTCTACGTGTGCGATTCCCTAACCCTGTCCCGCGCACGCGTTGTCTGTCTCCCATTTGCAGAGGAGGGCATCAATCACGAGTGCAAGCTGTGTAACCAGATGTTTGATTCACCTGCCAAGCTGCTTTGCCACCTGATAGAGCACAGCTTCGAAGGCATGGGAGGTACCTTCAAGTGTCCCGTCTGCTTCACAGGTGAGAGAAAAGACTCACTCACGCACGCACCCACCCACTTTCAAGGACGTCAACGTCTTGTGTGGTTCGCTGATGACACAACGTACTTTATGTTCAATTAAACCCTTGCACCTGTTCATTTGGGAATATTTATTCCATAGTACCCGCGCAGGCTTTGGATATTATATTATTAAAGACACAAAAAAGTCATAAATGAATATGAATCTTTAAACGCACCAGCACCACTGCTACTGTATTTTCATTTATGATTTATGCCATGGGAGTCTATGGGGTCAAAAGTCAGCTTTGTCCTAGAGACATCGGACCACTTGCAGGTTCAACGGGATCCCTCAAGACACAGCCACGTCAAATTTGGGGCTTCTAGCCCATGAGGAACCCCGAAACCCTAACCCTAATTCCAGCAGTAACCCTAACCCTAACCCTCATTCCAGCCTTATCGCTAACCCTAATGCCATGTAAGTCTATGGGGTCAAAAGTCAACTTTGTCCTAGAGACATGGGGCCACTTGCAGGTTCAACGGGATCCCTCAAGACACAGCCACGTCAAATTTGGGGCTTCTAGCCCATGAGGAACCCCAAAACCCTAATTCCAGCAGTAACCCTAACCCTAACCCTAATTCCAGCCTTATCGCGAACCCTAAGCCACGTCAAATTTGCAGGTTCTAGGGGGGCATGAAAAGGTGTGAGGCGTGACAGAGAAAGTTTGAGAACCACTGATTTAACTTACGAGTAGAACCAAGCTGGTGCGCACTGAACCCAAAAGCAAGGTACGTCATCTTGCCCTAAATCAAACAGTCGCAGTTGCATCACAAGCTCAGTCTCCTCCTCCGTTCAAACATAACGCGCCATTTTCACTTGAAGTGAACTGGTTACGTGACCACGTACATCACGTCCGGTGACGTGAAAATTTGAAAAAAGTGTTTCCATGGCATACCTCTCTTTCGATACAACCACCTCATGAGAGCATAAAAACCTTTTAGCCATATTTAAGAGGTTTTTCGTTTAGGTGCTTCCATTACCAGTTTTTTATTGCGATATTTAGGTTTTGCGCAATTCTAGGGGTAATTGAAACGCAGCTACAGTTGTACAATATTCACAGAAGCAGAAAATGAAACCGCTTTTCTTTAAAGTGTCTCAGCAGCATGTGTAATTGTTTATGCATTATTCAATACATATTAGAGAGTCTCTCCGAATGAGCCATTAGGTACAGTATATTGATTAAGCTAAAAATGGAACGATAACTAACAATACAGAGTCCTCACTGCGTCCAGGTCCTCGTCGTATGTCGTGGCTGCACGGTTTTGCATGTTAGAATGAACTGGCGGCGCTCGCAGGGAGCCGTGGGGACCACATTTGGAATCCTTCATTGTTAAACACGCCTGTCTGTGGACTCGCGCCGCGGCGGGGTGCCACTGGCCGAGAACAAAGCAGCGTACATGCTGGAGCTGGTGCAGTTAGACCTCCAAACAGGACCGTTGTGGACTTCTGTTGGGCTCTTAAGCCACAAGAGGAGCCAAACAAATTGCTCCATGGCCAGATTAGGCCCGTGGTGTTCAAAGTTTTATTCAACGGCCTCGGTATATTACTAAAAAAAAACTAAAAAAAAATGCTTCTACCCTCGCTTCTCTCCCTTCTTTCCCTACTCCTCGTCCCCCTCCCCCACCCGCCCACTGCATTGTTGGGAGATTGTCTTGCGCTGTCTGCCCCCACAGGTACGCAGCGCTGCGTTAAACTTTAACTCTATTCCTCCGTGGCCTATGAATTAGTAAGATGGGCACCGCTCCTCTGGGGCGTCTTAATAATTCAACACATACACACTCAACAGTGGAAAAAGCAAAAGTTTACTGAAACAAAGGGGAGCGAGAGAAAGGGGAGGACTGCGTGAGACAACACAGGGATGCGCGTTTAAAAAAAGGGAAGGATAATTTATTGATAAATACCACAAAATCTGCCGAGGGTGGCCCCTCCTTTTCCGTTGTCCCTCTATTACGTCCACTCCCTCAAGTCCCGGACGAGTCGGCGATCACCGATGTGCAGATATTTGGGTTGGTCGTACACAGTCTCTAGTAGCCATCTTCAAACCAACAATACTGCTTAAAACTGGGACTGATATACAGTATATGCAGAAACCAACACCTTTGCAAGACATCTGAAAAAATATATTTTCAAGCAGGCTAATTTCAAGCATTTGGCCCACGCCTGCTTCAAACTGACTTTTGACGTTTTCTCCTACCTTCTCCTTCCTTCCAGTGTTTGTGCAGGCCAACAAGCTCCAGCAGCACATCTTTGCCGTCCACGGCCAGGAAGACAAGATCTACGACTGCTCCCAGTGTCCACAGAAGTTCTTTTTCCAGACAGAACTACAGGTAAAACACTTGAGTGTCTCTCGGAAACCCTCCACAGCGTCCCGGAGCAAGTGGGCTGTGTTCCTCTGGAGGCCGCCAGTGGTCCCCATCCTTTTTCCATCTGTCCGTCTTTATCTCTTCTCATGAGGTGCAGCAATTCTGGCAAGAATTGTATACTTGGCTGCAAGTCCAGTAGAAGGGTCCAGTGAGTGTGTATCCTATTGACACACTGCTTCAAGGTTGGTTGTGTTGTGAGTTCAGTGATGCAGATTATGCTGCATTCCTTGGTCAGCCAGTGGTTATTTGAGCTACTGTTGCTGGTCTCCAACCAGTCTTCCCATTTCCTGCAACCTCTGGCTTCAAGTCGACGAGGCACTTTATACTTTAAACCCAAAGATATTTTACGACCCGCTGTAACTGTGGCTTGTGTTGCGTCGACCCCCCCCCCCAAAAAAAAAATCAGCTGCAAGAGAGATGACTGAATGGAATAATTCCACTAAACAGATGAAATATGAATAATTCATCAGTAAGCAAAGCAGACAATCTTTAAACACTTCAAAGATGAGCTTGCGGAGTCGCCACAGTAACATTGAGGCTGGTAGGTTGTTGGTTTTTTTTCCCATTCACTATTTGGCTCAAGTGTGTATTTGGCTCTGTCTGTTTTTTATCTTCCGGTTTCAGTCACACTGAGCTCTGAGGGCTCCAAAAAGCCTCAGATTTCACTGGTGAAGAGTCAGACAAGTAAGTTTGGAGGTTGCATTTCATACCTGAATGTATTTCTATATTTATCGCGATAACTAACACCGAGGCGCTCCCGGAGTGGCAGTGATGTAGTGCCAGAGGTGGTGGGCATATGGCTGGCCAGCCCATTTAACGGCAGGGTGACTGCTGGACCCTGTGGGTTAATGTCCGCACACAGGCGCCGCTCGCACCTTCACACACACTTCTTCACACACACACACACACACACACACACACACACACACAGAAACAAAAGGCACCTCCGCTTCACTTGCAGCGGTCGCCTCATCTCCAATGAATTCCTTAAAATTCAACTTTAAAAATCAAGCTGGTTAAGTCAGTGGTGTTTTTAAACTGCATCTTTTGGTTTGAAGTGGCAAACGCTTGCTTTGTTACTGTCGTTATTGACTTTTTTTTTTCAGGGTGACTTTATAGCAATCTGCCTGTCACCACTCATATGAATTAGAGAGAACAGCAAATCTTTGCCAGTGTTGATTTAATCATAAGCATAAACCTATGTCAGCTTGTTTCAACTGCCATGGGGTTAGAGTTGCATCTAATTTAAATTTCAATCCAGGCCAAATTCAAGGAGCAAGTTATCCAAAGCTTTAAAGTTTAGATTTTTTTTTAAGCTAATTTAGCCAATTTGTTTTTACATTTCTGGAAACTTATTCAGGTTTACAGTATGACCTTATAACAGTCGGCCTGTCACCATTCCTCTGAATTAAAGAACAGCAAATCTTCACCAATGTTAATTTTAACAACAAACCTGTATCATCTTGTTCTTGTTGCCCGAGGGTTTGGGCTGCATTCAATTTACATTTAAAATCCAGGCCAGTCATCGGGCCAGAAATACAAAAAGAAAGAAAGAATAGAAACTGTACATCAACAACACAACAAAGATATGACTTGAGATGCTGCAGTGTGGAAGCATCAGGGCCTTTAGTCAAGGTAGCTCCGCCCCTGCTTCGTCCTGTCAGCTCTGCCTTTTAAACGGTCGGGACCTGGTCGGAACTCCGGCGTCTCCTTATCGTTACGCTTCGGTCCTGGACCGAGTCGATGTGATTGAGTGAGCGCGTGTGCGCGCCTGTGTGTGTGTGTGTGTGTGTGAGAGACAGAGAGCTTGCAGTTGAAGCCCGACCCGCCACGGCTCCTGGAGCCCCACGGGAGGGCTCTCTAAGTGGGCTAGACGGGGAGGGCCGACGGGAGGAGATGGAGAGCCGTAACCGTTGAGGTTAATAACGCCACTGAGCTGATATCGCACGTGAGTTTGCGTGTCTGCGTCTTGCGCGCCTGTGTGTGTGTGTGTGTGTGTGTGTGTGTGTGTGTGTGTGTGTGTGTGTGTGTGTATGCCAGAGGAAGTGGAATAGTGGCAATGTGTGTGTGTTTTTTAATGAGGTGCGGATGGATGAAGAGGGCTGCTTGGCCAGCTCGAAAAGGCTTTGGCCTCTTTCGATCCCTCAGAGGGGCCAAATGATGTCCAGCTAACTCTGCTCACCCTTCTCCCTCACTCCCTCCGACACACACTCGCACTCGAGGGTCCTGCATGGACGCAACTTCCTCTCCACCTCCTGTGGCGTCTTTTCTCCCTCCGCGCGCAAAAAAAAAAAAAGACCTCGACTTTTTTTTCTTTTCTTTTCCCCTCCCCGCAGCCGCTCCATTCTTTTTCGGGCGGAGGCGCGTCGCAATTTCTCAGTTTTCATCTCTCGCTCCCTCCTCTTGTTCCCTCTTCCTCCCTTTCCCTCTGCCTCTCCTTCTCCCTCTCCCTCTCTCTCTGACTCCCCCCGTCCGTCCCAGAAGAACCAGCCCCTATGCATATTTTAGCCCCTCTCCTCTCTTCCTCTCTTCTGTGCCTCTCCCCAGTGCCCCATAAATAGTGCAGACATAAGCTGGTAAATAAGAGATGTTTTGGAGTGTGTGTCTGTGTGTGTCTGTGTGTGTGTGTGTGTGTGTGTGTGTGTGTGTGTGTGTGTGTGTGTGTGTGTGTGTGTGTGTGTGTGCGTGTGTGTGTGCGCGCCCCATGTGCGTAAATAAGAAATGCTGTGGCCCTGATCAGTAAGGTCCTTCTGAGTCTCTCTCCTGCTTTACTCCCAGACTTCACATGCAGCACATCTGATTCTGTCTTACTTAGGTGCAACTTGGATTAACTTCTCTTTCGCTCTGTTGTTTTTTTCCTTGTTTGTTTTCTCCCTTCCTTCTTATTAAGCAGCAAGTGAGTTTTTTTTTTTTTTGTGTGTGTGTGCTAATACTTTAAAGAATGTCAGTGTCAAACCAATTAAGGGCAAATGCCGCAGCTGTTTCTGCTCTTTGGGGACCTACAACAGAGAACTCGCACCTTGCTCAAAGACGGGCTCTGCGGCGGACTTTTTCTTTTTTGTCATATTTTATTTATTAATTTTCACATTCTTCTGTTGCCTCCGGGGGGTGCTGTACTGCAGCTACTGCCCTTAGTGCCTCTACATCCGTCACGCTTGCACTCCTCCCCGATCGCCACCTATTTTTTTTCTCCGTCTGTTCTTTCTGCTCAACTCTCATTTCGCGTTAGTAAATATTTAGACGCTGCTCAATGTGTAGGTTGCCGGCCAGATGAGTGAGGGGATGAAAGTGTGGCCCCTCATCCTTATTTGGGTGTTGATTCCTTTCCCCTGTGTCTCGGTGGTGTTGAATATTTGACTGTTCTGCACACCTAGATACCCAAACTCACAAATGAGAAAGTGAGAATTAGCGTCATTGTGGACAAACTTGGAAAAAAATAGCACATACAAATTAGATGTGTTCATAAAATGAAGGAGTTAAATTGGAAGCTAATCGCTAAAAGAGTAAATTAGCAGCCGTCTGTCATGATACTTCAAAAATGTGATCGTTCTTTGCGAAATCAGCATATTTTGTCCAGATTGGGGAACGCTGACACAATTTGCTCAAGTCAAGAGTGAAAACTTTCATAAGGTGCTTTAACGCAGAGCACAGAATGAGTGGAACCGAGCTGTTGGATACCTGTGGCCAGGATTACATGTATCTGAATGCGTAGCCAGCTGTCGTTAGCAGTCTGCCCGCGTCCGGTTCTAAGAGCTTTACCGTCTCCCTCTAACTGAATTATGGAAAGGTGTGGATGAGGCTGAACTCGCGCTGGTGTTTTTTTCTATTTCTTTTTTCTTTTTCTTTTTTCTCTCGTGTGCGTGTCTCCTGCTTGTCTGGGCTGGGTGTTGCAGTCAGTTCCTACCGCTGTGTCAAGTCATAGTCTGTATTCTCTGATCCGTGTCTCCCACGGCTCCGTGTGCGAGTTTGTGTGTACGAATTTGATCCGTAGATCCCTGTGGCGTTCCAGGGGAGCGCACTCAGCTGCCCTCCGCTCACTGGGACATTCCCTGTTATTAGAATGGGGACCTGGGATGTGCGCACGCACTCGCACAGCGCGCGTGTGTGTGGGGGTGTGTGGGTGTGTGTGTGTCTGCATCCCAAGAGTTGGCCGCTATTTGCAGCAGGGAGACGAGTCAGACACAAAAAGAGTTTTCAAAACAAAGGCGAGACGGCAGCTAGTCCGCTAGCTTGGCTCGCGCTAAGCTACAGCTTCTGCTTTTAATTAGAGGTAAAAAACAATAATACAGAGAGAGAGAGAGAGAGAGATTGCTTTGAATTACACGCAAATCAAGCGCAGCAAACAAAGGGAGCCGACGTTAACGCGTGGAAAAGATGCGGAAGACAAAGGCGCTCTTGGCAGACATTTTAACCCCCGTGACCACCTGAGGAAAAGCTGCATACAAATTGTGATTTTTTTTTTTTACTCTCTCTCTCTCTCCAGCTTCCATTGTTTCACACTGTGAATGCAAAACACATTCGGCTCATGCATTTCTGTGAACAAGGGAGGAAATCTCAATATGGGCTCAGGTAATCATTTGGAGATGCTGTATTAAGATGCACGGGTACACCTGTGTGTGTGCGTGTGTGTGTGTGTGCGCGTGTGTGCGTGTGTGTTTTACATTCATTTATTAAAGGACAGACCGCTGTAAAGCGATGGAAACAGAGGTACACAGTGGCTTCCACTGAGTCTCTGGATGAAATGAGTCCTGCTTTGATGTACAGCCAGACAGCAAACAGGCGACTGTAGAGACAAAGACTGACAGACAGAAGTAAAGGGAAGAACTGTGACACTGTGTGTGTGTGTGTGTGTGTGTGTGTGTGTTCTTTATTTTGATTTGATTTTAGATTTTTTTTTAATGCCGATAGAATGCTAAGTCTATCGGCAGTCTGGCGCAACCACACACACACATACACACACATGCACGCATAGACACCTGCACAAGACACAATGCCATACCAGGCCATGCCAGGCCATAGAAACAGTGCGACAAGCAGACCTGGAGAGGCCAGAATAGCCGAGTACAGAGGGGCAGAGAAGGAAAACACACACTGTCTCTCTTGTCTTAAGCACAAAATCAATTTTAAAACTCTCATTGTTTCCCTGCACGATTTTCTACGTTTTGTAGAAAAGGCGGATGCCTCGTGATTCCTCACCGAAAAACAAAAAAGAAACAAAGAGAAACGATTATCATTGTAAAGTGATGTTCGGAATCGCCCTTTCGTCTCTCCGAAATTACCGCATTTTATAATCCAGTCGTATTTCTTCTGTGGCAAGCAAATGAAGATAATATTGAAATGTTTTTCGTGATGAATTGTGACGCTAAATTGTAACGGCAAGAGAAGAGCACTTCACACGTCTTCCTGTCTGTCTGCTTTTGCTGCCGGTTCAGGGCAAATACACCACCAGTCAAAAGTTTGGACGCGCCTTCTCATGCAAGTTTTATCTTTGCCACTTTCTACACTGCAGACAGATACTGAAACATCAAATAAAAGAAATATGTAATTATGCAGCAAAGAAACATGTTAAATACCTCTAAATATGCTTTTTATGAAAGGTGACTATGTTGAAGAATTTCAATATAAAACATGTTTGAGTTGTTTGACACTTTTATTGTTTCTTACATAATTCCATGTCTGTTCATACGTAGTTTTGATGCCTTCAGTGAGAAACTGCACTGTCAACAGTCATGAGAATGAAAAAAAAGGCATTAAATTCATAGGGTGAGTCCAGACGTTTGACTGGTAGTGTAACTATGATTAAAAAAAAAATAAAAATAGAAAAAAAGCTGATGGGCACCCAAGGGACCCAAGGGTTGACGTGACTGTTGTCATACATCAGTGACACTGGGCCAAGCTTCAGCTTTCTTCCTGGCCGGGTCATGTC
The DNA here is from genome assembly GCF_046127955.1 of Nelusetta ayraudi. Taxonomy (NCBI): domain Eukaryota; kingdom Metazoa; phylum Chordata; class Actinopteri; order Tetraodontiformes; family Monacanthidae; genus Nelusetta; species Nelusetta ayraudi. Next base: position 1,835,528 of record NW_027466121.1, on the reverse strand, counting down.
TGCGCATTTATACATTGTTTTTCATTTGATTTCTCCAAACGCATTGTTCACCAGTGTCCGCCGGCCGTTTTTCACCGTGAGAGAAGGAAGTGTTTTACACAATGAGAGAAGAAGACGAGGGCGGGAGGGAGATTATTTTGGGTTTTTTTTAGGTTGTTTTTTTGTTTGCTTTGTTTTTCTCCTCCGCGAGGCTCCGACTCCGCCGTGTCTTGCGGCTCTCAGGAGCGGTGGCTTGTTTGCGCTGGAGGTGAGGTCACTTCCTTTTTGGTGTAACAGCTTCCAGCAGGGAGGCCCCTCACCTCCGCCACGAATCTGGTGCCGATCCGTGACTCCTCGCCTTTGACGTCGCGCGCGCGAGTGCGTGCGTGCGTGTCGGCGCGTATTTCGTGTGTAATTTTCGGCTGTGTTTACATATCCAAAATGCGACTGTCTGGGCCGGTAGTGACAGGCCAAGGTCCCCACGAGGGTTACAAACGGGTGGCACTCCAAAACAGGACGCGGGTCAGAGCTGGAAACCAAAAGGTGATGACGACTGGAAGTTGTTTATTGATCGTCTGAAGTCAACGCAAAGACAGGCGTCGGGGGAGGGGCGGGGTCAACAGCGGGAAAGCAGGAGAGGAAGAGCGTATGTGTGTGTGTGTGTGTGTGTGGTTTGTGTGTGTGGGCGGGGGGGGGGGGAGGAGTGAGGAGGGGGGAATACGTGTCAGCGGGACGTTAAGGGCAGGGGGTGCGTTTATTTTTGATCCGCTCCCGAGGTAGCATCCTGTCCTGGACGGGTGGGGCTAGAAACAAGCCAGGGAGCAGAGGAAGACGGCCCATCTGCTCGTCCCAGACACACACACACACACACACACACACACACACACACACACACACACACACACACACACACACACAGACGTGGACGCACTCGTTGGGCTGGAAAAGTGTCAACTCCGAGCTATAAATACACTGAACCCGAAGAAGACCACAAGGCGACTAAGGTGATTTTTCATGTGGTGTAAAAAAAATTGTGGAGGTAGGACACACACACACACACACACACACACACACACACACATACTGTTTGGAAGGCCTCCAATACGACCGTACACACACACACACACACACACACACACACACACTTGACACAAATTAGCTTGCTGAGGGACTCTCACTGAGAGGGGTGTGTAACGCACAGCGTCAGTGTCCCAGCAGTGTGTGTCTCAATGTCACTTCCTGTGTCCCGTCACCTAGTTTTCAATGCGCGTGTTTACAAATTGTGACTCTTAATGGAACCAATTTGGCATTTCTTTAGCAGAAAGCACATTAACCAGCTGACATAATGATGGGATGCATGCGGTTGTTTAGGGGGATTGTTTTTCTTCTTTATTGCTAACGTGAGGGAGAATCGTAATGTTCTTGGCTTTGCGCTCCACTTCAGTGTGACGCCAGCTGCGTTTTCGGTCCGCCTCGAATTGCGGAAAACCTAAATATGGCAAGAAAAAAAAAAAAACACCCAGCATACGGAAGCACCTGAACTTCAAAGTGCCTCTCGGATATGGCTGAAAGGTTTTGGCGCTCCCATGAGGTGGTTTTTCAGACATATTGATATACACTCTGAAAAGTGTCATGCAAATACTTTTTTTCCGCATTTACACGTCACATACCGGGTCACATGACCAGCTCACTTCAAGTTAAAATGGTGCTTTATGTTTGGACGGAGGAGAAGACGGAATATTTTATACAAGTAATCAAAGATAAAAAAAAAAATATATATATATATAACCACCATTCTTGGATGGTTAGCTTCTCCAAAACGCAAAATGTTTTGCACCTCCATCCTCCTCAAGTTCTTGCGGGACAAGATGTTACACCATTCAGTGGAAACACCTTAAAATTGCAATCGTGCTTTGTTGAAATTTGTTGAAATATTACTTCTATTTTGCGAAAACTGTAGTGACAGGGGACATTGGAATTGGAGGCAGCAGAGGTTAAAAAGTCTCTTTGGAAGAGGACTAGTGAGCCCGTCAGAGGGGCAGCACGTGCTAGACATGCTGGAGAGGGAGCAGAGAGGCCAGACTGGGAAGGGTTTGGTTCATGTACAGTGTAAATACAGTGACTACATCAGCGCTGAGGTTGGGATCTGCCAGGCAGGAGGTCTGGAGGAGAAGAGCAAACCTGAGGTCTGAGGACATGAAGTCAGTTGGTGTGAGAGGAGGAGAAGAACAAGAAGAACAAGAAGACAGAGGGAGAGGATGAGATGGAGGTAGACAACTGGCTGTGTTGACCTCTGAAGGAAAAAAAAAGCAACAAATAAACATTCTCTCTCTCTCTCTCTCTCTCTCTCTCTCTCTCTCTCTCTCTCTCTCGCAATGCAGTCAACAGCAGCAGAATGTTCAGGATGAGACAGATTAGATTTTCTCTTATCTTTATCTTTTATTTTCCTCCCTCCCTCCCCGCTTTCCCCACGAGACCTTGTGTGCGCGTGCGCGCGCATGTACATGCGTTGTGCGCACGAGTATTTTTACATTTCTTATTTTTGCCCGGCACTGTGCGTCAGTGGCTGCTTACGCTTTTAACCGTGAACGCCTTCCCCCGTGCGCGTGCTCGTGCTCGTGCTCGTGCGTGCTCGTGCATGTGCGTGTGTGCGTGCCAGCGCTGTGCGTGGGTAATGCGACAGGGCCATATTTCCCCTGGGCCCGGGGCTCTGCAGGCTTTAGCCTCGCTCCCTCTAAGCAGTTTAGGGAAAACAATGACGGGCCTCCATATTGACTGGCCTGGTGTGGCCTGGCAGAGCAGCAGCAGCAGCAAGCTAGCGCACAGATGGCTGTAAGAAAATCAAGTAAAATAATAATAATTGAATGAATGAATAAATAACAGCGGAACCATGGGAAAATATGTAAAGCATTATGCTAACTCGAGTGTAATTTTACAAGTTTTTACTACTCTCTTCTGGTTTTCCGCCCTCCTTTCCTGCCTCGTTAAAAACAACAGAAACCTCCCGACTGGACTGGACTGGGCGGAACCGGTAGAGCAATGGTTGCCATCCTGTGTGTGTTTGTGTGTGTGTGTGTGTGTGTGTGTGTGTGTGTGTGTGTGTGTGTGTGTGTGTGTGTGTGTGTGTGTGATCATGGTGTCATGGCATGAGTAGTAAGTGAGGAGTGCACCATTCTAAAGATCTCACCGCACACCCGTCGTATAGGTACTACAAGTGCGATGTGTTGTTGTGGAGCTTCCTCTGGACACCGTGTGTAGCTTCAGAGGCTAAGCAGCTAGCAAGGTATTGCTATATACAGTATCTGCCGTCATTGGTAGCCGCTCAGTGTGGAGAAGGCGCTGCTTTTTGTAGCCATAGAGTGGATGTGGTATCGCAGCGTTGCCGTCTGTTAGCCTCCTGTTTGTATGTCTACTTTAACTGTTAAACAATCTGATTGACTCCCAATGATTCGTTTGCATTGATAGTATTTATGTCCTTATTGCACTTTGTATATATGTTGACATGAATAAAGTACTTGAAGTGTGTGTGTGTGTGTGTGTGTGACTGCACCGCACGTGACGGACCGGACTTATCCCCCCTCCCCCACCACCACCACCACCACGACCCCCAACCCCACCCCCCCAGTGATCCCTTTCTGCAGAATATATCAATTACTCTGCTGTAGAGCAGATGCCACACTGTGACACAAACACGCGTGCGCGCCGCTCGCGATCGATCGCCGCGTCGCGTAATCAATACCAGAAGACCCCCCCCGCACACACCCTACACACACACACACACACACACACACACACACACACACACACACACACACACACACACACACACCTTTTTACGTCTCTTCATTTAAGTTTGTTCGTGTGTGTCATGGTGAGACGAGTGCAGCGTGGCAGCCTGTCATCCTTCCATTACATTCCGCTCTCATCTGCTGTCCCTCCGCCCCCTGTCCCCCCCCCATCTCCTACTCCTCTGGGCTATTTCCAGCCAGACCACTGCAGCTCCTCCGGGGAGCGACCGCAGGTTCCCTCCCTCGTCTTCCTCCTCTTCCTCCTCATCCTCCTCTTCCTCCGCCCGTCCTTCCGTCCTTCCTCCCTGCCGCCCCTTCGCTCCATCCACAAATCAATACGGCAGCAGCAGGACCTGCAGAACCGCAGGGGAAACACATGCACGTGCGCACACGCACACACACACACACACACAAACACACACGCACACGGACGCCCGCTTTCCTTTCACTCCCGCTATGGGGCTGGACCCCCCCTCCCCCCCTCTCTCCCACTCCCCCTCCCCCTCCCCGCTCTCGTCCCTAATACCTCATATTCAATGTGACCTCGGCAGCAGAGGTCATAAGCAAAAGTCCCCGTTGCTCTTCAGCCCCTCACGCATGGAGGAATAAGCCTGACCTCTTCTGGCAGCTGGTGGAACTGCAGGTCGAGAAACGGCGATTGGAGGTGGGGGAGAGGGTGGTGGTGGTGGTGGTGGTGGGGGGGGGGGGGGTTGTCACAGATTGGGGTCACCGACTCCCGACGCGACTCGGCCTCCTCGCCGGAGACGTCCTGCTGCTGCTGCTGCTGCTGCTGCTGCTGCTGCTGCTGCTGCTGGATTTTCTCACGCACTTTTTTTGCCTTCAAAAAATAAAATCATTTTCCCCCGACAATTTGCTGGATTTGCGTGACAGTTTTGGACGTTTCCGAGCGTTTCGGACCGGCCCTGAAGTGGACCGAAACTCTCTGGGGGGGGAGGGGGGCTTCGATTACCAGGTGACCGAGCACTCGCGCAGGATTCCTCCCGGCCACTCCCAGACACGCACGCACGCACGCTCGCACACGCACGCGCACGTGCACATGCACGCCAACCAACCAAAAGGGGGCTCCAGGAAACATGCGCGGCAAGATAAGGGCCAAAGAATGGCAAAGAAGTATTTATCAAGCCCAAACCACATATAATCCCTCTCACTCCGGACCGCCCCCTCGCCGCCTCTCCGTTCATCCCCTCGTCCCCTCCTCTCTCTCTCTCCCTCTCCCTCTCCCTCTCTCTCTTCCTTCTTCATTCTCCCCCGTCCGCTGTTCTTTTGTCCCCTTTTTTTCTTTCAGAAGTAGTGCCCATCTTTGGGAGAGAGAGAGGGAGGGAGGGAGAGAAGGAGAGAGAGAGAGAGAGAAGGAGGGAGAGAGGGAGCGCTATTAATCTGAAAAAGCAGCTTTTAGTGGCGAGGAGGGACGGGGGGTTGCGTTGATTGGTAAGATCTCGCTGGGAATTGAGTGCGTCTGGTGCACGTGCACGTTTGAAAGGGTGTGTGTGTGTGTGTGTGTGTGTGCGCGCGCGCGCGCGTGTGTGTGTGCGTGAAGGCATGGATCATGTAAAAAGATTAGAAAGATTTGCGTGTTTCTGTGTGTATGCCCATGTGTGTGTGTGTGTGTGCCTCTGTGTGTGTGTATGTATGTGTATGCCTCTGTGTGTGTGTGTGTGTGTGTGCGTGAGTGTGAGAGAGTTTCTTAGGGAGCACCATTACGGTCTGGGGAAAAAAAAGGAATGGGAAGAAAACATCCTTGTGGAAATTTCTCGGAGACACACACACACATACACACACGCACACACACACACGCACTCACACAAACTCCAGGAGAAATCTCTGCAATCATCTTTGCATCTCCTGCACGCACGCACGCACGCACACACACACACACAGACACAGCGTACCCGTCAGCTTTAGATGTGATGTTGCTGAGTTGCGAAGCAGCAAATCCAGATTAGGGCTGCAGCAGCTCCCAGTGGCGGCTGATATGCAGCGGCCCACTGAGGGCTGATGGTGGAGGTGTGAGAGTTGCGGCCCGTCTGATTAGCGGCGCTCATTTCCGCGAGTACATTTTTTACTTTTTCACCAACCTGAAGGAACGACCACGTATGTCTCAGCGCACCGCAACATTCCAGGACTGCGGCGCCGATCGCAGGCCGTCCAAAAAAAAAAAAAAAAAAAAAAAAATCCTCCAGTCTCCAAATCTCAGCACTGCGTCTCTGCAGATTTTACCTGCCGAACTCCTGGTGCCCACAACCCCCTGCTGTGAATATTAATTGTTTTTTTTTTTCCTCTCTGTGTTTTGTTTTGCTGTTGTTATTGTTGTACTGTTTTGTTTTTTTTTTGCATTGTGATTATGTATTGATGTGTACCGTGCCGATGCCGTCTCTCTCCGAGGTATAGAGACGTTCTATGTAAAATATTTATCGCAATATCACAAAACAAAACAAATAGAGTTGTCGGGCTTTTTCTTGGTTTGCACCAAAAGAAAACAATTTACTCTTAAAATACCAATTTGGATCCGACCAAAATCAGCTTCTGTTTCTGATCAAAGTTTATCTGAAGACTCACAGTGTGTTGTCATTTGCAACAAACTAATACAGCGGTCACCTTGTTGACGCGTCGACTGATCACGTTAATGAGTTACTGAGAACTCATTAACGTGATCAATTTCTTCTCATGGACAGGAATGTTATGATGATAATATATAATATCTAGGGCGACACGGTGGTGCAGTGGTCACAGCAAGAAGCTTGCGGGTTCGATTCCGGGCCTGGGGCCCTTTCTGTGTGGAGTTTGCACGTTCTCGTGGGTTCTCTCCGGGTTCTCCAGCTTCCTCCCACCGTCCGAAAACATGCACGCGAGGTCAATTGAAAACATCTAAATTGTCCGTAGGTGTGAATGATTGTTAGAGTCTCTCTGTGTGGCCCTGCGATGAACTGGCGACTTGTCCAGGGTGTCACCCTGCCTTCACCCTGTGACGGCTGGGAGAGGCTCCAGCAGACCCCCGAGACTCTGAGCTCAGGGCCAAGCGGGTATTGAAAATGGATGGATGGATGGATGGATGGAATATATAACTAAAGTCCAACTGAGACTGTAACAAACTGGTGGCCCTTCATATGACGCATATGTACCCATGAAGCAGCTGTCAAGTTCACAAAGGTCGGTGACCCCTTGAACTAATCCATGGTAGCATGAGGAGCTCTCTGATCATCTGACCAAATGTTCTAACCATTGCACCTCTTCCTGACTTCCTGTCAGCCGCGTGTGACCAATGAGGGAAGAATAAGTCGAAAATTTTCCCCTTTCGGCAAACAACCCTAAAAGTCCCTCTGTCGCTTTTAAACCCATCAGTCTTGGGGTCAAAGTTCCCCGGGTTTGCCGACGTGCACCTGAGCTTCATCCCGGAAGACTTTTATTTTTCCTCCCTCTGGACTGTCGTGTTTTATCCACGAGCGACAACACCGGCGCTTCTCCTCCTCTCGCGTTGTTGTCGTCGCCCGTCTCTCTCTCTCTCTCTCTCTCTCTCCTCTCCTCTCCTCTCCTCTCCTCTCCTCTCGCGCTTCCTCGCCTTTCATCAGAGACGCCGCACAAAGCGAGGAGGCCTCGCTGTCTGTGCTGTGGGGAGGCGGCCGTGTTTCTCTTCTCTTTTCTGTTCTTTTATTGTGTAGGGGGTGGTGGTGGCGGGGTGTGTGTGTGTGTATGCGCGAGTGGAAAAGGCTGCCGCACGCTCACGTAGCCCATTATTTCTCTCATCATGTGTTCTCACTTTCTCTCTCTCTCTCTTTCTCCCTCTCTCCCTCTCTCTCTCCCTGCACAGAACCACACACTGAGTCAGCACGCGCAGTGAGACCAAGGCCCGGCAGGATCTCTGGGCTCAGCCGGGGCCCCCCGACCCAGAGCCGGCGGGGGACCCCCATCTCCACATCACAGCCAATCAAAGTGTCATTTGCTGCTCACATGTAAAACTCTAACGATCGCGCCGCCGGGCGCGGCTATTAGGAGCAGCGGGGGGGGGGAGAGGAATATTAATGGGATATGCTATTAAATAAAGGGAAGGGGAAGGGGGGGGGGGGGAAGGGAGGGGGAAAAAAGTGGGTGAGAGAAAACGGTGAGAGCCCGATAGAAGAGGGAAGAAGAAGACAGGAGGAGGGAGGAGGAGGAGGAGGAGGAGGAAGAAAAAAGGTATTGTACGTGCAGTATTTTTTATTGTCCCTGCCAACAACCCCCCACCCCACCATCTTTCCCTTCCCCCGTCACCTCCCCGCCCCCCGCCCCCTCCCTCCCCAGCCGCCGCTCCCCGCTCCCCAGGTCAGGTATTTTATTTTTTTTAACAAATAGAACGGAGTGTGAGAGAAAAAAAAAAAAAAGCGAGAGACGCCGCTTTCTTTTGGGACTTTTTTGGGTTGTTTTTTTTTTTTTTTTTTTTTTTAAATAGACTGTAGAACAAAAAAAAATATCTTAATTTTCTTGTCCCCCTCTGTTGCTAATTGTATTAAACTTCCTAGGTGCCAATCTCTTTGATTTTTTTGTTTTCTTTTTGCCTTACGCGCTTATTTTTTTCCCTCCTTTGTTTTTTTGTTTTTATTTTTTGTACCTTTTCTTTTTTCCACCGTCAGTAGGTACTCGTGCCGTGTTGTGATTGTTTGTTTGCCAGTCGTAATATTTCTCAGTTACCCCGGGTCTCCTTTTTATTATTGATTATTGCTATATATTTTCCCCCCCTCTTTTTTGTAATTACTATAAAAAAAAAAAGACATTGAGCAAAAATAAAGTGCAGAAAACATACAGATGTTTGTTTTTTTTCTCTGACTGGGTTTTCCCAGTCTTTATGGGGCCGATTATTGTAAAAAAAAATGAATATCATCGATTTCAGTGCGTCTGGTCAATGACTGCTTTTTAAATGTGAATTAACCAGATTGCAATAATCTAGTACAGACAAAAAAATACAATAAATAAATGAAAACATTTAAAAAAAAATGTGTGCCGTGCATTTATTCTAAAGAGATTATTTGGGAACTTTTACGTACTTCTTTGAGCATCAGTTATTGTTCCTGTATTCAAGAGCATCTCGAGCAGCAGTGGGGCCACAATGGGTTCTAAAAATTGGCAGAGAGGCCGGAGCAGCAGTAGATGGATGGAGTGTTTTGGTGAGCCACCTCATAGGAGGAAAAAATATCATGGGATATGTAGAAAACATGTTGTTTAATGTCAATTGATTAAAAAAAAAAAGAAAAAAAGCGCGTCAGACTCAATGAGAGTCTGAGTTTGAGCAACAACACATAAAACACATTCAATAATAAGGCACCTAATGCTCAGGGCGTGGGTGGTATACTGCCATTTTCTTTCTTTTTTTTTTTCAATCAATTTAACAGCACTTGTTCCAACACGAATTATATTGTTTTATGTGTGCGGGCTGATTTTGTGAACAAATTAACAAAGATAATAAACCTTTACTGAGATGAGTCAACAAGTGACATGAGCGATATTCAATTAGCATTGAGAGTAAAAACAGTCTTTTAGAAGTTCCAGAAACAATGATTTTCCTCATGGATGCTGCAAAAAGTGAGTTGAGCTGATTGGTTTAGCTTTCAGCGAATGAAATTGTTCTGACCTACCTTGTCACGCCTTCATTTTTAAGAAATGTACCTGCGCCAGTGGGGCAAATGAAAAAATAGTCTTTGCCGAGAAAAAATGATCACGCTGAAACAACAGTTTCCCACAAGAATCAAAAAAAAAATTCTTCCTCCAAGGTGGGGCGTGACAGAGAAAGTTTGAGAACCACTGCCCTAATGTCATGCAAGTCTATGGGGTCAAAAGTCAACTTTGTCCTAGAGACATGGGGCCACTTGCAGGTTCATCTGGATCCCTCAAGACACAGCCACGTCAAATTTGGGGCTTCTAGCCCATGAGGAACCCCAAAACCCTAACCCTAATTCCAGCAGTAACCCTAACCCTAACCCTAATTCCAGATTTATCGCTAAACGCTAATGCCATGCAAGTCTATGGGGTCAAAAGTCAACTTTGTCCTCGAGACATGGGACCACTTGCAGGTTCATCGGGATCCCTCAAGACACAGCCACGTCAAATTTGGGGCTTCTAAAAATTTTCTTCCTCCAAGGTGGGGCGTGACAGAGAAAGTTTGAGAACCACTGTTCTAATCTAGTCATTAAAACCCCCAAAGTGGGAAAGATGTCAGCACCAGCAACAGCGTCAGCACCAGCAGACAGCTGGTTTTCATTCAGTCATTCATGCAGTATTATATTATTATTGCTATCATGATTTGTGTTATATTACTATGCTAATCAAGACTGTCCACCAAATTGTGTCAAAACGTATTATTTTGTTCACCGAGACTCAAACGTGGCGGATGGTGGTTAAAATTAATTCTGACAAATGCAGTATATTCTATAGTATTGGTCCTATTCTTGCTGTAACTGATGAGCATTTAGGTACAAAAGACTCCTCCAGGACAGGTCGGACCAGTTGGCCTTTGACGATGGCCAACTATCCCGCTGAGAGGTAGAGCCGATGGAAATGATGGTGTATGTCCAGATCCAACTGAATTTCAAAATTTCAATCAATCTATCAATTCCTGCTTTGTTTTTTAAGACGTTTTGTGTAAAGTTTTGTAATGGTTTGTGAAACTTGGAAAATAAATGACAGTTAGCACAGCTCTCACCTCTTGCTATCCTGGATTTCTTTGTTCCACTTCAGTGCAATACCCTGAAGAAGATATTTGTGAGAAAAAAAAGCAAACATAAAATGATATATGTTGCCTTTTAAGCATGAAAACTTACTTCGAATAATAACAAAGAGAAGAAAGGAAAAAGGTAAGTGCTATGGTGGGTTGAAAGAAATAGAGGATTGATTTAGAATTCATTCAGAAAATCCAGTGAAAGTTTTTTCTTAGGACGTGAACAAACACAAGTGCACCTCGTTAAAGGAGTCACAATCAGTGCATCCCATAAAATACTGCTGATTGTAAATTCCAATCAAGATTGCATATTTTTTTCTGAGAATACTTAGGAACAACCATGTACCACAAAAAAAAAAAAACTGCCAGCCAAAATTTTTTTTTTTTTTGAAAGACAGACATTCTATGTATAAATAGTATCATGGAAAAAATATACTATTATTATTATTATTATTTTTAAATCAACATATTGACTAATTTGCCCGACCAGAAGTGTCCAACGCAGCGTTTTTTAACCGAACCCGCAAAATGCAGACGGTCCCTGCAGCTTCGCGACAGTTAAAGCGGCTGTGAAACGAAACTTAACGAAACTCAAACAGAAACAACTACCATTTAAGGACAAAGCTTCGTCTTTTATTTATTTTTTTAAAAGCAACTATAACAACAATATTGCTTTTTGACCCCCCGCCCCCCGGAAGCCGCTCGTTTCCACCGGAGCAGGTGTTTAACTCGGTGTGCGCGGCGCGGCTCGGTGTATTTCCGGGTGATGCTACTCCGGTACATCCCCGCCACCATCCCCTCAGTTCAGCCTCCCTCCGACACACACACACACACAGAGAGAGAGAGACTCAGTTAATGCCTGACAGCTGAAGAAAAAATAAAATAAATAAATAAAAAAAGCCACAGCGGGGGGTGTTGTTAGCGGGCAGGAGCTATGGCGGCGTCGCTTCTCTCCGAGACCGACATCAGACACCGGTCCATGGCGGAGGAGGATCCGAACGGCAATGAGCACGGGGCGGCTGCACGCAGCGCGGTGCCTCGCTGGGGACCGCAGCACGCCGGGGCCCGGCAGCTAGCACGGCTGTACTCTCCCGGTGAGAACGTGTGTGTCACTGTCGCTGTCTGTGTGATTGTTGCGAGTCCGCTGGGGGCGACATGTGAGGCCTCACAGAGCCACCACAGTGCGACATCAAGGGGGATGGAGGCGAGGAGGACGGTGGTGGTGATGATGGGGATGGTCAGGGTACAAGCCGCTGCTGCCGCCCTATATAAGGCTAACGTTGCTGTGGCAGCTCATTCCCGACGACTCTGACGCATGTGCGCCCCTTGTTGTTGTTGTTGTTGTTGTTGTTATCATTATGGATTGTGTGCGTGCCGCAGTGACCCGCTGCGCCGCTGCCTTGAACAGTAGCGGCGGCCTGCTGTGCGCTGCCATCAGCAGCACATGATCACTGTCACCATCACTCACATCCTCCGCCGTGAACAAGTTTTTGGAGGGGAGGGGGGGGGACTGTGAGAAGTGAGTGGCTGGAAAGTTTGGACTGGTTCAACATGGAGGCTGCACCTGCACTTGGAGAAGATCTACACGGAAGTAGTTTAAGACTAACGACAGAGAAACGCACGAATAAGAATGCTAGTTGGTTTTTTTGTTTTTTGTTTTTTTAAATTGCAGCGCTGCATAACTAAAACACCAGTCAAGTCAACTTTTTCCAAAGTTGACACAATCTATATAAAGATATTCTTGCATCAGTTGTGGGTTTTATGCTGCCAAATGTGCTCAGAATGCTTTCTGCCGTTGTGCATGCCAAGTAGCGTGACTCGTTCAAGTGTTTGATCGCTGAGTCTTCAGTAGCGTTAAAACTCTCCCTGCAAACTACTTGCAAAACGTCTCAGTTTGATTTGTCACCTTTCAATGAGAAGTCGTCAATTTGACGTACACAAACCGCAAAGTTGTCGAGTTTGATATCGGATTGAAAACATGGAAAACTGGACGGCTGTTACACACAGATACCCTGCAGCCAGTATTGAGGCCCTGTCGTGGCCTCAATTTGGGCCACAGCTGACATCCGAAGGTGCAGCTGAATGTGACGTTTTGGTCAGACACCGATATGAACTCTGCGAACCACACAGACGCAACGCGTGGTGTTGTGCTAGTTGCCGGCCGCTCGCCGCTGCTGCACAGCCCTGCCTGGTGATGTAACCTCACCTGCGGTTGTGTCACAATGGTAACTCTGCACTGTCTGTACTACAATCAAGGACATGATTGTTAGTGAGGAACAATGGAAACAAGTAGGTTTTGGCGTGCATGCATACGCACGCAGATTCGCACTCGATGCAACAAAAACATGCAATGCAGTATTTCATTTATACACAAAACCATTCATTTAAACAGCAATGTTTTTTCCTCACGTGTCCAAAACCCTGTTTGCTACTGCAAGACAGCAGTATGCCATAGTGTGTGCTGGAGAAAGACCAGTGTTTTCCTCATGTTGCAAACAAAAGTGGGCACGGAAGGCAGCATTGGCCCTATCATCATCTGTCGGTAAGCTGAACCCTCTTTTGCGAAATTCACGTTCCAGACCTCAGGTCTCTGCAAATGACGCTGCCAAAAATGTCTGAACAAAGTCGAGACAAATATATACGGAACAGAAGCAATAAGAAGAGACTCAGTGGCACTTCCTGTTTAAGTCTCTATTTATTCGTCATGATGAAAGCAGAAGTCTGTTGTGTAACGCTGCTATTATCTACTCTGTATCATCTCATGTTGTTCGTGAAGCTGCAGGTGTAGGGCTTGATTCTAGGCTACCTGAGGAAGTGTCACCTTTCATCCAGGCTTCTCTTCTCTGCCTCTGCCTCTTATGTTGTTTACTTGCTTTGGGATCAGTAAGTCACCTACGCTAACTCGGTTCTCTTCCCAACTCCTCTGGACTCACTCTACTGTTAGAGCCAAAATGCCCATGAAGTTGTCGTCCAGTTACCTGCTTTTCTGCTTGGTGCGTGTGAATCCTAATCATCGCAAACCGTCTTCATGCCCACAAAAGACTCCACTTGCGTACAACTTACGCAATGTAAACGCTGCCGGAGCTGCTTTTTGTGCACGTGATGCCGTGGTGATTGAGATGAGATTGTGATCCGATTCATCAGGCAGTGCAACTGAAGGACATGTAGGAGCGGCCGCCTCCAAGCCAGTTAACTGTGTGTCCTCCACTAACATAATCACTTCTGTGTGGCCACACAAAACCTGTAAAATGTAGAAGCGTTGCGTTGTCTCCAAAAACCATCCAGTCCTTTTGAGAACGAACCTTTGGGGACAACAGCGGAAGTCGTTTTTTTTTAGATATATATTGCACCTCTGTGAGCCCCTGGTCCAACTGAGGGGAAGTGGGATAAATGCAGAGTTTTTCCTCGGCGTGTGCGAATCTGTTGATTCCAGAGTTGCGGTGGACGGCGCTCTGAGTCTTAGCAACGGAAACCTGTTTAACCAGTTGTGCCTCAAGCTGGACTGTGCCATCTTCTGCCCGACCATCTGGCCTCCTTCTCACTTCACTGAGCTTTTTAATTGCCTCTAGCCGGACTTGTTACCATTTCTAAAATAGGAACAATGATCAGAGAATTTGAGAATTTGCGGGGCTGTATTAGCACCACTGTGAGGTTCATACAGGGGCACAGTGTGTGTCTGTTTGGGTTGCCACTTGAATGTGAAGCCTTTGCAGTGCATTGCGCTCATGCTAACAGCACTGACCTGGGCTCTGTGGGCCCCGGACTCACTGAGCGTAACAGGGAACCTTTTGACGTCAGCGCTGACGGAGGAGTTTAAAACTTTATCGCCACTTCAGTTGAGTTTTTGCCTGGAGAATCCAACCCCCGAGAGTGTGAGGATGAGGAGGCACCACTGTTTTTTTTTTTTTTTTTTAAAGAACTCTGTCGCAACAGCGACACAGGGCCACCTCGCGGCGTCGGCGAGACGGCCACGCACGCTCGTCCACCATCGATCGACACCAGCAGCGTGTGTGCGTGTAAACAGAGACGCGACAAGCTGGTGCACGTGCGAGCGCAGCGCTCGCGCTTGATTAATTAGCTCCATTAAAGTTGTGGGAGAGCTGACGACTGGAGGCGAGAGGGGGAGAGAGGCGCCATGCCAGGGGTGTCAGAGGGAGGCTTTGTTCAGTCATCAAACTAATCAGGGTTAATAAAATCTGCAATGGAAACTGTTAACAACAGTGCAGGTGTGAACTCTGTGTGTTGACGACAATATAGACGAAGTCCAGAGTTCAACTTTATGACCTGGAAGAGTCAGAAGGCGACATACATACATACTTGGCTATATATATGTATATATATATAGGTGTGAACTGTATATACATATATATATATATACAGTTCACACCTGCACTGTTGTTAACAGTTTCCATCGCAGATTTTATTAACCCTGATCAGTTTGATGACTGAACAAAGCCTCCCTCTGACACCCCTGGCATGGCGCCTCTCTCCCCCTCTCGCCTCCAGTCAGCTCTCCCACAACTTTAATGGAGCTAATTAATGTGCCCAATTTATTTTTTATTCGCCTCAGAAACAATTTGCCAATCTGCTACAGTAGGGTATTACAATAACAGTATATTACAATAACAGCAACATCAGTAATGCTAATATCAATATATGATAGTAATGATGATATTATTAAAATTTTTTAAGGCGCTAAGATTTTGTATGTTGAACTTTATCAACGGCATGTTTCATGCTGCCAAATTTGTTCAATAGCTGCATCTGATCTCATCCTAATAAAGAAAGGAAAGTTAATTTTCTTTAGAATGACCATGATGACGCGTACAGCATACAGCAGAATGGAACTGGTGCAGATGCACAGAAAGCATGTGGCCAATCCATTCACAATGGCACAGATTCTTTCATTTCCTAAACACAAGAAACATCAAAAGTGAGCAACATCCGAGCTCCCGTCGTCGTCGTGTGGCAGGGCAAATGCACGACACAGAGACTGTGAAGATGCTCCCACGAGCTGCAGTCATGTTTGTCCTGCAGGCCTGTTGTTGACTGCGGCACTGAGAGGGGGCTAAGAGGATCACACATGCATTTTTAGGTCCCGAGACTTTACCCCCCCCGCCCCCCTCTCCCCCTCTTTGCGGTCACGGAGCTTAGTTAGAAGAATCTGGATGCAAAAACAACTCGGGCTGCCATGTCAGCATTGTTGTTATCAAACACGTAGCTGCTGTTGGACACAACGAGGAAGCATTGTTTGGATTTTTTTTCTCATTCTGAATTATGGTGAAATACTGCTGCGTGTGAATTCCTCTCTTTTCCTCTTTGGAACATAAATGAGCAACACAATTTTTCCTGTGACGGCGTGTAATATAATCATTTGTGCGCGCAGGCCACCGTAGTTCACTGGCAAGCTCAGGAGGGGGAGAGAGAATGAAAGACGTTGCAATCTAAAATGTAACCACTTGAAGTCGCTGTTTCTTCTTCAAAATATCCAAGTATGACCAACTACACCTTTGTGAGTAAGATTTCTTTCCATGGAATTCCCAAAGTGACTTTCTTGTCCCTTTTGCCGCCTCCAAAATCACTTTCCCTCCTGTGTAGCGATTAGCACAGGACTGAAAGTGATTTCGCTGAAATCGAGGTTTGGCGTTGACGAGCTTTTCAGGGAAAAGATGCCGAGACCGAGGACTCGTCTGCATCCATAGCACGAGGACGCTAACCAGAGCTTCGATAGGATTTTGAGCTTTGCTTATTTGGTGAATAAATAATGAAGTGAATGATTGCGTTTTCAGACGGTTTTTTTTCTCAGCGCAAGAGGAGAGCAGAGGAGAGCAGAGAAGTCAGCGGACTGTAACTCTTCAGACGTATGGGAGGGCCGGGCGGAGACGAGGGGATGAATAGAGAGTCGGTGGGAGGAATGGAGAGACGCAGGAACAGAGGGAGCGGGGAGATGCGTCCAGCTGTTTGTCCATCCCAGCCTCGCTGTAATGAGGCCATGTTTGGCTCCGCGGAGCATCGCCAACGCCTCATCTAACTTCTCCAAACTCTAACAAGCCAAACTGCTATTTAGATTTACCACCTGCCGGCGCTGAACCGGGCCCGGACAACTAAGCACATAACAGCGTGGCGCTTCCTTAAATGGACACTCTGACATTTTGAATTTGGGCTGTTTATTTGTCTTTAACAGACACTTATCAGCATGTGGGAAACATTTTTTCCCTTTTAAGTTTCCATAAAAAACAGCTCGGCCACATTGTTAGCGTCGCCGAGCATGTCCGCCACTTGCCTCCCGCTGAGCCCTTTGGCTGGGATGAAGGAAAGCTTCTAAGTCATTGTGAGAGTTACCTGGTCAAAGTGCATGCGTTGGCGCGCGAACCCCCACGTTCTCCTGCGTGATTACAGCGAGAAGACCTCCTGACCAGCAGCCGGAAACAAAAAAAGAACCACATGCCACCCAGTGGCACGCTTGGGCTTTTGAATGCACTGTGAAACTTGGTCTAATCAATGCCATGCAAGTCTATGGGGTCAAAAGTCAACTTTGTCCTAGAGACATGGGGCCACTTGCAGGTTCATCTGGATCCCTCAAGACACAGCCACGTCAATTTTGGGGCTTCTAGCCCATGAGGAACCCCGAAACCCTAACCCTAGTTTCCAGCAGTAACCCTAACCCTAACCCTAATTCCAGCAGTAACCCTAACCCTAACCCTAATTCCAGATTTATTGCTGAACCCTAATGCCATGCAAGTCTATGGGGTGAAAAGTCAACTTTGTCCTAGAGACATGGGACCACTTGCAGGTTCATCGGGATCCCTCAAGACACAGCCACGTCAAGTTTGGGGCTTCTAGCATGAAAAGTTTTCTTCCTCCAAGGTGGGTCGTGACAGAGAAAGTTTGAGAACCACTGATCTAATGCGAGGTTTAACTGTCCTTCAGCCGCTGTCAGTTTATCAGAGTCAGAATCAGAATTTGAAATACTCCAAACTGTCTATATCACAATATTTAAGTAACACATTTTAATTATGACGAGAATTCATCATACATCAAATCAAAATCTTTTCTTTTAAAACACCCCAAATACGTAAGTACAAATCCATTGTTTTA
Source organism: Nelusetta ayraudi (assembly GCF_046127955.1). Taxonomy (NCBI): domain Eukaryota; kingdom Metazoa; phylum Chordata; class Actinopteri; order Tetraodontiformes; family Monacanthidae; genus Nelusetta; species Nelusetta ayraudi. The sequence continues at coordinate 1,817,960 of NW_027466121.1, read as the reverse complement.
ACAGCAAATTCCATCAATTCAGTGGAAATTAAAAGAAAACACAACACAACACCAGTGCAATACAGGCTGTTTGCAAACACATGCTTTACTTTATTGTATGTGAATCAACAGTGTAATAAAGTGCAATGTGTGAAATTCAAACATCTGGTTGGGATTGTCGGACAGTCCCTCATGTTTGCGCTCATAAACGAAACAATTTTAAATCAGATTCTCTGATTGAGCGAGAATTTAGAGGAGAATCACCACAATCAGCACCAGGTTATTTTATACCACCTGACTTTTTTTTTGGTTAGTTAGTTGTTTGGCTGTTTACAGAATCTCAAACAACAGTTTTTTGCTTGCCGATACGAGACGATCAGAAGTAAAAGCACAATACCGATTCCCGCCTAAACTTTGAGTAAAATCCATGCAAGACTTAAACAAGGTTGGCATGAATACAGCAGTCAGTATTTTTCCATCACAGTATGTAAAGCTGCAGTAAAACCAACGTTTTTTTTTAATGTACAACTAATTTACCATTCAAATTGCTTCTTTGTGTCCATTACTCCAACAGATACCCCAACACCATGTATTACACTACATTGTATTTTCATTCTATTCATATTTTTGATTTAAAAAAACAAAAAAAACAAAACATTTTAAAAATATCGGTAAAACGGCTATCTGTTACAACAGTAGGTTAATAGTCGAGCTAACTTGTAGCAACTTTAATCAATGACAAACAAAATATCTGAACTCCAGTAAACATTAATTTATTTGAAAAATAGACAAAAAACATGAAAATACAAAATTACTTTCTATCTGTTTTCAATATCTCGGCCCTTAAAAATAACTTGAAGGCTTGTGTGCAACATCAACAAGGCAAAAAAAAAAAAAAAATCATACATACATTTATTTAAAACTTAATTTAACACTTTATGGTTCCATTTGTCGTCAGCCAATAATAGCAGTAACACATTTTAGCACTGAAAGTGGGAGAAATGATCGCTAATCTCCTCACTGAGAACATGCAGACAATTTTAATTTTGAATTGAACAGTATATATTCTTGGACAAACACAAAAGGAAAAGACGTCAGCACACAAGTCTTTTCAGTAAACCACATGTCCACATTGATCATGAGCCACGTGTCAGATCTTAAATGTTCATAAAGTATTTTTTTAAAAACAGATAAAAACCGAGATTTTTGTTATCTAGAAAATGTTTGCTTTTCCTTTTGTTGAACCAGACACACACACACACACACACACAGGGTGTCGCAAAGCCAAGTGCAACACACAGACACGCACGCGCACCTACAGTTTCACCATGGCTTTAGGCGAGCCTCCTAGGCAGGATTTTTACTGTTGACCTTGACCAACAAAAGAGAGGAGCAGCAAAGGCTGCACATTTCCAGTGATGAGCTGTGTGTGTGTGTGTGTGTGTGTGTGTGTCTGTGTGTGTCTGTGTGTGCGCGTGCGTAATAATTATTATGAGGGCCGCAGATGAATATGGTGGTAACAGAAGCCCAGGAGATGCACAAATTACGCTCTGCACACACTCGTTTGCACACACGCATGCACACACACACACACACGCACGCGCGCACACACACACACACACACACACGATGGGATCTGTCCGTCCTTTTTTCACCTCCACAGGGGAGTGGGGCTGGAGCTGGGCCTACTTACACTGGTTCTCGTGTGGGTTCAAATGTGTGTGCGTGTGTGCGTGTGTGTGTTTGTGTTATTGTGCCTGGATCTAAGTGTCCAATTGTGTCCTCCTATATATGTGTGTGTTTGTGTATTTGTGTACTTCTGTGTGTGTGGTGTGTGTGTGTGTGTGTGTGTGCGTGCCATTGTGTTGGTATGCCGTCACTGAATCTCATTTGCCACATTCCTCTCTTTGTTGCTGTTGAATCTACAGGGTAATGGATTTATTAAGTTTGTCTGGCAGGCTCGTGTGTGTTTGTGTGCGTGTGCGCGTGTGTGTGCGCGCGCGCGCACGCGCCCGTGTGCGTTCGCCGAAACACAAAAAGACGTACAGATTGTGTTTGTGTATTGTTTCTTCATCTTTTGCCGTATGTGCTTTGCGTCGATGTTGGTTTTGTGCGTGCGTGCGCGTGCGCGCGTGTGTGTGTGTGTGTGGGTGGGTGAGTGTGTTTTCCTCCGTCCCTGTGTTGTGTCTCCTCTAATTGTGCGGGCGCGAGCGTGCATGCGTGCGTGTGTGTGTCCCAGGTTCTGCGGTCCGCTGAGATCAGATGAAAGCGGGCGGCGGGGGGCGGGGGGGGGGGGGGGGGGGGGTGCGACTGATCCACTCCTTCTCTACAAGGGAATTCGACCCCCTCTCCCCCTCCTCACCCTGCCTTACCCCCGCTACTGTAATTCTCTGAGCGAAGCCTCCCAGTCGTCTCTCCCTCTGTCTCCCCCACTTTATTTTTTTTTATTATTTTTTTTTTCCCTCTCCCATTCCTCTGTCTCTGTGCATGTGACCCACTTTTCCCACCCACATCTCTCCCTTCCGCTCTCCAAGTCCCATCTGAAGAAGGTCTGCCGAGAGCAGCGAACCCGCACGCAGAGAGAGAATTAAAAAAGAGTCACTTGCACACGCAGCAGCCTACACCCCCCCCCCCCCCCGCCCCCCCCCAACACACACACACACACACACACACACACACACACACACACCTCCCCGTTCCGCCCCACTGTGATTTTCAGCACCGCCCGTGTTCGCGCCGCTACGTGTCGGTGTGAGTAAGCTCTTGTAAACGCAGTTTATTTTATTTCAGAGGCGACCAGTAGGTGGTGCAGGGAGGGAGACAGGGGAGGTCGGGGGAGGGGCACAGAGGGGCACAGAGCAGCGGTGTTTTGGAAGCCCAGACTTGGCCTGACAGTGTGTGTGCTCGCAAGTGTGCAACTTTAATTTTTTTCTTCAGCGCGTGTGTTCAGAGTGTTTGCCTGCATCACTCTCCTCCCCCCCACCCCCTCATAGATACACACACACACACACACACACTTTTTTTTTTTTTTTTAAATGTTGGAATGTGACCTTGTGATGTGCAACAGTCTGCGTCAGTATTAAGGAAGCGACTCTCGTTCTTTTAAACTGTTTCCAAGCTCCCTGAAGTTGAGCCCTGAGAAAGTTTTTGGTCGCTGTTTGTTAGTTAGCATTAGCGTCAGTTGGCATCAGTCTCTGTCTAGGGCAGACGGAAGTGGGCTGTTTTATAAAAGAATAGATTAGAAGAATAGAATAGAATAGAGTTAGTTTGTCAGATGCAGTTGCTACACCTTTTGAAAAACATTAAAAAAGATAATTTTTTATTTCATAGTGATATCTGAGATTGTGTAAAATTTTAAATAACGTCAAAAAACTTTTCTACTTTTCTATTCCTCGAAATGTTCAATTAGTGAGTTAAACAAACTGAGTTTAATTTAACACTGTGTGAAATGTGGCGTCCTGGAAGGGCGACCCTGTGCGCGTCAGACCTCAAACTGCGGCTGGAAGTTTTTGGAAGCCGCTTTACTTCCTCATTCCTCGCCACCTGACGACTCACAGGGACGGATAGCGTTTTGGGGCTGATGGGGGGGTGGGGGGTGGGTTCTGCCTCCCAGTCTACGTTTGTCCATTAGTATTCTGGGTCGGCCTCCGCTGCACGCTCGCTGCCCACCACTTAGTCCCCCCCACCCCCCTCCCTACGCAGAGGATTCAGCCGGCGTTGATTAATTTCAGCCTATTAGCACCCCTCGTTCCCCTCCCCCGGCTCCCCGCCCAGGTTAAATCCCCGCGCACGTCCGTGCGCATGCTGGCAGGCGGGGCCGGGGGGCCGGGGGCGGGGCTGGCGGGGGATGGGAGTGTGTGTGTGTGTGTGTGTGTGTGTGTGTGTTGGGGGGGTGATGCTGGGTGAAGGATTGCCGAGAGGTTGCCAGTTGTTGTCAGAACGATATTAATGAGCGGCGCAGCCCCGAAAATGTGCGTGGCTATCGGTCCGTCCGTTACATGTACGCTTTTACTGGCTGTTTGTGTATGTGTGTGTGTGTGTGTGTGTGTGTGTGTGTGTGTCTGGAGCTGCGTGTGATATCCAGCTATGCCATGGCCTGGGGGACAAGGGCTTATGTGTGTGTGTGTGTGTGTGTGTGTGTGTGAGGGAGAGAGAGAGAAAGAGTGCACTCTGCGGAGGCCTGTCCTAGTTTCCTTCCCTCACCAGGGAGCCGGAGGATCCAAGGACTGACGCACATCACCTGACAGCCGCCCCACTGCTCCACGGCCCTGAACCGCGACTGTGTGTTTGTGTCGTTGCGTGCGCGTGCCTGTGGTGCGCGTGCGTGCGAGAGAGGGCCAGACGTAGAGTGAACGTGTGTGTGTGTGTGTGTGTGTGTGTGTGTGTGTGTGTGTGTGTGTGTGTGTGTGTGTGTGTGTGTGTGTGCGACGCAGAGACGGGACAATGTGAGTAAATCCGTCCGTCCGTCGGAGAATTGTTTAGCATTGGCGATGACTCGTTTTGCCAGCTATGCACACGTGTGTGTTTGGTGTGAGGGTGAGTGAGTGCGCGCTCAGATGGACACGTGGAGAATTAGTTGCCGCGCACTGGTGCAAAGTTGTGCGTCTTGTCTCTGCAGTGCACAAATGAAGCCTTGAGACGACAGAGTGATCCTCATTATGGACCTGTAGACAAAATCCAAGCCTAAATCCTGCGTGCGTTTTAAGAGGTTCCTTTAAATTCGTCTTACCGACATCAAAGATGGTGGCAAGAAGCGGTCTCGGGTTCAATGCCCCGGGCCCTGGGCTTCTGCGTGGAGTTTGTATGTTCTTCAAGTGTCTGTGTTGCCCACCTTCCTTCCAAGGTCCAAAAACAAGAACTCGATTGAAGGAGAAGAACATACAGAAAATGGATGTATGGATAACATTGAGGACTTCTTTTCAAAATGTCTTTGTTAAAAAAAAAAAAAAAAAAATCCATTTTTTTTTTTTTAATGAGACGTGATGTAGATTTTGGTTACCAAAGAGTTAACGATTAATTGTGGACACATCTGTCCACAAATGAAATCCGAAACGTCAGTTGACGCAAAACCATTACTCATCTATTGTGTAGTGTGTCTTTTTCACTACCAGTGTTGCTATATTAGATGTCGGTCGTGTGTTTTGGATATGGTTTTTACGAACTGATGATGGCTGAAGAGTGGAGACCTGACCCGTGCCAGATATTACCCGGATTACCCACATTGGAGCTGCACAAGCTCCAAACACACAAAACAGAATTAAATGGTACAGTGTGTGAAATTCTGCCATCTAGAGGTCAGATGTTAGATTGCAGCGCTCATTCGCTCACCCTCCCTCTCCCAAGCTTGCCAGTTAACTCCATTGGCCCGCCGCGGGCACACAAACTTGGGTACCTCGCCCACCTTCGACTCTGTGGGTTTATTTGAGGACGCGAGTGTTCACGCTGTCAGGTGGGCTGGATGATTATTAACCACGCATGCAAGACGGCAGCTAACTGAATAAGAACCGTTCTGTGGGTATGAAAACCAAATGACTTTTATTATACCGTGAGAGTACACTTTTGTTAATGTTTAAAGAGAGTGTATTAAGCTTTTACCGATATATAAATCATAAATCAGGCCAAATTTTACCCACCGGACGGTTAAAGTGGTATGTTATAACATTCCTGGTTCAGTTACTTCCCTGCCAGACTCAGATTTGAACAGAAATATGTGACCGAGTTATACTTAAATATAGACCGTTGAGCGTTTTTAAATTAAAAAAATATCTCCACTGCTTTTGTTACCGAACTTCCATCCTAAGCTGCTTCTTCACAGAAGTTTTTCGAATCGACGTTTTTCTGCATAGTCAAACTCGATCAAACTTGAATTGCTTGAGCCAGCCGTCTGTCCTTCCAACGCTTTATTACCATCTACATTTAGAAGGTTAAGGGTCACATTTGATGAGTTCGTAAAAATATCCATAATCCCATATTTTAAAGGTCCCATGATAACCACTTCTGCTCAGACCTTATGAGAGACTGATGGCATATTCATGGTCACACAGGCCTATAGGCACTCCCACTTGCAGGCCAGTGTGCTGCTTTTTTTTTTTTTTTTTTTTTTTTTTGAAAAGGAAAAACTGTCATGAATTTCTTATGGGCTGCTATTGCTGTGTGATACGTAAGGATCTGAACCCATTAAAGTTTTAGGAGCACGTTGAAATGGCAAAGAAAGATGGACGCCTGGTTGACGGGTCGGGCAAAGGCGAAATGAGTGTCAGCTCGTTTAGTCTTGGCGGCCTGTGTGTTTGATTACCTGAAACGGTTGAAATCTGTACGCAGATTTGTTGAAAAGTTGGGGACATTTCAATTAATCGCGGCTCATTGAATGTGACGGACAGACGGACGTCCGGGTAAGACGTGGTTCTGATGAGTGACATCCGCTGTGTCCCAAATTGTAAACTTGAAAAGTATTTCATTTACTGACACGATAAATTTGTGTTGTCAGAGGAAGTTAAAAATGTGTGTGTGTGTGTGTGTGTGTGTGTGTGTGTTTTTTTTAATGCTGAATTGCAAAAAAAAGACGGGAAAGAAACCCTACAGTATTTAGCTCTGTGTTGAAATGACTCTTAAAAAACTGGAAAAATGTATGAGATAAAGCTGTTTTATGCCTTGCTTAATATTAATATAGATATTTCAAGTTTCGGCGGGCCAGATTAAAAAGCTTAATGGGCCGCAAAAGGACTGTCGTTTGCCCATGGCTGCTTTAACCTCTTTAGGACAAGTCGTGCAAATTGTATACTGCATACTTCCGCTTGAACGCCTACCAGTGCAAACACAATGCTAGTGCCCTGACGGGCTGAAAATGCATGTGGTTGATTGTGTGTTAATCCGGGAAAACCCTTGCCTTAGATTTCTCCGTTCAGTCTCGGATCGCTTGTGCGCGCGACTCTCGGGCTTTCACTTTCATCATCTTGCTGATGTGCGACTTTGAGTGGAAGTACTTTGACTTGGTCCCTCCTCTTCTGTCCTCTCAGCTAATAATGCTGACCTCTGAGTTTGGCCCTAACCCTGCGGAGGCCCGCCTCCTACCTGGCAGCGCCAAGCCGCGTCTCCGTATGGGTCCGCTGCTGCGTCAGCATCGGTGTTTCACATATGGGAGGTCGTGACCCCGCAGCCTGGACTACACTTGTCTTCATCTAACTGATTACATATTAACACCACAGACACACACACACACACACACACACACACTATAGGACTAAGGAGCTGGATGGTCCTTTGACCTTTGGTACGGAATGTGTTGTTCTCCCAGTGGTTGAACGGAACCTGGACTGGGTTATTAATGCGGCACGGGAGAGATGGTCGCAACCAGTCTCTTCTCCTTTGCTCCCTTCAGAGGTCTCCTCCTTTTAACAATATGTTTATTTCTGACCCGGCCTATTTGTGTTGGACCGACTATTGGAATCGTGATTTAATCTGCAACCCGACAGCTGAAGATCACAGGATTTTTTTTGGAAAAAGTTTTGTTCTTCCATTTCAAATTGAATAAACTTTCTGTTTACCAGGTCTTTGTTTGCTTGCTTCGGGTTTTCTATTGTAATTTCTTTATTTTTTCCTGCAATTCGGGGGTGTCTTGTGGATGGTGCAGCAGTTAGCTGGATGGCACAGCTAACTGCTGCACCATCCACAAGAAGGTCAGGCAGTTGCACTGCAGCCCCACAGGAAGAAGGTCAGGAAGGGTCGTGTCTGCGTGGCTTCTCTCCGGGAGATCTGGCTTCCATTCGCATGAAGTTGCCGGGAAAAATAAGTCGGCTGTAGGCGTGAGTGCAAATGCTTGTTTTGCGTTTCTGTGCGGCCCTGTGATAAACCGGTGACTTCTCCAGAGTAAAACCCTGCCCTCACCCCAAAGCAGCTGGGATAGGCTCCAACACTCCTGTGGCTCTGAGTGCAGAGGCTGTGATAGAAAATGGAAAGATTGATTTTTATCGTGTGGTATTCATTTTTTCTCGTTATTCTATAATGGATTCTAGTGATGTTTACAAATGGTTATTGTCAGAGACTATGAGTTGAGAGATGTTTTCCTCCCCCCTCTATTCCTCTCTTATCTCGACAACTTTGAAAAAGTGTTTTTTTTTCTTCTCCCTCTTGTCATTCAGGTAAGCGCCTGCAGGAGTGGGTGTGTGTGATTCTGTGCCTCTTCCTGTTCATCGTCAACTTCTTCTTCCTTCTCCTGCACTTCTCCACCGCTCATATCTACAAGATCTTCCTTGGCATTGGTAAGAAAGACAATGGCCCTTTTTCAGATATATTATTAATTTGTTAAAAACAAAACAAACAAGCAAACAAAAAACATTGCTCTTTGTAGCACTTTTGTAGCACAGTAAAATTGTGTTTTTCCGAAGCTAATAACATATGTTTTCTTTTCCTTTTTGACTGTGTCCCCGTGTGTTTGTGTGCCAGTCCTAGGTATTGTAACGGCTGACTTTGCATCGGGGATGGTACACTGGGGGGCGGACACCTGGGGATCTGTGGACATCCCTGTTATTGGCAAGGTGGGAAAACTATATATTGCACACACACACAGTCAGGCAGCAATAAATAGCTTTGAGTAAAGTGCCATCAATTAATGGTGGTACAAAAGAAAGCCCCATTTTTCCCAATTTCACCTGGTATCAGTCGCAACTGAGTTGGCGCATGGATGAGAGCGCTAGAAACAAATAACACGACCACTGTCTGTTTTTTTATTAGGGACTGAGCCCCAGCAATAAGACCAGCTCTGGAACTGAGCAGGTCTATCGCCATGGCGAAAGACAACAAAAGTCAACCCTTTTCGAAAAACTACAAAAGTCCAAAAGTGTAGGTGTCAGTGGCTTGGAAAATATCGTATAAGACAAATGAGACCTCAATGATTAAAATGATACCAAATTAATTAGGAAAAAAACCCTACACTTTTCATTTTCTGGCCCTTTAAAGTTGAGGTACACATTTGAGCCACACCCAGCACATCATAAACGGCCATAGTTTTGCCCAGGAATGAGCTACAGTCATGAAACCAAAACTCACGTGTTTGTCTCATTAAGGTCTACAATCCACTGGTGTAGTTTTTTTTTTTTTTTTACGTCACTTATACAGATGTGCGCTATTTGAAAAATTTTCTTCCTCCAAGGTGGGGCGTGACAGAGAAAGTTTGAGAACCACTGCAGTATGCTTTGTCATTTTTTTTCGGACAGATTTTGCTTTGTACTGCTCCTTCGCATGCCCCAGCATGCCCCATGCGACAATCGCAGGTGCAAATTGTGGCTGGGTGACTGCAGGTCCAGCTTTGCAGGTACTTTTTGCGGCTGTATATGATCAGGGCAAAAACACTTTGTAGGTACGATGCTAAAGTGTCGAGTGGCAAGAAACGCCGTCATTTACAACTGCATCCCAATCTTTGTGGATCTGGCCCTCAATGTTTTTATATATTTTTTTTTTTCTGTGCGCTCAATGAATTTCTAGTTTACATATCTGGCTGTCTACTCCGGTAAGATACGATGAGTAAGTGCTAAGTAACAATTGCTTGTTGTAAAACTACATATCAGAACACAGAGTAGTTCAAATAAGAATCGGGGCACTAATGAGTATGAGCAAATAGTGTAGTGTACTTGCAGCCGAGTGTCTCTCTCTCCTGAGGCCTCGTCACACTGTGCACACGGTGGCTGCACCTTATTCCTCTGAGCCTCAGCACTACCAAAGTGACCTGGAAACTAAATGTCACTGTCTCAAAGATGCATCTCCCTGTAGACAGTTATGTGGTTATGGCCATAGTCCACACACACACACACACATGCATGCACACACGCACGCACACACACGAGATGTGAATGGCCTCACCTTGAACCTTCACAGCCTGAAGCTGCAGTGCCAGAGGACATACATGCACAAGCATGAATTAAGTTGCACGTAGACTTAATGCTCGCATTAATACAGGCTACCTAATTAATTCACATGTGCATTTTCCCCAAAGCCAATTAGAGTAAAGGTTATGGTCTTAACAGCCAATTAAAGTCTGTGTAGTCAGGTGCAGCCTGCAGATTGGCTCATGTGAGTTTTGTTTTGATTGATGATCGCAGTCTCTGTGCGAGTACGTGTGCGTATTTCCTTAATCGTTATTATTCACGCAACCATAAATGATGTGGTATTAAACTGGAGAGCAATGAACAGGAATTGGAAGTAAAGTCAATAGGAACTCCGTATAAACAATATTGTTATCAAAAAATATTGTTAACAGCAGGTAGTCGTTTTTGCGAGATTGCAGAGGAGTTTTTCTGTTTTCAAATACCACACTATTTACATCATAAAATCCTGCAGTGCAGTGGTATACTATTACTCAAATCCAGCTGCTCGGTTGGTATTAAATGCACATCAGAAAAAATATTTTTTTAGTGTTTGGTTGCTGAGATATCTGCTGTCTCCACTGTTCTGTTCAATCCGATATCATTGGAAAGATTGGAAAGCATTCCTTTGTTTTTTGTCAATGCCCCATTTGTAAAGATCAAACAGGTTGAACTGCACATCTACGGAGTGGATGAGATCCCGAGAAAAATATGGCAAATTTCTCATTGAAAAAACAAACAAACAAATTGACAAAACAAACAATTTAGGATATTATCCTTTTGGATGATTCAGCTCAGTCAGTAACAAGGACTGAATATGCTGTAGGTAGGTAGTGTCCACACAGGAGACCGTGGGTCACATCCACAAGGAACAGAACATGGCTGCAAACATTTTTTTTTTTTTTTTGCTCTAATGTGCGAAATATATGCAAAGGATCAATTGAAATGTATTCAAATGAGCCTTGTTGTTACCTGCGATGTGTCGCATTTTCCGCCACTTTTTTCCTTTCCATTTCCACAGATTTAATTTGTTTTGTCCTATTTCGGGTTTTCGGGTGCAAAAGCCCGTCAATCGCTCTGTGGATCTGGCCCCATGTGTTTTTATGAAAAAAATAAATAAATACTGCTACATAGATGCGTGAGCATCCACAAGTAGTAGTCACAGAAAGGGCTGCTGTCTACCTCCAGAGGGTGTAGGTCTGAAACGGTGTGCACCAGTTCACTACGTGGCATTGACATAGAAATTCTCGCTGATACCAAGAACCAATCTTTTTAACCAAGAATCGCCAGCCTGAGCTCTGAGTGAGTCCAGTTGTCAAGTTGAAGTTCTTCTGTTAGGATTTGTTGTGTTCAGATGGACGTGGCAGCTCTTATGGCGAGGAAGGGCAAACATCTATCTTCTGCCGAGGCATTCAGAGCTCCTTTGTTCTTTTTTTTTTTTTTGTTTGGCAAAAATGCCATGGGGTCTGATGTTTATTTATGATGGGACGTTTATTTGGATTTACTGTAGTCACTTCGACCAAAGCCGCGGCAGCGGTTGCAGATTTGCATGGTGTGCTGGACTCTGTTGGAGACTTCTAATAAAGACCTTAACTGGCAGAGAAGAATGCTAGTCAAGTGAAACGTGTGTTTGTGTGTGTCTGAGGCAGAGAATAAAGGAGCCCTGGGTGTCCAGTTACGCTTAGTTTGAATATCAAAGATGAAGTGTGACAGAGAACACCTGAGGGTAATAGTGGTCCATTTCTGAAGTCAGAGAAAATGTTTGAAGTCGGTGTCACCCACACTTGTTTGTTCTGTCAGTTTCTTAACAAGACCAGGATCCCATATAAAATGTACTTTTTTTCATGCTCAAACACATGTTCTGCGCAGTTGCAGAGAAAAAAAAAAAATTTTTCCTAGCTGTCAAGTGAATTTTAATGGACAGTTATTTGGTCAGTCAATCTCGTCCATGGGAGCTAAGCAGTGATTTGAACAGAATTTACATAAAGTATTCAAGGTATTAACCGATAAGTGTAAATACACCTAACAGTTAAGCTTGTTTGATCATTTTCCCATTTGAAGCTGATTTTGAAATAAATAGATGTACGCTATTGATCCCAAATTGGGAAACTACACAATAAAAAAAGAGAAATAAAACATCAGAGGGCATGCATGCCATTGTTTTATATATATATATATATATATATATATATATATATATATATATATATATATATATATATATATATATATATATATATATATTTATTCCTACTTTTGCAGGGTCAGAAATGTGTGAGGAATGGGAACGTAGCAGTTAATCTTAAATTTAAAAATCTTGAAAGAGTTATAATGTGAAAAGTGAATTACACATCATGTAACACAACATTTAAGTTGCAAAGAAAAATCCTCATCATTTCAATTTCATTTTTATTTGAACAAAGATCAGATAAAATAAAAAAAAAAAGGATTTTGCTTAATTCTTAATGGATCAATGAACTCTAAAGGCCCAAGCTCATGCCCAGATTTCCTTTAGTGAAAGTAAGGTCTCATTGGACAGCAGTGTCCAATCCTGAGTTAAAAATCAAAGAACAATTAATTATCAGTGGGCAGCTTTAGAAAGAAAGAAAAAAAAATCTTGTTTTATCACCACCATCATCAACTTTTATTTTTGATGTTAATCCACTTCGGCTCCCAGAAGAGTGCACACTGCTCCTGTCCTTTTTACTAGATTGTGTAACAGTCATTTGTTTTAATTTGGAGCCATGAGAGCGCTTTTACTCCCCATTAGTGAAAAGCGGCGACGCATCTTCCAAAAGTGCACTCCGTCCTCCCGGCAGAGTTCAGAATCGCTCCCGCTGTCTGTTGTCGTCATCACGTCGATGAGCTTTAATTGACTCAACCAGGATTTTCGCAGCCCTCTCATGACAACACACGGAACGAGCTCAACCCTCATTAGTCTTCAAACGGCCCTCCACTTTAGTTCCTCGCCTTTGACGATCCGCCGCTCTCCGCTTCTTACGTGGATACCGCCGCCCGCTTCCCGCTCATTGTGTCGATTAACCCCGTTGATTGGCTGTCTCGTTTATTAACAACGCGCTAATCGGAGGCGCGATGACAACGCCGTTGCTGAATCGGAGAAGAAGACCGAGGCAGGAAGTGTTTGGACAAAAGCGGGGTGGGCGGAGGGGAAGGTTGGAGATACGACAGGACCGAGTATGATGATGAATAAAAAAAATAAAAAAAAAAACAACCATGCAGTACAAAGGTCGGTGGGACGGAAAAGAAGGGGGTGGAAGGGCGTGTCCGCGCGAGCAGTGGGACGGCTCGCTTGCTGGGCGACGGGCGATGTGAGCTGGTGATTAATGAACGTCGTGCAAGGTGGGCCGCTAAACGGTGTGGGATTAGAGGACACATAGCAGCCGGCGGCCCGCCGCTAACTGGAAGCCACGCTGCCGCCGCCGCCGCCGCCGCCCTGCTCGGCACGACCTCCGCAGCTTAGCCGGGCTTTCATCTGGGGGTGAGGGCTGCGGCGAGGGTGGGTATGGGCGGGCGGTGGGAGAGCAAGGGTGGAGGGAGAGTCAGGCGGATGGGGGGTGGGCGGGGGGGAATGGAGATGGGTGTATAATTGCGCAGATATCAACAGATAGTTTCTGTGTCTTCGCGGCGGCATCTCGCCAAGAATGTGCGACGACGGGGCCCTTTGCGATTGGTCCGTGCTGCTGTTACGACAATAATGAGTTTTCATGCTGGCGTCCAGGGCGCGCGCACACGCACACGCACACACATGCAAAAGGTCTGTTTTGTTTTTTTTTGCTTTTTTTTTGGGGGGGGTGGGGGGTGGGGGGGCGTAGGGGGGTTGTTCTACTGGGGGAATTAAATTACCTTTGTCCTGTGTTTGCATGTGTGCGCATATTTCTTTGTGGCCTCCTTTGTGCTTGTGAGATTCAGATTTGGTCTTTCATTTGAGACCCCCGTGATCTCACAGACAGGTGTCTGCCTCTGAACAGCGCAGGTGGGATTTCTGACTGTGTGTGTGTGTGTGTGTGTGTGTGTGTGTGTGTGTGTGTGTGTGTGTGTGTGTGTGTGTGTGTGGGGTGTCCATGGGTCATTTATGCTTATGAGTGTGTTTCTGCAAAGCCAACCGCTGTTCTGTGGTTTATTAGAATGCTGGATATGAGCATTTGGAAGCCAGTGGTGCTCGGCACCGCTGAGTTGCGGCGCGCGCGTGCCTGCCTGTGTTGTTTTTATCCCCGAATTTGCGTGAAAGCTGTAAACAATTCCTTTCGGTGTCTGCGCGTCGGCTCAGTTTTAAAATGAGGCTAAAATATTGGGCACACGACCGAACGTCTGCTTCTCTCAGTGCTGTGCTTAGCACACCGGCTTGAACGCTGACAGCGGCGAGGAATCTAGCTGTTAATGGTTGTGTTAGGAATCTTGTTTTTACCAGGGAGGCCATCAGTTATTTTAACATTGGAACACTGCGTTAATTGTTTTGTTTTATGTGCCTGGTTTTGTTCACTTTACATCCTACATACATAGAGGGCTGTTTTGAAATAAAGGGAAGAAAAAGTTAGATTTAGATGTGAATTGCAAAAAAGGCATCAAACCACAAAATAAAACTTTTTTTTTTTGTCTATTTGACCTATGTATTATGCATGGCTCAAACCCCTCCCTGCTGTACAGCCTATTTCCATAAATCTCAGTGTTTTTCAAATGTTTCCTATTTTCCCTCTAAATTCTGATTTCAAAACGTACCTGATCCATTTCATTAACCTCAAAGTAAATGGAGCTGGCTTGAAGGACATGATTATTTTGGAGGGGTTTGCTATTTCTAATCGCTCTCCCTCGTTCTCTCCCTGCACCGACCCCCCACCCCCTCTCCTCCTCCAGGCATTTATCCGTCCATTCAGGGAGCACCACATCGACCCGACCGCCATCACTCGCCACGACTTCATCGAAACCAACGGCGACAACTGCATGGTCCCCATCCTACCGCTGGCTCACATGGCCTACAAATTCCTCACAAACACACCAGGTAGTGCACGCACGTGTCAGACACTGTACGCACCGCACACACACACACCTACCCATGGCAACGTCCACTGTATGCGTAGAATAATTCTACTATAGCATAGCAGAGATGAATGTTAGTGAATGAGAATTTTTTTTTAAAGGTCCAGTGTGTAAAATTGGGCCTGATTTTTATATTGATAAAAGCTTAATATGCTGCCTGTAAATACGTTAACAAAAATGTATACTCACACTACAATAAAAGTGATTTGGTTTTCCTAAACATAGGACATTTTATATCTATATATAAGAATAAACATAGAGCAAGGGTCTTGCTTCCAATTAACTGCACCGCCATATTTCTATGGAAGCCTGTGTGGACAATCCAGCCCAATGACAAAGCGTTTCGTATTTAGTGTCAAATAAACCAACGTCTGAGTGCGCATGCTACTGTAGTTCACTGGCAAAGCTTGGGAGAGGGAGAGTGAGCGAATGAGCGCTGCAATCTAAAATCTGACCACTAGATGGCAGAATTTTACACACTGTACCTTTAACTGTCCTGTTATTTTTTTTAATTGACCTCAGTAAGAATAGTCATTATTTCTAGTCGCGACTAATCGTGACTAATGGGGATCGACAAACAACGAACGTCTAAAGTCAGTTTGAGAAAGTTCAATGATTATCTGAAAGGGAAACTTGTGAAGGTCCAGCAGCAGGGGCTCGGTGGTTCAGGGGGGAGTGGTGAGACAAAAGGAGGAGCGAGCTAACTGGCTAACCCGTCGGTGACATTCACACCCGCCAGCAGCCAAGAGGTCAGGAGACAGAGACACGGAGCGACGCAGCGACACCTCCACCTGTCATGTCCACACCTCAAGAGGTCACCGCAGACCAAGGAAGAGGGACGGAGAGCGGGATGCGCACGGGGGCGCTGGCGGGGTCACGTAGCGGCGAGTTGACATCTAAACCCGTCGTGTCAAAGCGTCTGGCGGTGTCAGCTGGTCGCCAGACAAAGACGGAGACGCGGGCGGACGGAAAAAGCTGAAAAGCCCCGGAGGTGGCGGAGCCCCCACCAGCCCCCCGCCGCGGCGTCTGCACTTGAAGCGGGGGTCGCCTAATCGCTGTTTTAACTGGCGAGCAAGGCCGAGGAGGAGGAGCGCAGAGGACGGATCTAAGTCACCCTCGCTAGCGAAGGCCCCGACGGGCAGGTTCCAGTGATGGGTCTAGGCGAACGAACCGGTTCTAAGAGCTGGAACTTTGAAGTGAACTAAGTGAGGCAGCTCCTGATTGGGTGGATCCACATCCACTTGCAGAATGTAAAACGTATTTTAGTGGAGCGGTGGCGCAGTGGTTAGCGCTGCCGTCTCACAGCAAGAAGGTTGTGGGTTCGATTCCGGGCCTGGGCCTGGGACCTTTCTGTGTGGAGTTTGCATGTTCTCCACGTGTCTGCGTGGTTCTCCGGCTTCCTTCCACAGTCCAAAAACATGCATGTGAGGTCAATTGAACATTCTAAATTGTCCGTAGGTGTGCATGTGAGTGTGAATGGTTGTTTGTGTCTATGTGGCCCTGTGATGAACTGGCGACTTGTCCAGGGTGTCACCCTGCTTTCACCCTAAGACAGCTGGGATAGGCTCCAGCAGACCCCCGTGACCCTGAGCTTTTCCATACCTTGGAAAATGAGTGAATGGATATTAGAAACGGCTCTTTTTTCATAGAACTGGTTCTCTGAAAAGAACCGGAACTCCCATCACTAGCAGGTTCGGGCCGCAGACGGACGAGGAAGTGGTGGTTATTGCAGGTGTTTGGCGTCTCCGTGACGCTTGAATGCAAATGCTCGGTGAACAGCAGGCTCGGCTCCGTCCGGGAGCTGTTTTCATGAATCATAATAAATGGATGCTTGTTGCACTCAGCTGCTCCCCCCCCTGTTTGAGTCCTGACACGTTTGTCACCTGTCAGCTCACATCAGCAGAGACGCCGTAAACCTTTTTCACAGAGAACGCCACGCAGATTGCCCCAAGGCGGAGTTCTGTATCGAGAGGGTCTTGTTAAGGTCTTTAGTTCATCTTTTAGCTGTGATTTAATAGAAAAAAAAAGATACTACACATTTCTAGATGCTCTGTTTGCCAGAGTGGAACACCGGCTTGGACTAACGTCTCTGTCTTGGTTTTCACCAGTGGAAATATTAAAGCAATTTGGCCTGTAATATATACATATATTTGGTTCTTTGTCAAATCATTGGGTTTTCTTTTCTCTTGCAGTTTTAACCAATAGGCTTAAAGCGTCAGCTTTTCATCGGAAGTCTAGGCCCAACACTGAATTGTCTCAATACGTGAGCGCGAAAAGGCAAACGCACAAAATATACAACTTTTACAGTTACGTCCCCGACTCTCTGAGAAAACATAGATAACATAAATACCAGATCTTAATTGAAAATAAAGAGATTTTTAATGACAATATGCCATTTCCTTGTCTAATGAAATAATGTACTCCTGTCTCTGCCTTTACAGCTACAAAGGCTTTAGTTGTAACCATGTCATTTGTACGACACTTCTGTTTATCAAAAGCATTGATGCCTTCGCTGGTGGTGCATCATCAAAGTAGAGCGCAACAAATACTGCGATGTTTCTTGTCAGCCACATTAAAGAGCGCCATTATGGTAAACTACCGCCTCTTTCTCCCGTCTGAATATTACATAGAAAGGTTCTGTCCAGTCAGTCCCAGGGCGCCCAACTTATACTGATGTGCAATTCCTTCAGAGTAAGAGCGCAGGGTGTTGCGGTGTGGTGGTTGGGGGATGGGGTGGGCAGAACTTGTTTAAATATTCAAAGGTAATGGAGGGGTTTGATGATTCATCGCTGCAGTTAAGCATCAGTAGCAGCGACTTGCTCCATAAAGAACAGACAGAATGTGTGTTGGCAGTGACAGTGTCTCTCTCCTCCCTCCCGGAGCCTGTGGCACTAAGGTGGCGCCGCTGCTCCACTGATATCAGCCCAAAGCCTCCCAAATCACGATACGCTCCCCGTCCTCGCCACTTGGTTTTTGTTTTTTTTCTTCCGCCACATTAGTATTTTGCCCTCGCTCCTCATCGTCCTACTTGTCTGTCTCTGGCCTCTCTTCCCCTTCTCCCCTGCCGCAGCTCGTCTCCCCCCATCCCACTATCTCTCCGCCTCCCCTTGTTCCTCAACCCCCCCGGTCTCTGTTTCTCTCTGAGGCTCCTGCCAGCATCCTCTCTGTGGGAGTACGACGCCTTCATGCTGGCCCCCTTCATTACGCTAAACAGTTTGATCAATTATTCCATCAACTTTACTCTTCTTTCTCCCTCCGTCTGCGTTTGTCTGGTTGCGTGCGTGTCTGCTTCTCAGAGGCCTTGGCGTCCTCCTATCCGTGGGACTGCTACGTGTTCGCCCTGGCGGTGTTTGTGACCCTGACGAACCAGATCCACAAGTGGAGCCACTCCTACTTTGGCCTCCCGCGCTGGGTCACGCTGCTGCAGGACTGGCACCTGGTGCTGCCGCGGAAACACCACCGCATCCACCACGTCTCGCCGCACGAGACGTACTACTGCATCACCACAGGTGAGAGCCAGCGTTTGAAGAGAAGGTGTGTCGATAAATGTCTGGTCTTTTGAAACGGGGTTCTCTTACAGTGTTTCGCCATTGTGTCAGCTGGAGAAATCTCACAAAGCCATTTTCCACAAGCTCCCATAGAAAGCATTTTCCGTTGGGTTGAGGATGCCATGCAGATCCCTTACTTAGAAGTACATGCTGACCCGAGAAGACAAAAAACAAACACAGGAAGCAAGCTAGGGAGTTTGGAAACTGGAATTGCAGTGGCATTTATCGTAACGGTGCGACAATTTCATGGTTAAAGACCAAAAACAAGCAAATAACAACAAGGACAAGCTGTTTTCACTTCACCCCTGACTTTAACTTTGGCAAGAGGCCCACTTTAAGAACCATGAAGCATCGCAGCTCACCAGGTGGTGATGGAAAATCTGGGGCGCTGGCAGCCACCTGAGTTGACCTGAGTTGGGTCCCCAAGCCAGGTGAGACCAAAAATGCATCAAAGGGGGATTGAGCTCATTGAGGCTTTTCCTTGTGCTCGTTCTTAAGCCCCAGCTAAATGAAAGAGTTGTGTCAGGAAAGACGCAAAAACCTGCGCAGTAAGTAGTAGGTAGTAGTCAGTTTGCAGAGACTGTGGCCTGTGTGAACGGCCTCATAGTTACGAGAACGTAAAAATCCAGCAATGTCTTTTTGGACTCGTCATTCCCATCGTGCCTCAAGTTGAATTCACTCACTTCCACCACAGCGGCCCGATGGTGGCTGGCTGGAGGATGGACACAATGGCTGATCTCAAACCAAACCTGAGCACATTTTAAACACGTTGCTGCATCCAATTCACCCACCACCAATATTATTATTATTATTATTATGTGGACGCCATTTTACATCGCGGTCATTAAACCCGATGGCTCCTCCCCCCAAAAAAAACCAACAATTTTGCTTGCAATCCTCGCAAGACTTTGGACAAAATGGTGTCTGCCTCTCCGTGTCTGCCCGAATCTTATAAATAACTAAAAAGAAAATGTTCTCTTTTGCGTGTTTGCGCGTCTTTGGAGACGCGCGGCCTGGGTAATAGATCCTTATTCGGTATTCTGTGTGCATCTGGGTGAGCGGGAGAGAAGGGAGATGGGGACGGTGGTTGGTGACGCAGAGGGGGGGGGGGGGGCAGAGGGGTGGTACTACGTCACCCTGGTGCCCCCTGTGGACGACAGATGTGTGCGCGAGTCAAGTTGGTTCGGGTGGGGGGTGCGCGTGCACGGTTTGCCGCGTACATCTGCACGCTGGAGCATCTGTGCTGCACCCGGCTTATTGACCTCGTCCTGGTGCGTTTCGAACCTGAGCGTGCGCGCCTGTGTGTGGGTTGGTGGCGGCCGGGCGAGGGGGGTGGGGGGGCGGCCACAGGGGACAGCGCTGCCCCCTCCCTTACCCACCCACCCCCCTCAGCCCCAGTCTGGCTGCCTGGGCCGGGCCGGGCCTCCGCTGGGACCCGCCTAGCTGCCTTTGTGTTTGCCACCGGCTGACAATCCCCATGTATATTTAATGCTAACCTGCTGTCTGTTCTAACAAATAGGACTTCACAGGCCGCTGGAGGGGGAGGGTGGGGGGGCGAGAGGGAGCGGGAGGGCGAATGGAGGTTTTGAGAGGAAGTCGGGGATCGGGAAGGTGGGATGGAGGGGCGGAGCGAGGGAGGAAAAGAAGGAGAGAAATCAAACAGAGAAGCGTCGGCCGCTCTCGCTCGTCTTCCAGCGGAGAGGGGGGGTCACCGGAGGGACACACACACACACACACACACACACACACACAAAGACACACACTGTCCTGCAGCTATAGCATGCAGCCTATGCAAACACATGACGGATGGTGAAAAAGGGGAGGCTGAGTACACACAGCCCGCACGGATGTCTGTGTTTGCTTCTTCGCAGACTCTGTGTGTGTGTGTGTGTGTGTGTGTGTGTGTGTGTGTGTCTTATTTAGCATGTGCACATACATGTGAAAAAAAAGCATGCAAATTCTGATTTTGAAAGCACTTGCCAGGTATGCGCGCGCATTCTCGTGCGTGTCTGTGTCTGTGTGTGTGTGTGTGTCCTCGGTAATAATGGTGAAAAAAAGAGCTTTTATCTCGACCGTCACGGGACGGCTGGGCTGCTTTTAAACCAGCGACGCTCATGCACGTCTGCTCAACATAAGCGCACGTGGGTTTTTTTTGTTGTTTTTTTTTTTATTGTCAGCCTGTTCTACATTCATACATGCATGTAAATGCCCTGTGGCCTGCAGCCATACATACATTAATATATTTACCTTGGACATACAGTAGTTTCACATGTGAAAAAAACAACTTGAAAGTGAAAAAAAAACGTGTGTTGGCAGTTCCTGGAGGCATCTTCTGCAGCAGTGCCCCCCCCCCACCCCCCCCATCCCAAGGTGTGTCTGCCACCAGGGGGCAGCGTGTAAGTTATGACCCCCCCCCCATTATCAGGTATATTATTTATTAGATTGTTAGGGTGCAGGTGGCATTAGTGGAGAAATATTGGTAAGAAAAAAAAAAGTAAAAAAGGGATAATGGAGGAAAATGTTAACATAATTTTAAAGTGGTTAAAAACTGGCACCAGTTCTGATGCAGTGGGCGTCTTGTCATCTGCGGGTGTTTGTGGAAAAGTGCTGTCAGCAGGTTTTCTCTCTCTCTCTGTCTGCATTTGAATTGTACACCTTCACACTTGAGCTCATGGAGAAAAAGGTGCACTTGAAAACACGGCCTCACCTCAAATATATCTTTTCCAAGGCAATTTCATACTAAATCAAAATCTAAATCAATCGATCCAAATCTTTTTTTTTAATTTTTTTAAGAGATCATCATCTGTTCACTTCTTTTCCTTCTTTCCATGGGTTTCCCCTCCCGCCGCAGGTTGGTGCAACTACCCCCTGGACCTGCTGGGCTTCTGGAGGCGGATGGAGCAGCTGATCCAGCGACTCACCGGACAGAGGCCGCGGACGGACGACCTGGCCTGGGCCAAGAAGACGGACAGATGAACACGACGGCGGACTGATAGTCATAGGGGCGCAAGAGCAATAGAGACGGGGCACGTTTTTTTCTTTTTTGTTTTTTAAGTTTCTGTGCTTCTTGCTTATTTGCTACACGGTGAACATTGAAAGAAAGTGTGCGCGTGGAGAAAAAGAAAACACACATATATAGAGGAGGGATGTTTGTTTCGTTGGTTGTGTGTGTGTGTGTGTGTGTGTGTGTGTGTGTGTGTGTGTGTGTGTGTGTGTGTGTGTGTGTGTGTGTGTGTGTGTGTGTGTGTGTGTGTGATGTTTTTGAGGCTTCGATCGTGGGAGGAGCAAACATTTTGTGGAGTGCAACAGTGCAACAAGCTGCAGTGGTGCTGCGGTGTGTGTAGGTGGTGGAGGTTTCTGGAGGTTGGGCTCTCTGGGAGTGACACCTAACACCTACACACACATACACACACACAGTCGACATTTTTTTTGTCTTTTGTTTTTCGACTCGGTTTTAATAATTGTTCGTTGTTTTTTAAAAATATATATATATATATACTTCACCGTCCTCTTTAAATGATCACAACTGTTTTTTTCTGACACACAGGGAGGGCGAGACCTGACGATTGTGTGCTTTGAAATACATGCCGAAGCAATTCTAGCTTCTTTGTTGTGCCTGTGAGGTGAAAGACATGGCAGTGAAAGTCCAGGACGAGCACATTGAAGCGCGTCGGACGAGCTACGAAATATCATCTCCCAATAAAGCTTCTGTCAATCTGATTTAAAAAAAACAAAAAACATTTGAAATTCCAACAATATTCCAGCAATCATCCAGTTTTAGATAATTCACAGATTAGATTTTTTATTTTTTTTTTGGCTGTAACTGAGCTAAACTTGAAATAAAGACTACAACCAGAAGTCTAGCAACAGAGGGAGAGGAGAGCTACGTCAGTTAATCGTCATGTCAGAGGTTCGATTTCTTGCTGTTACACTTTTCTTTTAAACGTTTTGTCTGATGTGTTGAACCCAAAGTTGCTCCTGCTATGGGTTGACGAATGCATCTGAATCAGCAGTGTGAAGTGCTTTGACACAAAATAAGTGCCCCTCCCTCCCTCCACCAAGTGTCAGGACAGGACACTTGCATTTTGAACATTGTCACCAAAGACCTCATTACATAAGGACAGAGCTACTGGTTTCTGCTGTCTTAATCGCATCACTTCCCACCGCAGGTCATTTTACGATTCCATCCAGTGTACTATTGACTATAGTTGCCCAGCTATAATCTGCGTAAAAGGTCCAGTCTGTTGGACGTCATGATCACGCTGTCATTGTGTGTGTGTGTGTGTGAGCAGGATTAAAGGTCAACCTTTCTGTCTTCACACGTGCAGAATTTGCTTTCTTTAAACCAGGCGTGGGCAAACTATGGCCCCGGGGGCCACAAGCTTTTTAATCCGGCCCGCTGAACTTGAAGAAATTATGTTAATAGTAAAATAGCTGTATTTCATTCATTTTTTCATTGTGCTAAGAGTCGTTTGAATAAAGAGCTAAATACCGCGAGGCTTCAAAGACACATATTTTGTTGAAACACTTTTGTTCATTTTTAATAGACGTTAAAGCACATGTCTTCTACATATCCTATGATATACATTTTTTTTCTCCTATGAGGTGGGTCACCAAAACACTCCATCCTTCTGCTCCTGCCACGGCCCCTCGTCAAATTTTTTAGAACCCATTGTGGCCCCACCAGTCATAAAGTTTGCCCACACCTGCTTTAAACAGTCACACCCCCTCACCGCTAGCTGTACATCATCACAGCACTGTTCCAAGAACCACCACTGATAGATATAGACGTACATGTATTACAAAAAAAAATACTTTGCCTTTTTGTCCTTGTTGTCGTCTTAATTCCCACCGTAGAGCTCATCAGCATTTCTTCAGCGCTGCTTTTCGGTGCCGCCGACTGCCCGACCGTGCCGCCTGTTCGGTAAAAATAATAATAATAATAATAAAAAAAAAAAATACAGAGACTTTTGTGAGTCAGCTCAGTTGCAGGAACGGACTCTCACAGGCAATTGTTGTGTCAAACTTTTGACTTTGGACGGGACACCCTACAGTCACACAAGGTCAAAATAACAACACTGTGCTGAGACACTGGGGAAATTCCTGAAAATGTGTCTCTTAAGGAACCTGCTCTCGTATGACCAAACCCTCAAGGACGGACACACGCGCGCACACACACACTTTCTTCACGTTGCATTCTACTTTATTTCCCTCTGGCTTTATAATTTTCTATTTTTTTTTTAATTGACGGGCCGAGCCTTGTATAGCCAAACTCTGATGTTCCATTCTGCAGCTCGCTGCTCGTCTTGCCTTAATGTTTATATCTGCTCTTTGGTTTAAATAAAGGTTAATCCAGAAGGTGTTCTCTCTGCACTTTTTCTATGAAACTGTCACAATTTTGAACGCCTGTTCAAGACCTTCGTCAACCTGTCTCGCGCTAAAAAAAAAAAAAAAAAAAGTGCACGAAACAAACACGTGACAATACACGACAAATGAACAAGGGGGCTTTGGGCTGTAAAATGTCGCAGAATGATATATTGAACAGAGTGACACTGCACACATTGATACGAATGTATGGCACAGTGCAGAACAGGGTACAACATTAAATGAAACGTAACTTGAAACGACTGGACAGACACCGGACTTGAGAGACAGCTAGTTTGTTGTCGCCTCAAGTCACCCTTGGACCACCAGCACCCTCTAGTGTTAGGCGGAAGTCACTGCTGCTGCTCGGAAAGACGCGGACGTTTCAACGCTTCGCGAGACTAACCGGCGGACCGTGACTTACTGTTTAAGTTTCACCATCCACAGTTCTTTATCTACAACAAAGAGTCGAGCCGCTAATAGTGAAGATACACTTGCAGGATGACTTGGCATAAGAAGGAGAGAAGGATCAGCACAAAGGTGGAGACATCGTTAAATAAAGCGAGCGAAATGTCGCCGTATATAGTGTTCACGTGAAAACTACATGCACAAGTGCCGCCCCTTTTGTATGTAATAGTGGACATAAGTGGACCTTTATTGTCCGACAGTGGTAAGACTCATCACGGAGTTGCCTAATGATAGTTTTGACCGTCAGTGTCGAACCATTTCCTCACATGCAGGCATCAGCTTAATTTACATTTTCTCTGCTGGAAGAATCGGTTGTGCATCTGACATGAGGAGGCTGCAGCTGATTCCGTTCATGCTGGAGACTCATCGCACGGGCAGCAGCAAGGACTCACAGCAAGAATGTTCCCTTCAAAAACAGTTCGTGCTGACAGCGTTTCGAGGAACGTAATTTGAGGAGTCGAATGGCCTTGATTGCTTTTTTCTTTCCTTCTTATTTTGTAAAAATAAAGAAAGAACAAAATAGATTAAGAAAAATACAAGTAGTCCTTAAACACTTCAAATTTGTCTGAAATATTGAACAAATATATATAATATTATTTTTGTTTTACTTGGAGGACGGAGGAATTGATCTCTATGAATACCAAGATGATGTGTGTTCTGTCTGGAACAAAGAGGAAACAGAGCCTTAATGCAACAAATAGGGGAACACATTTAAGGTTCTTATGCAAGTCTATGGGGTCAAAAGTCAACTTTGTCCTAGAGACATGGGGCCACTTGCAGGTTCATCGGGATCCCTCAAGACACAGCCACGTCAAATTTGGGGCATGGAAAATTTTCCTCCTCCAAGGTGGTGCGTGACAGAGAAAGTTTGAGAACCACTGTTATAGTTCAACAGATCAGGTGTGATGATATTTATTCTTCAGTTAGTTTTTTTTTTTTTTTTTGTCTATTTAGATCTGTGCTGCTTTTGTCACGCTTAAAA
Organism: Nelusetta ayraudi; assembly: GCF_046127955.1. Classification (NCBI taxonomy): domain Eukaryota; kingdom Metazoa; phylum Chordata; class Actinopteri; order Tetraodontiformes; family Monacanthidae; genus Nelusetta; species Nelusetta ayraudi. The sequence continues at coordinate 1,792,707 of NW_027466121.1, read as the reverse complement.
TTATATTTCTTTAGAGAGGCTTTTTTAGGGCATCTCAAGAAAGGTCAATCGAACTACAGACAGAGCTGACCGTCACGAAGTTTGTCCAAGACACGCTAAACAAGTCACCTGTCAATAGCAAAAGAGTAAAGGAAAAAAGATTTCCCCCTTTTTTTTTTTTCATTTGATAACAATGAGCCAAATACACACTCACACTTTGCACCCTTTGTTTATGGTATAAAAAAAAAAAAAAAAAAGACCTGAAGATGAAAACTCAAACAGTGAGGCCTTCACACTCGTCATTAATTGTTTTGCCTCACCAGATTTCCATCTCAACGTGCTGCACAATCAGCGTCCCGAGGTGGAAGATAATAGGCAAATTATCTCCTCTATTTGTATTTTGTATTTATTTACACAAGCTTTTTATTTTTTAAGTTTGCATGGTGACACAAGGGCACACAATTAAATCTACCTGAAGACATGCACTCGCACGTGCACGCATTAGTCGCACGCAACCCGGAGATTTCAACATGTTGCGGGAACTCTTGCTGATCTCAAACATCTCCATATAGCTCACAGCGAGACCTCCTTTGTCACTCCCACATTAATACCATCACTCGCACTATTTCATCCAGCGCTAACAAGACACGCATGCGGCTAGCCTCCCACGTACACACGGGCACACTGCCGCTCTGCGTGGCGTTGACATATTGGATCTCACTACGCTGATGTGCTTGGTTGATCATTGTCTCACGCTGCTAGCTATTAAAGTTTCTATCAGGCACACTGAGACGCGGGGCATGGTGGCGGCAGGCTGATGCGGGAACGCGAACATGCAGCTTTTAACTTGATACTTCATTAAAATTTTGAAAAGTTAGCATTTCAGGCAAGTGACGGATACGTGTGACCATTTGAATAAGTTATTGATTGTCTTGTATTGCATAGTTTTTAACAAAGCATAATATTCTGTTAATCACTTTCACTACAAATGCCTAATATTTCTAACAGTATTTTACAATACTCTGAGAAAAGTAACTGCTACTCTGCTAGAAATTAGCCTGATGTGATGTCACAAAGGGAACGCATGATACCAAAGGCTGTAAACAGAGGGCTAAGTACGTCACGGGAGGAAAAAAAAAAAGACTTTTCTTCTTGTAATTAATCAAATCCAACAGCTATGGTGGATGAAAAATTAGGCTCTCACAATTGTATGGCACCATTCAATCAATTGTAGAAAATGTAAAAAAGGCATTTTGAGTTATCGATTAATAGCTAGTCAAACCAGTCAAAATTATACAATACATGGATACGTTTTTTTTAGGGTAGGGTGGCCAAAATGTGGCGGCGGCTCTATTTTCATCTTGCATTTTTGTTGGAAAACTCACTGTTTCATGATTTAACGCTCCTTTACTTTTAAACCCGAGGAGTCACGTCTTAGTAAATAAAAGAGCCATAATAGTTGAGGCCTACAATTACTGGCCACTGTCTGTTTTTTTGTTTTTTTTTCTTTAAAACAAGAACTGAGCTTTGCATACATACATATGAAGAACCGAGAACGACGGGGATCCTCGATTCCTCGGATAAGGGCTGCAGTTTGATACAGTGTGAGAACTGCAGGGGTTCTGTCACTGATCAAGGTGTGTTGACACCATTCCATTGTAAGTGATATATCCGAGTGTGTACACACTGCACTACACATCGGAGAGGATTAGACTCTTGCAGGTTTTTTTCTTTCTTTCTTTCTCTATGCATGACTATGATCTGTGCTCCAGTGTGTCACTGTGACTCTCCCGCAGGTGCCTGTGCAAGTTAGAAAGCTAATTATCAGACCTGAGAGCTAAGTCGGAAATAATTTAAAGTCCGCTAGCGTCAAGGCAATTTGAAACAAAAGAAACAAAGAAATGCACCGAACCTTTTATTAAAGGGTCATCCAACACAGTCGTGAAAAACCTTTTCTGCAAACCAATTATTAACTATGTGTTCTTCCGTGCCATTCATAACCATATGGTAACTTTAGGTAAATTTAGGCACCAATATGTCGCTGTAAACATTACCCTTGAATGCTAAAAGGACTCAGGCAAAGAGCTGAATTATTTATTTTTCAATATCAATGACTGGCTGTTTTTGTTGCTGTAGAAAAACACTGGTCATGGGAGATTTGGTTGTAATCCTAGCGAATTACATTCTGTCAATGTAATATTACAATGTAATGTTACACATGTCAAAATTAGTTGGAGGACAATAAAATGACTTTGTTACATGTTACTTTTGCTAGGAGGTGTGGCATCAGCATAGTTTACCTATTGATTCTCCATCGAGAAGGTTCATAGTTTGTGAAAAAGTCTTTGTTTCAGGTATTGATGTTGCTTCAAAAGCACTTAATTAATAAAATGAGATAAAATGTGGAATTATAAACTTTCAGGTCTTGAAATGTCACAGGGTGTTTTATACTGTGATGTTCCTAATGCCACAAATATAACACACAATAAAAAAAAAAATCTTCTCAATCTAATCCTCAATCTGCTCATTTTGCTGTGCAGAGATGTAGGAATGAATCTGTCAAGGGCAAAGTTGAAGTGATGCCACCTTGTGGTTGCATGGTGGTTGTTGGGTTAAACACAGCAAGTGAATCGAAGAAAATTTGTTGATACTCTGCTGGCAGCAGAATTTTGTTCCGTGAATTTTTTGGTTGATGCGGGTAAAAACATTGTTACGATAATACAACTGTTATTAAGTGAAAAGCGTGTCTCTCTTTTTCTTTAAACATTTCACGCTGTTCAACTATTATATTGTCAGTCCAGACCGCTGTTAGAAACGCGCTGAGCTTCTTCTTCTTCGTCATTTTAATGGATCTGATCTGCAGGAGCACCACAGGCCCACCAGATGGCAGAAACAGTTTAGCCGTCAGGACCAGAATTCCAGGCCTCAGCTTTTTGTGGAATTCAAGCAAATGTGATTGGTCCCAAAACTTTAGGGACACAGCACACCTAACTGGGGTAAACAAATGTGTGTAGTTGTTTTCTGCGACCCAAAATCCTTTATGTGAATTATTTATACTAAGTACTCTAAAAGTAACACTAACAAATGTATTCCACCAATCAACAAGGTACGTTATAGAAACCTAATTTACAATCCAGACATAGAAGAACAGTGCAAATTTATCTTGTAACATTTCCAGCCTGATTTCACAATAACAATCTACTTTTTCTGTATTTGCAGATGGATTGAAAGCATTGTCAAATTTCAGAGAATTTTCAGTATTATTAATGATCTATTCATTTCGCAAGGTTTCAAATGATTTTTTTTTTTTGTGGTTAAGTCTCAAACAGTGTTCAATCTTAAGGTCTGCATGATGGGTGGGGGTTACCGGGTAGCGGGCGTTTGCTGGTATCTTGGGACTTGTGATGAATTGATGACAGCAGACTTGAGAGATCTGAGCGCTGTCAAACTGTGATTCCTCTCCCACCCACCAAGCATACTAATAAAAGATTTGTCCGTCTGGATGTGAGTGTCTGTAGAAAAACGTATGCATGCGTTGGGTTTGTTCTTCCAATAGATTAAAACAATGATGATTTATCTTTTTTTAAATATATATATATAATCTGAACTTGACTTAAGTTTTATCTAGTATCTACATAACTGTGCAGCATGATTAATCTCATAGAAAACACATTCAAGAGCTGAGCTTGTGCTAATATACAATTGCACAAAAAGCTGTAATTTAAAAATAATTTTGATGTGTCTACATGTTGCAACCTTGCATCCTTGTCTGTTTGCGTTTGTGTGTGTATGAAATGATCATTAATGAAAATAATGTTTTCGTTCAAATAAATTAGGGAATAAAATTTGGTTGCCTGCAAGTCAACCTTCACAAATCTAAATCTCACCGTAAATGAGGTTAAAACAGAAATTGTGACAATTGAGGGTGGGTCCCCCCCCAATTGAACCACTTTGGATTTTTAAATGGCCAATGCTTTTGAATGTTAACAATAACAATGGTGACTGCATGATTTATAACTCGATTTACCTGACAACTAAATCATCCACATGAATTTTCTTGTCATTTATTTATACACAGCACATTTGTACTTATAGCAGTAAAACAAAAGTTACAACTGTAAGTACAGTACAGTGAATCCCGGACGACCGCTAGTCGGCGCTTCAAGCACAGGAAGTCTCCATCTTGTCCATCTGCACGGGTCGAGTACATACTGTGTACCACCAAAGTCATGTCTGACCCCACGAGGCGATAAGTTCCAGAGGTGGCTCTGATCCTCTTGAATGCTCTTGCAAAAACACAATGATGCTGCGACAGTTTGAGTGACTGAACGCTCTGGCGGTCTCCCGGGATTAATAAAACTGTAGTTACAGTTGTAACTTTTGTTCTATTTCATCCCTACTGGCCGCCAGAGGCGGCGCTTCCAGCACTGGATGACATGCCTTTTCCAGTCACTACCTCCCTGCACGACGGGACAGAAGCCATGGCTACGTTCACCAATGAAAACACTCTCTGCCTCCCTGGGGACAGAGTGAGGACACAGTGACCCGACACCTTGACCATTCTGTGCCTGTGTCACCTGTCAACTTGGGAAAGGCTGAGCACCCATCTCCGTACTGGGCACAGGGCAAGCAAGCAAGCCCAGAGGAAGTGCAGAGGCGGTCGCTGCAAGCCTGCCTAAAGGTCGGAAGGAGTGGACATAAGGCAACGAGCACTGGACATCTCTGTCATGTGCTTGAAGCACAGCCTGTAGCCGTCAGTGGGGATGAAATCGCACTTGCAGCCGCAGGTGCCCTAAGGCGGAATGAAGGAAGCCTGGCCTCAATTTACTTTTAATTTCAAACTTAATGTTTTAAATCGTGCGATTTCCAAAGCAGCTGCACTCAGTATTTGTTTTATGTGCAGCCGATGCTATTATTTATAATGTGCATTTTGACTTACGCGAGTGCACTTTTAATACCATTCTGCAATAAAGAGCTTACCTTTCTTACGGTCAATGACCCCTCCTATACATTCCTATGCCGTGCTGGAAAACCCAGGCCTTAATACAATCGCCTTGGAGAACTTCTGTGGCCCCAAGATGCATTCAAAGACCTACTGGTTTCTCTCCAACAGAGAATTTGGATACACTCTTTGGTGACGCAAAACTATTCAGTGACTACTATTCAAACTACTCATGCTTTGAGGATGAAACAAGCTTTTAGCTGTTTACCTTTACGACAAAAATCAAATAGGGATTCTAGCTGATTCTCCAGATTCAACAGAAACAGCAGGGCTGTCAAGACATAAAAACAAGTTAAATATGACGCTCAATAGGTAAGCTGAACAAGTTGTACTCTTGATTTTTCGTCTTTGTGACCACAAAATCAGTATTTAAATATTGTTTTATTGTGTCAGTGTCCACACACACACACACACACACACACACACACACACACACACACACACTCTTATATATTGTTAATAGGAAAATTCTTTGGAACACCACACCCAAAGTACTTTTTTTCCTCCCTATAACACCTTCGCTTGGTATTTTTATATCTGTTAAACTGAAGAGACGGTAATTAATTGGAGAGAACAAATTATGTACAGTGAGAGGCGATGATTGAGGTCTACACGCGATTAAAAAAAAAATGTTTTGTGCTTTTGGTCCAGCAGAGGGCAGCAATGTACCTTAAAGAGCAGACTCGAAATTTAAGTGGTCTGGCACTCTGACTGAATTTTAAGAGGGGGCTGCTGCGTTGACTCTGGTTTCTCTGCATCGACTCCCCCCAAAACACACACACACACACACACACACACACACACACGCGCGCGCGCGCACACACACACACACACACACACACACACACACACGTCCCCACATTTGGTCTCGAAGTAATTTGTTAATACTATTCCCATCTACTGATGCCTGGGTTCATTTGTCAATTAGTCTGTAAATTTTCAGCTTCTCTCTTTAATCAACCACACAATGAGGTGTGTTTGGTTGCCTAATTTATAATTTTCCCTTTTCAATTAGAGAATAACATCAGTGCATCAGTCGTATTAAACCTGTGTCACATAAAATGTATCTGCTTTTTAAACTTCTCTATACTTTTTTTTAAATTTAAGTTTAATTTCATAAAATCACTTGAACAGGCCCAATCCTAATATCCTAAAAATAAATAGAGATTTTTGTGTTTGTGTGTGTGTGTGTGTGTGTGTGTGTGTGAGACAAAGGCAGGTATTATGTTCTTGTAGTACAGTAAGATTCTTGTTTTTAATCTATTCTTTATTTAAAAAATAATAAAATAAAAAAAGTCCAAAAAAAGTCAGAAGTCAGAAATCAGGATGGAGCAGATAAAGACCAAGAGAGAATGAAAGGATAAGGCAAAAAAAAAAAAAAAAAAAATCGGAACAACAAACAAAGGGAAAGCTTAGGTAAGGTGTGGGGAGGAAAAGAGAGATGAAGAGAGAAGAAGAGAAAACTGTCTGTGGGTTGAAAAGACGTGGGCTGTTTTATTTCCTCTGTGGGTACAAAACAACAGCACTGTCTGTCTCAGGTGCTGACACAGCAGAAGTATTAGGAGATATTTTACCCAGTCTTCAAAATGCATACTCGCACACACGCACGCATGCACACACTCACAGACACACAAACACATAAAGCAAAAAACAACAACAAAAAAACAACCAAATAAAATAAAGTCTGATGGACACTTCACTTATGTTTTGCATTCATATAACTTTAAGTGTATAATTATAACCTTACAAACCAGCTCCCAAATCTGACATTAGTGGTGATGAATTTTGCAGTGTTGGTGTGTCTGTCTTTGTTTTAGAGTGCTTTTGTGTGCATGTGTGTGTCTCTGACCGCGTGCGTGTGTGTGTGTGTCCCTGGAGACTTGCAGTGATCTGGGTTTAATTTGACCATACAGGCGGTCGAAGTCAGGGCCTCAGCAAATGTGTTTATGTGTGTGCGCGCGCGCGCGCACACACACACACACACACACAGGTGTGTACATTTTTGTGTGCTTTGTGTGGGCTGACCTTAGTGTTGAGTCGAGGTAGAGATCAATGCAAGGCAAACAGAAAGGTGAGGACAAAACTCACCTTCCACTCCACTCTTTCCATCACCCGCCCTTCTCTTCAATGGCCAGACTCGCTTCTCTCCCTGCACACACATATATATATATATATATTTCTGTGTGCGTCTGCGTGTTCATAGGATCAGTGGAAAATGCAATTGATCAAAAGCTAATAACCGCAGTGGCTGAGGCTCAGCTGCGCACTGACTGACGGACTGAACAGGCCTCCAGCCTAAACAAGGTAGAGCGTGCTGTCGCTCAAAGTATATTCAGTTTGTGCTCTGGTCAAGAAGAAACACAAATATACTTGCCTCAGTAATGACTAAAGGGCTATCTTTATTTCGTAATTGTGTTACTACTGAAAGGCATTTGCAAGGTGCCAGATGGACGTCACTGTCATTAGATAAAAAACGTAAACAAACAAAACAAAACAAGAAACGCTTACATTCACCAACCACACACCCCTTAATGCCATGCGAGTCTATGGGGTCAAAAGTCAACTTTGTCCTAGAGACATGGGACCACTTGCAGGTTGATCGGGATCCCTCAATACACATCCACGTCAAATTTGGGGCTTCTAGCCCATGAGGAACCCTGAAACCCTAACCCTAATTCCAGCAGTAACCCTGACCCTAACCCTAATTCCAGCCTTATCGCTAAACCCTAATGCCATGCAAGTCTATGGGGTCAAAAGTCAACTTTGTCCTAGAGACATGGGACCACTTGCAGGTTCATCGGGATCCCTCAAGACACAGCCACGTCAAATTTGGGGCTTCTAGCATGAAAAGTTTTCTTCCTCCAAGTTGGGGTGTGACAGAGAAACCATAGGAAATGTACAGGAATGTTAGGCCTGGGGTCTGTCTTGTGTTTATGATTTGTGTTTATTCTGAAGTTCTTTTTGCTGATGTCAGTATTTCAAGTGTTGCTTCCCGTCTTTGGTTGGTCCCACCTGTTTGTGATTACCTGTCGGCACCCTAATGCGTTTCACCGGTGCCTCGTTCCCCAGTGTATTCAAACCCTGCCACATTGTGTTTTCCTCGCTGGACTGTCTTTGTCATCCTGTGTGCAAGCTTTCAAGCAGGTCTTCTGAGTCCCTGTCGATTTTGACCAGTTTCCATGCCGCGTCTGTTTGTCCCTTGCCTGATCCCTTTCTGCTCTGCTTGCCCGGTTCTGAGAACTGGCTTTTGAACTGAACCCTCCTGCCTCCACTTTCTGCCTACTGCTCTTTGGTCCATTTGCCTGGTTCGTTACAGTACGCAGTCCAAAAGCATGCAATTGAGGCAATTTGGGAACTCTAAATAGCCTTAAGGGGTTTTGTGTCTTTGTTTGTCTTTCAGTGTGGCCCAGCAATGGACTGCCGACTGGTCCAGGGTGTACCCTGCCTCCATCTTATCACAGATAGGCTACATAGGCTGCAAGCCCCAGATAGTGAAGGGGGACGTGGGTAAGGAAAATGGTTGCATACGTGAAGTTTACTCAATATACTCGATATCATGCATGCCTACGGAGAGTGGTGGGTGACTTTGGTATGCCATGATTACCTGGTGTAAATAGAGCCAGGTCATCTGCAAAGTGAAAATTGGTCAGTCTGGTCTTTTCCTATTTGATTGGTAGAATAGGCTCTGTCTCACACTGGTCACTGTATCAAAGTCATTGGTTGTACTACTACTGGTTTTGACTAGACAGGTGGAATTTCGGTCCAGGGCGCTGAAGGTGTTCACATATTTGGACAGCACGGTGTATAGCAAGGCGACCTGCCACAGTGGTTCCTGTTAGATGCAGTCAGAAGCCTTCTTGAAACCGTTGTGGTTTATTGTGAGTTGTGTCGGACATTTTTGCTGCTGCTCTATGACGTTATGTAAACCCGAAGATCTGTTTCGAAGCCGACTGATCTAAGGATGTTTATCCGCCGCACTCTTTTGGCACTGGAGCAGTGCACAGCACAACACCTTGCCAGGAATGGACAGCAGCGTGATACCCTGCCAGTGGTTACAGTCCCCAAGGTTTCCATTTTCGGGCAGCGTCACAATGACCCCACATCACCAGTCTGCAGGAACATTCGTGCTCTGCCAGATCAGATTAAAAAGGTTGGTGAGACTGTCCACAACAACCTCCTGACCTTTGCCTTCAGCATCTTGGTACTTCGACACTTTATCAAGTCCCAGTGCCGTGTTCTTTTTAAGGCTCTTGATTGCTTTGTTAACGTTGGTCTCGGATGTCTCGGCTCAAGTAATGTTCAGAGTTGGAGTTAGTGTTTCCTGGTCAAAAAGGTAGAAAAGCATTGAGGGTGTTGGTTGGTATATGCGCCTCTCAAAAATGCTCCACCCCTATCTTCGATTGGGTTTGATTGGGTTAGATTAGTCATGATGTGTAAATATTGTTAATCTGGACCATTTTCACTGTGAATGATTTATTTTTAATTTCAATCCTCTGTAGACTATCAAGTTAACTGCTTTTTTGTTACTACAAAACAAAAGTTAGTATTAACTGCCAGTGAAACTGCATTTCTTGACTCCCTTTTATTGTTAATTTGGGGGCTTTTCCTTTCATTTTTTTTTTTTTAAAAGGGGGCCATACAGGGTTGGGGTGGCAGATGTCCTCTTCGTTATGCTCTCTGCTTTTGCTTTTTTTTTTTTTTTTTTTTTTTCAGAGAGCCCACATGCTGGGCCTAAATGATTTAATTGTGCCTGTGTTTGTGTATGTGTGTTTGGTTGCATGAAATAATCTGATTTCCCCTTTAAAGAACACTAATTACAGCATGTCATACTCTCTGAAGGTTCATGTGAGGCAGCTGGTTGTCTATGTGTTCATACAAGGTCACACCCCAGGCTTTCTGAGTTGACACACACACCTGCTTTGTGCTCTGTGATCATGTGACCGGCTGTCATGGTAACTGTCACTAAGCACAGTGATTGATCAAAGACTCGTGGCGTGGCAGGAGGGTGCAAGAACAAACATACACTTACGCTGTCATGTTTAACTCTCTCTCTCTCTCTCTCTCTGACTCGCACATGCACGCGCACACACACACACACACACACACACACACATTTTACCATTGTTTTAATAAATAATAGACTTGATGCAATGCTTACTGGAATGTGAAAGAAAAGTGTATAGGACATATTTTCTTTTGAGTCAAAAGTGTATGTAAAAAGATGTAAGGTTTAAAAAGTATGACATGATGATCGTAAAAAAAAAAAAAAGATGCACACATTGAAATTTTGAATATGGAAATTTTGTGTTGTGGCTATTTGGGGATTATGGTACTCACTGTGGTGGTGGGATGTTCCTTATTTGGCAGAAACAATATAATCTGTAGTATCATCTGTGACAAATATGATTCCTATAACTGCCCTAATGAATGTTTTTACTGCTCTTTGCCTGAAACAACATGCACATTTTTTTTAGTGGCATTCTAATTTTCAAACGTATGTGGATATTTTTTTCCTAATCTGAAAAACCTGTACGCCTGTCTGCATGTCAACATTTCTTCTAAAGCTAGTCAAACAAAACACCAAAATTACACCACACTGTTTAGTATGGCTGCAATGTAAAGCTCCCACCCATTGGAACAGCTGCCTCGCTACCCTGAAAAATAACAAGAAGAATCCAGCTCTTTTTTTGAAATAGAGATGGCAGAGAGCAAAATGAAGCGATGCACCGGAGGCGACCCTGTGGATTTACCCGAGAGGGAGCTGTATAACAATGAAATTCTCCAGCATCATTTTAGCTAACGTTAGCATGTCCAGCTTGCTCACTTGACATTCAAATACTTGCGACATCATAAAATTTACATGATCACTCAACAATTTACTCACCGACTCAGTGGGCGTTCATTATGTGCTTTAAAATGAATTTACAGTTGGAGGAAGGTCAGTGGAAACAAACTCAACCGACAGACGCAGCTCCTCACACTCACTTTCGACAGAAGTTTGGAACTCTTCATCAAGTTTGAAATCGGGTCGCATCGCGCACATGAGGTGAATTGAAACCGAGAATCTTCCAAACAATCTCAAGCACGCACACACCACACGATATGAACATAATGGCACATCACACAGTACAAGAGGTTGCAGGACGTGTGAGGAGAAGCTGTTGTAAACAATGGAGCCAGCGGTTATTAACAGTTGCACTGCTGCTCACAGTCACAGAAGAAGTACGGAGTTTTGGGGGGAAAAATGAATTTGTGACAATTGTGAGAATAAAGTGTGATTTGTTTAATTGCTAAAAACCAAAAAGAAGGTGTGCTCAACTCCCAGAATAGCTTCTGAATGTTCCCATACCTGTAGCAAATTTTTTGGGCTAAGAAAAGATCTCTTTTAAATTAAGGCGACTGTCATCTTCAGCTTTAGTTATGTAAATGAATTACAAGACACATGCGTGGCAGCATGGCACAAAATATATCAGTTATTCTATCACCGGATGATGAGGAAAAAGAGCACATGGTTGAATGGTGCTGACGTTTTATAAAAGATTCAGTGTGATTTTTGGCAAGTCACATTATTAAGTGTGTAGCCCAGCTCTAATTGAAACACAACACCTTATGAATATGTCAAATGCAGAGTAGAAAGAAAAGCCTTTGGACGCAGGGCCCCAATTGTTTTCCAGTCCAAAGGTTTTGGTGTGTTGTATATTCGGAGATGGTGTTCTGCTTACCTTGGTTTTCATGACTGTTTAAGTTACTGTTGTCTTTCTGTCGTCTTCTTCATATTCACTTTGACCTCTGGAATCAAGAGGAGAACTGCCGTACACTGGACCCTCTTCTGCCTCCAGATATGGTCCAAGTTCAACTCTTAAGATGCTCCCTAAAAGTTAAACAAACAAAGCCCGAGTCCAGTCACGAGAGTTATTCTTTCACTCTCACTCTGCAGAGAGACGGACTGAAATTTCTTCTAATGTTAGGATCTGAACATGATTGAATCTCACTAAACCTATAAAAATCTGTTCCCAAGTGGTGCGCTCTTATCTGTGTGTTTCCCAATTTTGTTAGCATATGCTGACTTATCAGTTCTATGTTGCTCGAAGCCTTTACTTTGTGTTTATACATTCATGAACTTGTTCCCATGGGACCTGCAGAAGAGATAAAGTAAAACTGTGTAGAGCTCCCCAACTTCTGCAGTTGCATGTTGTTTCATATTGCATTTTTGTTTTGGTGAGAAACTCCAGATGTTTTCTGTCTTCTCGTACTCCTGCTTTTCAGTTTCCATTCACCCCACCCCATTTTTCTTCTGTGATTCTGGTTGATGACCTCCCACCCTTGACTTTAAAGTTGGGATTGACCTTTTTTTAAAAAAAAACAAAAAAACAACAAAAATAAAACAGCATTTCCTGGTCTTTACTGCCTCAGTGCTTGTTCTTGGTAGACCGACTGGCGACAGAGCATGCATTTGCTGCAACGTTAGAAAAATAGAATACAGTGGATCTTACACCACTCTGTTAATGATATGGTGTTATACGATGTAATTAGGCAATAGGTAAATAAATCCAAGTTCCTCCTCCTCCTCCCTCTTTAGTTCAGACAGAGGTCTACTTAGATGGAACACCCACAGAGTCCTTCTTTGGCTGGCCACCAAATTACACTCCACCATCACCCTTTTCCTAATGTATTTCCTCTATTTTAACAGAAGAAGAAGAAGAAGAACTAAACAATTGAATTGGATATATTTGTGGCATGGTTCTTGCAAGGGAGACAAGTTCTGCATTTAGTCAATTTTCCTTATAGTATGTACATTCTTTGATGAAGAGACATGGTGCAGTTGATGTCTTCTTTATAACAACCAACAACCGGAGGGAAATCTAGTATCATCCTGAAGAAAGGTGGATCTGAGCCGGGGTATCTGTCTCAGGTTATTTTCCTTTCCACTGAAGCCAAAAGGGCTTGCTGATGGCTGTAGATATAACACGTGTTCCAGCCGTAGATGGTTCCATTCATATGGAGCCAGCCCACTCTTAAACGCACAAAAACCTAACAACACAATAGCCAATTCCACATAGGACAAGGTAAGTATCAACATCAACATACAGTTTATAGGCAGGACTCCATGTAGAGAGAAGAAAAAAGAAAAGTTGCCCGCATCCACTATTTACACTACATCACAGCCAGTGTTGACTGCAGAGATAATCTCAGAATATGAAGCTGAATGGATATTTCCCTCTGGAAGAAAAGCATAACTCAATGCAGTGGAACTTGTGGTCTGAGCTCGATGGCAATTTTTTTTTTTTTTTTATTATTCCCAATAGAGAAACATTGATGTTCCTCTGTTTCGTTTTCCCATCGTTGTTGTTTTTTTTTTTTTGACACTCCACACGCGGTGTGCTTGCAGAGTCTTTGTCTGTGTGTGAGAGTGTGAAATACCTCCTGAGTCTTTTGGATGATGAGAGGAGGGATGCGGCGTCACTTCAGTCACTGTCTCTCATCTGTCTAAACCCTTTTGCAAGTGCATTCATCCTGAACACACATGCCCCCACGTGTAGAAACAGAGACACACACCTGGGCAAGCAAGGCCTCACAGCTATTATTATTATTATTGTTTTTTTTTTTTTTAACTCATTGTCATTTCTTCTCTTTTGCCCTTTGTTCTTCCCTTTTCCCCACACCCTCCTCTTGCAACCTTTTCTTTCGTTTCTGCATCACTCCTCCCCTCATATTTCCTCGTTGTCCCCCTGCTACGTTCATACATCCTGATTTTCCCTCCTTGTCTATATTTCCTGGCTTTAGACATGTCACCTTGTTCTCTGCTCTGCTGCGCCCGTGTTTCCCCCGGGGAGCGATTTGTGCAATGCGGCCTGCCCGTGTCCCTGCTACAACATCCCTGATAGCAAAACAAATGAACTTAAATGAAAGCAGGTGAGGGGTGGGGGCCGTGTGTGTGTGTGTGTGTTCAGGACCAAGGTAAGTTTTTAAACCAACAGGGTTTGGGAACTGGGGACATTTAGTCTTGAACCTCAGTATTTTATCATCGAATTAACTAAACTATGAAGGATTTGGGGTGACGGGGTGGTGCAGCGGTTAGCACTCTCACCTCATAGAAGGGAGGACGCTCCCTGTGTGGCGTTTACTTGTTCTTCCTGCGTCTGTGTGGGTTCTCCCTTGGCACTTGTACGTAATTGTTCCTCTAAGCGCGGATGGTTGCCCGTCTCTCCGTGTGGTCCAGCGATCAACTGTCGACTTGTCCGGGGTTTAAACTCTGCCTGGGCCCCAGCAACCCCATGACCCTGAGTGCAGAAGAAGCGGGAATATATGGCTGAATGGATCAGGGCTTTAGTGTCTGAGAGTGATGGTTTAAACTGAAGGTGGGTTAACAACACGATGGTTGGCTGTACGGTCATTAAGGTTAAATCTAGGTAGGGTCAGATTGGTAGATACTCAATATCCAGTCAATATGCTTATTTTTATTGCCGTCAGTACTGGACAAGGACTGAACCCAAAAGCATGACTAAAACAATGCTTGAAATTAACATTTTTATTACATAGAAAAAAAACAACAAAAACAAAAAAAAAAATCACGCTTGAAACGTGAAACACACTGACTGATTAAAAGTAAAATACGCTCCGAAGAGGAAAACGCAAAACAAAAATACAAGACAGAAAATCACTCCAAAGAGGAAGAACATGAACAAAAGTACCAAATCAAAAACTTCAAAAACCAGAAGAAAACAGTACAAGACCTGGGCGAGCTGTGACTATAAAGGTGTTGGCTCTCTGTGAAACACAAGACGAACTGGCACAGAACACAGGGAGGCGTGGACTATTAATACACAAGGTAAGGGGTAACAGGTGTACACAATCAGGGCGGGGAAGACTAATCAGACATGGCGGGAAAACACAAAAAGGGAAGGGCAGGCTGCTGACGCCTATGGGAAACAGAGTTTCAAAATAAAACAGGTAGTGACGAGACCGTGGACAGAAACTACACTAAGCACATCTAACCTGACATACCATTGCAGTTGCTGCTGAATAAAGACCGTTTTTAACATTATATTTTTGCTAAAGTTATTTTCTTTTTTTTATTTTTTTTACGTAATGCCCACACAGAAAACAAATGTCCTATCTTTGAAGAGATTATATGCGTGCGTAATTGCCAGCATACGCAACTTGCACCCACTCTATACTCCGTGTGTTACGTTGCCCGTGTGACGGTCACAGCACTCATTGCACCTGTTTAGTAGATCCGCGTTGTCATTCATCAGCACATGTAATGATGTCTGTCAGTTTTGCCGCGTGCAGAACTTTAGGAAATCAGGCTCTAAGTTTACAATAAATGAAGTCCACCCATCCATCCATCCATCCATCCATCTTATGCCTGTTTTTCATTGTTTGTGTTTTCCTCTTGCATTCTATCAGTGTTCAGTTTTGTGTCTTTCTGCACACATTCTCTCCTATCCACCTGTCTAGCTATGTGTTTTCTTCTGCTTGCATTTGGCAGCATTGCTAAAAGGCTGTCAGCTTTGACCTTTACTTGCATTCTACCCTCCCCCTACTGTATACTGAAGGGCAAATGAGCTAATGAAGAAGGAGGAAAAGGACCACCTGAGAGGGAATGAAGAAAAACGTGGTGCTGGATTGAAAAATGTGGCTGTGCAGGAATTAAAAAATTGATGTACTATGAAAATGAAA
Organism: Nelusetta ayraudi; assembly: GCF_046127955.1. NCBI lineage: Eukaryota > Metazoa > Chordata > Actinopteri > Tetraodontiformes > Monacanthidae > Nelusetta > Nelusetta ayraudi. The sequence continues at coordinate 1,777,043 of NW_027466121.1, read as the reverse complement.
AATGGTAGTTCTTAGCCATTTTTCTAATTTTACTTGTGAAAACCAGATTCTGGAAAAACTTAACGCAAAGTAGCGACCAGCATAGCATGCTGAATATGTAGTTTAAAACATGTGATGGAAAAAAGTGGTAACTCAAATCCACCTTATCTTGAAAGAGAGAAATAAATTAACTGAGGACGGAGCACCTAGAAACAAGCTTAGAAATAACATGGCCACTAAATTAGTTAAGCATTTTGTTGATACTGAAATTGTTAACTTAGGCGCCCCAATAAAACAAGATATGACATTTAAAAAAAACTCCAGTCATCATAACTAACATGTTTTTGACATATGTGGGAGGTTGCAAAATAAGCAAAGCAGACCTTCCTTGAATCATTCCGATTGTAAAAAGTAATTGAACGTTAATTTATCTGATTACAATGAAAGCTTAGCCTTCAAATTGTCAGACCTTTATCATTTAATATCTAATATTCAATTAATCAAGCCAATAAATGGACTATATATTGTAACCTATTGTAAGGGTGGTTGTTGTGTCTTGTGTCCATTTCCTGTTTTATTTTGAAGTTTGTTTTCTTGATGTCAGTGCTTCCAGTTTTGCTTCCTGTCTTTTTGTGGTCCTGTTTGTGATTACCTGTCGTCACCCTAAGGTATTTCACCAGGCACTCGTTCCCCAGTGTATTTAAACCACGCCCCATTGTATCTTCCCTCACAGATTTTCTTTCTTACCCCATGTGCAAGCTTTCCCAGTGGTTCTTTCTATTCCATATCAATTTTGACCACTTTCCGTGCCACGTCCGCTGCACTGCTTACCCAGTTCTGAATGACTGTCTGTATGACCCGGTCTGGAATTTGGATCAAGGAAAGTGCCTTTTGAACTGAACTGTCCTGCGTCAACTGTCTCCCTACTGCTTTTGGGTTCATTCCCCTAATTCGTTACACTGACAGGAACAATGTCAGGCCCCCTGCAGGACAGTATTAAAGAACACTGTATTGTATTAACAATGAAATAAATGTCCAATCACATGCAAATATTAATATTGTAACCACAAGATAGGAATTCTTCGATAATATATTATTATGTTCAAAGTTGTTGTTCATATTTTCACAGTTTATCACATTGTCTGTATGTTGAGCGAGCAAATAAGGTCTTCAGTGCTTCTTATGGTGCAGTTAAAAATAGACAGGTGTGCCCAGAGAGTTAAAGTTGGAAGTACAGTGAAGGTGACGTGGCATGGATGCAGAGTTCAGGACCATTACAGTGAGCAATGCTGTTTATTTATTTATATATATTTTTGGAATAATCGGACTTGTAATTTGACTTGACAGGTGTAAGCGTGTGCTACTTTACACAGCTGTCATCCATCCTACTGAATCACACTGGTGATTTTTCATAGTGAGGAAGAAAAGGAAGCAATGACCGCGACGCTCCACCGACTCACCCCTGAAAACAGACTTCCTTTTTGTAAAAAAAAACCAAAACAGGCTAGCAAGTAGCAACCTGGCTGCCACATTTAAAACTAATCAAATCTATTCGCATTTCTCTCTTCCTCTAACGGTTTTGTTAACCCGTTATCTGATACGGGGATTTACTTTTCCAGATTGCATTTTTTTTTCATACTGCCTGCGTCGCACGCAGAGCACTCACACATTGTGACGCTTTGCACAAGACACAAGACCACAACAAATGGACACGTGAAACAAGAAAAGTACTTTTGCTGGATGGAAACACAAGCACCATTTTGCTCAAATCAGCATTTCCTGTCCGCAGTGAAAAAGTCATTATACCTTGCTTGTTGTTCCTGTGTTAATCCGAAAATACACTGAACAGATGGATGACACATCTTCTCTGCTCTCCTCGCTTAGGTTTTGAAGGGATCCAAAAGTAACGAGACGTCATCAGATCCAGTACTTTTAGATTGCGATAGTAAGTTTACTAATTACATTTTCAACGGGCAGTTTGCAATTGCACTGGGTCACTTTCAAGAAATCCTCCCATCTCTGGCACTGACTAACAGCAAATATGCTGTGGATTCGATTCCCAGTCCCTGGGCCTCGCTGTGTGAAGTCTGTCTGTTCTCTGTGTATCTGTGTGGGTTCTCCACATGTGTTTCTCCCACAGACAAGACAAGATCCATTATCCGGGGGTGTGAATCGTTGTTTGTCTTCTAATGTGGCCGTGCAATAAACGGGTAACTTCTGCGGGGCGTCTCGCTCGTTTTTGCCCCAACGCAGCTGGGATAGGCTCCAACACCCTCATGACCTTGACTGCAGGAGACGCAGTGATGGACGAGTGTTGAATATTCATGTCTATAGATATGCACCTTTTTAGTGAGATTGAAGTCTTGGCATCCGATTGCCACTGCTTCTTGACGAAACCACTTTTCCCACGTTGCCAGTCCCTGTGACTAATGGATGGACCTATTAGTGTTAGTTTGATGATGGTGTATGGTTTTGGTGACGTAGTGCTTCGCCGAAAGAAGACGTTGAGTTAATGTTCTGAGTTGGGATAGCAAGTTTCCTGTGTGTGTGTGTGTGTAGGTTTCATCCTGGTGTGCCCGTTTGCATCACAATCATAAACATGTAGTCTACATTTTAGAATCCGCTGACTGGCTTTGACTAAACGGACTGACATAGATCTGGATCTGGTCCCTGGGGCACTGTACAATAGCAGCCCACTGCTCCTTGGAGGAGGATAGGTCACATTTACAAGAACACATTTATCTGTACATCACGTATATCTGACAACTGAAGTATTTTTTTCTTTCTTTCAGCAAATCATTATAATGTTGACACCATGATGTGGGTAAGTTTATTTTTGAACATATACGTACATTTGCATACCGTGATTGAATTATTGATGGTGCTTATGCGGGCTCATACTTTTAGAGTGTTTTTAAATGTGCCTATGTCTGGTATTTGGAAACCATCTCTTGATCCTTGACCTATTTCCTCCTTCACGCACAGTCCTTCCTTTTTCTCCATCACTCCATCTTTTCCATTAACAGCATGTGACCCATCAGTGAGTGCCGTTGAATCCGTCCTCTCCACTCTTCACTATGTTTTAAATAGCTCTTTTCACTGGCCTCTGTCTCCTGAGCTCTTTGCTATACCCCCAACCCTTCCTTTTTTCCTCAGCTAGATAAAGCCTGACTCTCAGTGTTTACTATATAGTTAAGTTTTCCAGGCTGTGACTTTTAAGTCTTCTTATTGTACTTATCTTGTACAGATCCTTGAGTTGCCTTCTGTATTTTGCAGACATTTCCAAGTAAGCTGCTAGTATGCTTAAACATTTGACCCTGTGTTACTGGTCATTGTCACAATGAGGGTTCAAACTCAGCAGGTATTAAGTGTCTGCGTTTGCCCTGATTTGAAGTTAGTGAAAACCTAAATTTGTTTTTTACACTTGCATTTGTGGAGTGCAGCCCTGTTACCTTTGTTCTTTGAAAGGTCCTCTTCACAGCTTACATAAGTCTCCCTCGTATTGCTTTCCATCATCTGTTTTTTGTTTTAGGCCACAACGAAAGGAAAGCCCTGAGCTACAACCCCTAACATTATTGGTACGAAATACGGCAAGATTTCAAGTTAATCAAAATCCAAGTATCGCTGATACAGATACAATTAATCAACAATTAACTGGAGACTTTCAAAAAAAAAAATTGTGGTTCTTTTCTTGTTGTCCATGTGCACCATCATTTTTGCCAGTTATTTTCCACATAACATTTTCAATAACTTCCATCTCTCCCTTTTGAGTGGTGAAAGTGAATGGGAAAGTCAGGCTCTCTACACTGCATATATTTAGACTAATTGGGGGCACTAGAAGCAAACCCCTAATTTTCATCTTCACCATCTAATCAGGTGCATTTAACTTGCACACACAATTTAACACACACACACACGCACTCACATGCGCACGCACGTACACATAACACCCACCCACCCGCACGCACGCGCACACACACACACCTCTGTGGAGTGTAAACACATGGAACTCGCCATTGACTCAGTACATACAGTACATGGTTTAAAGGCATTTCTCTTACAACAGCTTAAGTACAATTTCGAATGGAGGGCTGGGTTTTTCAAAGCACTACACAGAATTAGCGCAACCGCACTGACAAAGAGCAGAACATCTCAGATCCTTTGCAAAACAAAACACTCCTGTGAAAACTACACACCACAAGGGTGTGTATTCGTTTTTTTTTTAAAAAAAAGTGTGATGCTGACAATGTGATTATAATGGTGCAATTCTGGTCCAGCGTTTTGCCCGTTGAGTGTAAGGTTCTGATAATAATGGTGTAATATTAATACTAGTGAATGAAACAAACTCTCCCAGTCACTGGCACAGCAGTCCCTGGTTTCACCGGTCTCTAGAAAGACAACACATACGGTGTCCTACTTGACAAAACTACTTCACACACATTTATTGTTGTTATTGAATAGACCTTTCTCCCCCTCTTCTTCTTCTCATATTTAAATCCAATTTTTCATGTTGAGCTGTGACTTTGATGTAGGTTGGATCATTGGTTTCAGTTCTGCAGCAACATGCATTCTAATAACTGTAAACCAAAACCGCATTTTAGACAACTTTAGTGATATGGATTGCAATCAACCACATTCATGAGAGAAAAAAAAAAAAACCTGTGATGGTGAGTTTCTTTTATCTTTACCGTGGGTTTGAAAACATGGTTTGTTGAACTGGATCTCAGCAATTTGGGCTGACTTTTCTTTTTTTTTTTTTGCCTTGAAATCTGCATGCAGTTGCAATGAAAACTGTAATACATTTAAAATTAAATTAATTAAGCGTGTGCATTCAAAATCGAAAAAAACATTCCGGCTCGGTGATAAAAGCCTTGGATGAAATTCCTTTGTAAGTATGGACTCTTTTATGTTTTCTCCCTTCTTGCAAAATGCACACACACACACACCAAGCACATACACAGAGAAAAGGTATGGAGCGCCAGTGTTATTACAGTAGAAGATTGGCCTTTTCTTCTTCCTGAGAGATCACTCATTGATCTTCAGAGTCAAGACGACACCTGGAGACACCTCTGATATTTGCACACAGGCACAAACAAACATTAAAACAGGCGCAGGCAGTCATCGAGGAAGAATGTTCGAGAGCCAGCCACCATCATTCCCGTTTCGTGCCCACATGGAAATGACATGGTGACCTTACAAGATTTCATTTGATAAACAGAGATGCAAAACAGTCGTGTCCTTATCCACCCTGTTAGAATTACACATCACCCGCTGTCTGTGCTGCGCATTCACACTTGTCGGAAGAGGGGGAGGGGGGGGGAAAGAGCATCGCATCTTAGTGTTGGCAACAGTGGCATTTTTTTTTCTTCTTCTGGGCATGCTGCATACCAAATGTTCTCCAACATGTCTGGCTTCCTTCTGCAAACAGAAAGGTGATTTTTGCTGGCTGCCCACATTACACCTCCTATTCATCTCTATTTAAATCACTCTTTTCAGCAGCTTATGCCAAAGGACTTTAGCCTATTTTTGCTCCAGCCATCTTCTCACTCCCTGCCCACTTCGCACATCTCGTAGGCCTCGTGTAAAACTCACACGGAGAGACAGAACTGGATGGAACAGCGAGCAGGAGCTCTTCCGCAACGACAAATGGCTGCATTGTTGAAGTCTCGATCCCTGCGTCGTCGTGCCCGATCACCGGCACACTGTTCAAAGTTCATGTCAGCTATGCAGTTTGAGCTGGAAGGTTTCTGTTTGACGGCTCTATTGTCTTCATCAGCGCTTTCGAATAAATGAAAACAATCTTATAAAAACAGATCTGATCCCTCCATATAGCTAAATAAATATATATCTCGGTGTTTCTTCCTCCTCCAACGTATTTCTTTCAATTTAACACCCGCACTCCCACTCTAACACTAATCTCAGAGCTCCCAGGTTTTCTTCTGTCCTTCAACTGTCATACTTCTCAGGCACGCAGCTGCACATGCTTCAGCCCTCTCACCTTTAATCATTTCATGCTTTATGAGGGCATTTTGTGAGCGTGTGTGAATATGTGGTTGCAAAGAGTTGCAGGATTAGGGAAAAAGCGCAACAAGGAGAGCTTCAGTAAATACATTGTTAAATTAAGTCCAGCGTGAGTTCTAAATTTAGATGATTTTGATTTTTTTTTTTAAGCTTGTGTTCTTTGCAGTAACATGCACTTTTGATGTATGTGTTCCCTGCATTGACAAAGCTTTGCTTTAATAAAAGCTTTTCTTTGCCTGTAAGTCTACTTGTGATGAAGCAGCAGACATACAAGACAGAATATTAATAGATCACATATTTTATGGTACACAATCAGGGTAAAGTATTTTGAGTTTCAGTGAAAGATCCAGAACAAAGTTTGTTTCAGGGTAAAATGTCAGCTTATTGACAAGTGCTAGTTAGTAATTAAGACAGCTTTGTACAAAAACTGAAAGAGAGGAAAAAAACACAAATTACTGTCCAGAGTCCCAAAAAAAAGGGTGGGTGGGAGAGTGGATGCCTCAAAGGTGAGCGGGAGGACAGCCCGGAAGAAGAGAAGGAGAGGAAGGGAAAAAAGACTGAAGTGATGACAGGTTATTTTTCACCTTTCCCTCTCCTGACAGCAGATGTTATTTCCCATTCTCCTCGGACACGCAGCAGATCCAATCTAAAGCTTCTCTGGACGGCCGTTCTGAAGCCCCGTAACCAAATGAAAACCTTTATTACACGCACCCTTACACAGACTACACACACATACACACACTGACAGACAAACAGAGGGACTACAGAAAGTATTGACTGTCTATCCTCTGCAGCCTGCCCATCCTAAAATGGAAGGACCTAACCAAATTCGTATTGCTACGTAAACCTTTGCAACACACAACTGTGACTGCGAGATCTGAAGCGCTGTGCATGTATTACCCCCCCGCATCTGCATACACACATGTTGTTTTTCCGCTTCAGATTGTTGTATGCTTAATGGACCATTCCTTGATTAGCATTTATATTCTGCATAACTTTACTGTTATAAAGGCCATAGGGTGAAGGTTTAATTGTTTAGCTGTTATATTTTATCGTTAACATAGCTGAGCATTTACGCTGGATGTACATATATATATATATATATATATATATATATATATATATATATATATATACATATACATATATATACACACACACACACACACACACACACACACACACACAGATATGCATGCACATATACGGACATGTGCAAGCAGGGCACAAAGGAGCAATATGCTTCTGGCCATAATAGTAAAACCCCTATGTAAGTCTCCGGTCAGCACTGGTAAATAATTATTCTTCCTCATTTCACATCCCTCTCAATTCTATTCATTTCTTCCCCTATCTCCTTTCTAACCATCATATCTTATGCACAGGATCTCCAGACAGTATTTACTCTTGGTAAGGGATTAGACCTCTCACATTGCAGGAGATCCACAGAGAGAATAGGAAATTTGGTGTGAAGAAAAATCAGTGGAGGCTTTTAGTACAGAATCAGGGTCAAAAGGAGAGTGGAGAACAACTTAGAGAGGCTCAAAGAGAGACATCCTGACAAAGAGATGGAGACGAAGAGGGAGCGGGGTGATGACAGCTAATCAGGTTGGTGTGAGAAAGGAGAGTGAAGGTGAGTTTTTTTTTTTTTTTTTTTTTAAACATGCTCCTACTACTGTCAGGTTAGTCTAGGCTATTAATGTGACACAGAAAGGGGGATAGTGTCCAGGGAACTGTGGGAAATTGAATTTGGTATGCACAGGGGGTACGATTGTGAATGGGAGGGAGAAAAGAAAGGTCAAAATCAGGGTTTCCTTCATCACTGCTAACCAAATTCACTGAGCCTGGTTTCCTTTATACTGCATGATTGATTATTCTCAAAACTTTAAAAACATGAGGGGAGATAAAAATTTGGCAAAACATTGTATTTTTCATTCAGTTTACAGCAAACTAGTGTTGGACTATTTGGCCATCAGTTTTATTTTTCAGTCCGGAACATCAAGGCTGGAACAGACATAAAAAATATGAGATGAAGATAGAAATACAAAATTTCTTTGTCAGTTGCCAACTAAACTAATTGTTAGAACCGATGACTGAATAATTGAGGAGACAGTGTAAACTATCCGTCTATTTTCTATCACTGCTTCAGCCTTTTTCCAGATATCCTGGTTGAAGTTGGGGGTGCACCCTGGACAAGCCACCAGTTCATTGCCAGCACAGCGGGACAAACAACCATTTACATTCACATTCACACCCACGCATATTTTCTAATTAGCCTATTATGCAAGTCTTTGGACTGTGGGAGTAAATCGGAAAGAACCCACAGAAGACACATGGAGACACCCATACTCAATACAGAAATCCCCAGCTATGTGGCAACCCACCTAGTATACAGGTACTACCCAGAAAATTAGAATATCCTGAAAAGGTTGTTGTATTTCTGCAATTCAACTTAAAAGGTGAATTTGACATATTATATAAACAAATAATATGCAAGTCAATATATTTCAGGTTTTTATGTCTTTGGATTTTGCGGATCAGGTCTTGCAGCTTAAAAAAACCCCTCAAATTTTATAAGAATTTTCTGAGTTTGTGGTTTTAATGAGCTGAAAATCTTAACCAGCAAAGTTACAACAAGGAACTGCTTGAGATGTCAATTTGCGGGTAATGGCTCAATAAAATTTGTTGGTTTCATCTTTTATAATAAATTGCCAAAATAAAACAACTTTTACTTGATATTCTAATTTTTCGGGTCGTACCTGTATGTCTGTTAAAAAAATACATCACGCTTCTGTTGAGGGCAGAAAATCTAAATGTAAAATAATTGATATATAACAATAAGTCAATATATCTTTATTTGTTAAGAACTTAACTTCACGAAAGTCCAAACAAGTGCTTTACAGAATAACAGCACAGTAAATAAAATAAAACAATATTTTCCCAGTGCGCTCATGACATGTAGATCAGGGGTCCCCAAACTATGGCCCCTGGGCCACATCCAGTTCGCTAAAATAATTGGAGCGGCCAACCTAACAATCCCTCTAGGGCTAGTCTCCAGACCTCTAGCTGAGGTGCGGATGTAGCTCAGTCATATAGGAGGAAGCCTGTGCATTGATGGCTTTAATAGTCAACAATAGAATTTTAAAGTGTATCCCAAAATGGACTCGAAGCAAATGGAGGGATCAGAGCTTTTTGGTCTTTTTGTCTTCCTCAGTCGAGAGGCAGACAGCAGTGTTTCTGGACAAACTGCAGGTGATGGATGGACAATTGCCCAGACCCACATACAGAGTTATCTAGCCTCAGTGTAATAAAAGTGTGTATTTTTGACTACAGTACTTAGGTATATTTATATATTTAGGTTTAGAGATATGGCATTACCTTGGCTTTCATTCTCAGCTGAAAAAAGTCCGACGAGATATGTTTTTTGAATTCAAATGCACTGTCAAAATAAATGCCGAGGCTTTTAACTGGCAACTGCACTGCCAAGAGGGCCAAGAGAGCTGATGTCCAAAAATGACGACCTCAGTCTTCTTTTCATTGAGGTGAAGGAAGTCTTGACTCATCCAAGACAAGTGATCAGAGGCTTGTGGGAAGCCCTTTCTTGTTAGCAGAAAGTAAAAATATACTTCCTTTGCCAAAGTGTTGTGTGTGTATAAACAATATTTTTTTCAGTCTCAGAAAAACATGTAGAAACAGTGCATTGTCTGCATGCATTACAAGTGATCTTTGCTGAACGCTGTAACTGACTTTGGCGTAATATGCCATCCGAGTCTATGGGGTCTCAAGTCAACTTTGTCCTAGAGACATGGGGCTACTTGCAGGTTCATCGGGATCCCTCAAGACACAGCCACGTCAAATTTGGGGCTTCTAGCCCCAAATTTTCTTCCTCTGAGGTGGGGCGTGACAGAGAAAGTTTGAGAACCACTGGCGTACATTGATGAATAATTGGGTTCGATGAGGATAAATAGATGAGGATAAATAAGACAAATAGCTTAATGCGTGCTACGTGATATGTAGTAGAAAAGTTGTCCAAACCCATCACAAAATGAGCAGATTTGAACAGCGGTAATTTCTAAAATTCAAAACACAAAAAAAGCGCCACTGAACAAATGGCACCGAATGCCGATCATTTAAAACAAAATGTTTTGGTTTTTGAGATTAAATGCTGAAATCCAAAGCCAAATATCAAAATGCATTATTAATATTAAATATGATTATAACCTATGGTAGATTGAGAGTCCCCTTAACAATCCTGCAAAGACATATCCAATATCAAAGAGAAGTGAAGGCTAGCCCTGTGTTCAACATCTTCCAGAAAGATATGTGTCTGTTGTGTTTTCAAATGAACTCACAACAGCCACAGTCAAACTTTGGTGGATGGCAATGGCAAACAATGTACAATGGCACTGGTAAGAATGTGGTTACCATTCATGCAAAAACTCTAATTTTCTATGTTTATAGAAAAGGACTTCAGCTTTGTATAGCAGATTAAATTAGACTGTTAGGCCGGACCTTTGGCTCCACTGTCTAAACTTAGAGAGAGAGATTTCCGCATGTGCCACTGTGTGCTAGTTCTGAGTGGTTTTACTGAGTAGATGGAAGTCATGTAATATTTATGGCAAAATTCCAGAGACTTTGTTGCCTGTTTTCTGCTGAGTGCTCTCTCTATGTCAAAAAAAAACAAAACAAAACAAAAAAGCAAAGCAATTCAGGGCATAGATGACAATTTCCAAATAAAAAATAAAAACATCACACAGAAGCAGTTGGCCGAACCCATCCGACAAAAACACTGCAGGAAACCGCCAGGATCTAATGCTGTGGTAACTTTATTTATGCCTGCGTAATTTTAGATTACTGAGCCTCAGAAAGGCTGGCCAATCGTTCTTCAATATCTCTTTATAGAATGCAGTTTTCTGCATGTCACTGTGTCAGATTGTGTGTGAGTGTGTATGTACGCTCTCTCGCTAACTTAGACCTTACCATATCATGCATTTTGTATGTGCTTTGTGATAAAATTGTGCTTTGTGTGACTTTTGTTGGTAATATGTGCTCTTGATTCTGCAAGTGTACATGCATACACAGCTATTTTTTTTTTTTTTTTAAATTGGGCAACAATGTATGTACCCAAATCTACCTTTACTGAGTACCTACCCAGCAGCCATCGCATTGGGCAGGCAATGGTAAAACAATAAATCTGATTGGGCCACTTGAATTTAACAGACAAATGTTTTTCTGTTTGTGTTTTTGGATATTTTCCATGTTGAACAACTATTTGCAATACAGCCAGTTTAGTGGCAAGTTGATACTTCCTTTCAATAGAGTTCCAGAGTAGACCAGGCGGGCACGATGAGTATCCACAGTTTCTTTTTCGTTCTCCTTCTGTCTACTCTACACTGCACTTAGCTTTTGGGTCCAGGTGAAAGTAGTCAGCCATTCTCTGGGGTTGTCTTTAATTCCAGAAAGTTTGTAAGTGTCTAAAGCCAAGCAATATAAATTTGAAGGAACCAGTGACATGATAAAACAGTTTGGATGATTTTTAATATCTGAATTTAATATCTGTCTTTAGCCCTCAAAAGACAGAGGGGGGGGGGGGGGGGGGTTGTATTCTGAACTTAGCTAGTCACAGTGTGCAGTTAATTTTTGAAATATGCCCAATCACTGAGTTTTCATACAGAGTGGAGTTAAATAAGTACAATAGTTTAATTCACATGGGTTCTCTGAGGTTGGCAGGTGTGGTTCACCGGCTTGAGTTTAAGAATCTACTGTAGTAGAGCAGGAGTGGGGTTTTGGAATGGGTATCTAATCAGACTGTAAGTAAAGCGGAGGCGAGGTCAGGCTGGACTGAAGTGAAGAAAGCAAACTTGCCGGTAGGGCAACCTTGGGCTATGATCTGGCAGAGTGGCGGTGGCAGAGCAGGGCTTCAGTAGCAGATCTAATGAGCTGCAGCTGGTGGATCTCTGTCCCAGACCACCTGTCTCCACTCAGGCAGAAAACAGTCACTGATGGAGAGAAAGAGGGAGAAAGACGATCAGCTTAATATTTTGTATGATTTGTGGTATGTGTCTGATCTGTTAGGAACAAGAAATTTTCAGTTAAGATGCAATAGGCCTAGATAGCTGGAGGAGCTTCGATTTTCATTCACTTCCGTACAGTCAATATGCTGTAAATCATGAGACGTATGAAGTTAATCATTCATCCTATCATTTTTTATTTTTTTTTGCTTTAAATGTTGTGAAAGTCTTGGTCTGTTAAAAACTAAAAGTGTGCATTTACTGGGCAAACCAGGAGTTAACTGTTGGCTGCCATTTGTTTCGTTCAGTCCGTTGTTCTGACAGTCGCTGAAAACAAGTGCAACCTGGGGTTGCTTTGTCAACACATGCACTTCTGAAAATAAATTAAACTTTAGTTTGTTTTTCACTCCTCCAAATTCACTACTCGTTACAACAACAATATTTTTTGATGAATATTGCGTAACTCTGGATGTCACATGGTGTCCTCGTGGGCTAATACATAACAGAATAAAAGACTTTTCTGCAAAGGACATGACGACCTTGCAGTTCTCTACCCTGTCACACCCAGCAACTGCAGAGCCAACAGTGTCCTGTCAACAAAGTGTAATCAGGTTTAAGAAATTAGATTTGGGCCTGCATTTTACATATCTGATTTGATTATTTCAGTAGAGGTGGTGGATGCAGTGACAGATGATAATTCACTTAATGGCTCCCTCACTTTAAAATTATGCCTATGAATAGCGAGAATAGCAAGAAGGGTACGTTGATTAATCTCAGGCCATGACAACGAGATATAGATAGATAGATAGATAGATAGATAGATAGATAGATAGATAGAGAATCTGATAGTACAAGACAAAAAGACGATATGTATATATGAGGTTTTTTGATGCTGTTGAATGATGTAACAAGAAAAAAACAAAAACCACACTGACATGATGCCTACTACGGGCTCTCGGGTGGGGTGTGGGGCCGACAATCAGCAGACAGCACATTCAACTGATGCCTGTTTAACCCTGATCCCTCTGTGCTTACCTGTCTTGATGTGTGTTACTGTGCATGAACTGGAAGAGTGCATCTGTCTTTGTGTCACTGTAGACTAGGTGTGTGTGTGTGTGTGTGTGTGTGCGCGTGTGCACGTGTGCGTGTGTGAGCGAGAAAACCAGTATGTCTCATACACATTCGATCTACTAAAATTACTCAAATTAAATTCATAGTAGTACTTTTCCATGGGCCATTTCCAGTGTGAACACAGGATATTCTTTTGTGTAAACTGACAGTTTCAAGGCTTGCTGAAATTTTGTCCAATGCTTAAAAAAATAAATGTTGTCACTATTATTACCGAAAAAGATATGACCTATACTTTTTTTTTTTTTTTTATTTAACATTAATTGGAATTATGATCATTTTTGAATTGTAAAGTCAGCCACCAGGGATATATTTAGGTGATAAAATGGACACCAACTAAACCTATGTTGGGCTGTATGTGTGTGTTGTAAAGGGTTACTAAAAAGTCATAAAAAAAACTTTTATAAAAAGTTAATGATAAAAAAAAAAAAAGTATTATCACATAATGTAAAAGAAGCATTAGAGTTTTAATCTAAAAACAGTAAAACATAAAAAATTAAGCAGTCTGGTGTGGGTTCAGATGCCCTTGGTCATGTGGTACGCAATTCGCTCTTTGCCCACTGCCAGGTAGGGCGCAGTGCCGGAGCTAGCCATCTTAAATATGCAAGGGGTCATAGCCTGCTGAATAATCAGACGGCGATGAAAAAAATCAGGAAAATATGCGTGTTGCTTTTCATCGTGTCACATACAGCTTGTATCTCATTGGTTGCACTTCGAAAGGTCAGCAGCAAACTGGGCGCAGCACTCGGCAGCAACTGCGAGGCGTGCGCGAAGCCGGGGGAAGCGTTCTCTAGTGGCCCTGCTCTCTCCATAGGAGCGTGATGGTGGTGGCAGTTCAAGCATTTTTACTTGCTGCTGGTCATGTTTACACATCATTAGAAGCACACAGGATTGTTTGATTGAAGTGCATTTATGCAGGCCTCTCGCCACCGTTGGTGAATCATTGTCCAACCTCTGCACAAGTATTCGTGTATTGGTCAACTCAGGAAGACAGAGCTGTCATTCCAAGTGTGCATGTTTTAGCTTTTACCTAAAAGGCTTTGAACGCATTCGAGTCTGATTCGAATCAGATCGCTGCAGCCTGGTCAGTATCAGCTGTCTCTTGTGTGGCTATTATTTTCAGCAAAGTTAATGCCAGTCTTCCACAATCAGTTTCAGCTTGGTAAATCACCACAAGTAATCAATTCAGATCTTCTCTGTCCAGCATTTTTGCAAATTCTGTCAGAAACAATCCTAATCCACCAATTTTGACACATTTGCTTGTTTTTTTTTTAATTATTTAAACAATAGCATGGTCCCGATAAGAAAAGATTATTCATAGTGCTTCCATGTGTTTTTTTTTTTCTTATAATAGCCCTAATAGATATATTAAATTCTGAGCTGATAATACAATGTTATATCATGCATCCATTAGATTTTAAAACACAATGTGTGACTAAATTATGCAGACATTAGAGAGGTTAGAAAATGTTTATGCATTTACACCTAATTAGTTTCAGAAAAAGCTCATTCTAGTCCTCCAATGAATCTAAGAGTCTATCCAGATATTTTGCCACCCAACTACAGAGCCACGTTTACACTTGACACTAACTGACTACTTCCTGTCCTCCTCTACCCTGGAAAAGCTGAACTATGGTGATCTCACCCCCTAAATGTCACAGCGACACCGCTTATTCTCTGAGTCTAGGGCGAGAGTGCATCTTTGGCCAGCAGGCAGGCAAGCAGACAGACAGACAGACAGACAGACAGACAGACAAGTGTCCGCGAGAGACAGACAGGTGGTCAGGACAGGAGACTGGCCGTGTTCCAGAGCAGGAAGTATTATAGCCACGATTGTGCTTTAATGACTAACGATTTTGTGCCTAACGATTGGTCACGCTCAGACACACCGATACAATAACACACACGCACAAATGCGCGTACGCACACACACACAGACACACTGACAGAACGTTGACAAATTGGTGTGTGGCGGCAGCTTGCTCTTGTCTGTCAGTCCAGTTAAACTACAGACGGGGCAGTGTCACCCTGGGAGACAGTGAGCAGTTATGTCTTCTGTGGCCTAGTGACAACGTAACACACACTCACACACATACACACTTGCCCCCCCCCCCCCCACACACACACACACACATATACACAAGAACACTAGAACAATAGACACAAGAAGAGTAATTTTGTTGTAAGACGAAGAGAAATGAATGATAATGACGACAATGACGATGATGATGATGATGTGGTGGTGGTGTGTGTGCATGTGTATGTATGTGTGTGCAAGATTAGATGATGAAGAAAATGTTTTTTCAATAACAATGTCAATATTGAATTGAAAAAAAAAAAATCATGTTTTGATGAGTGTTTAATATATCTGTGTGTGCATGTGTGTGACTGAGACAGGGCCACAGTGACGACGTACCCTACTGTCCCCTGCAAGCTGCATCTGAGAGAAGTACTTTTGGCCTGTCATTCACCGTCAGCCTGTGTTAGAGGCTGAGGAAAAGCCCCAGGAGGAAGACAACAGCAACTTAGAGACAGGCAGGAAAAACCGCTGGAGCAACTGAGGGGAGGGGACAGAAGAACAAACAAAGACAGAGGCAGATGGATCCACAAGAGAAATATATTGTAAAGCAACCGAAGATAGGGGAGGGTGATAGTGGATCAGTGGGAAGAAAGGAGCAAACCGAAAAAAAAATTCAAGGAAACAGTCAGAACAAGGAGGCAGCAACGACAGCAGAGATGTCGTAAGAAAACAGGATCTGTAGAGATACAAGCTGGGAAAAAAAAAAAATTGTTAAGGCAGTATGCACTAACAATGTCTAGTCATATAATTTAATAAAAGCAGCAGAATATGATGACAATAACCACAAACCGCTCTAACTATACTGTCTATCTGGATGAGGTTGCAGGTATGACGACAGCCACTGGCAAAGTCAGTCCAGCCCAATTTGGTCCCAACAGCATCGCAATGTGTGTGTTGCTACTCTGGCATGTTCATATTTTGATGATGAAAAATCATTGTAACATCTTAACGGCGAGCTGTGCCATGCAAGTCTATGGGGTCAAAAGTCAACTTTGTCCTAGAGACATGGGACCACTTGCAGGTTCACCGGGATCCCTCAAGACACAGCCACGTCAAATTTGGGGCTTCGAGACCCAAATTTGGGGGCGGGGGGGCATGAAAAATTTTCTTCCTCCAAGGTGGGGCGTGACAGAGAAAGTTTGAGAACCACAGACCTAAACCTAAATGTCTTTTTTAACCAGTTTTCATTGAAAGGAAGAAATAAAGAAAGAAAATGGTAAATGGACTGCACTATATATAGGGCTTTCCAGCACTTTCACAGTACCCCAAAGCGCTTTACAATGGCCTCTCATTCACCCATTCACTCACACACCCATACACCAATGGGTGACTCCTGCCATGATAGGCGCTACCAGCTCCATTGGGAGCAATTTAGGGTTCAGTTTCCTTATCAGTCCTATATTTCTAAGACTGCAGACTCAAGTGAGAAAGACTCACAGTCGTTCAAGGCACTGGCACAAGTGTCACCTGCACAAAGGACCAAACGTTTGGATGCTGTGCCCCTGCTGCATTAAATTGGACTTTTTTGTGTCTGCAACACATTGTTGCTCTGAACTATTTTAAATAAAACCCACTGTCTTGTTGATATGTCCCTGTTGGCTTTGTTCCCCGTGGTTCTCATTTGGTACACTTTCTGCATTAGTGCATTTTCCCATTGTGTATGCTTCACAGCTGTCACACACACACACACACACACACACACACACACACACACACACACACACACACAGATATACATATACATAATGAACCCAAAATAAGTGTAAATATTAGGGTGCCTACAAGGGTGATGATGCCTAATACAACACATCATATGCTTGCCGACATGCCCGATGCCTATGGCTCCTCCTCTCCTGTCCTTGAAGACCTCTGCCTCCTCTGACTCACCTGAAAGCATCTGAGGAGTGACGCCGTATGTGTGACACATGGTTATTGTTTGAGTGAGAAAAGAAAAAGAAGAGGGAAAAAAAGAGGGACGAGGAGCTGTGGGGCGACGTGGGAGGATGACAGTTCAGTGTGTGGGATGGATGGAAAGATAGATAGATAGATAGATAGATAGATAGATAGATAGATAGATAGATAGATCATGAACAAAATAGTTCTAAGAGTGAATGGGGTTAGTCACAGATAGTGAATGGGAAATGTTGAACATATCACATGTTAAATGGAACTCCCTTAAAATGGGCTTGCCCACTTTGCAATAGGGAAGTAACTCAAAGAAGTTGACCCATCTGCTTGCCATGAGGAAGAGTAACCCCTCAGCAGACCTCTGAATGTACAGTATATCTACTGCATGTTCTTCCCGTTTCCCTATACAAAGGTTCATAACACATAGCACAGGATGTTTCAGGTACTACAATGGATAGATATGTAGATAGATAGATAGATAGGTAGGACATCGTGAAAGGTGGAGATAAAGCGGTCGGTCAGGTGGAGAGGGGCCGGTTGGCAGGCAGTGATTGGGAAAATATCGAAGACCACATCCGCTAATCCGATGATAGCTCTCGGTTAGAGAGAGAGAGAGAGAGAGAGAGAGAGAGAGAGAGAGAGGACAGGCGGGCGGAAGCATCTTCGCTCTCCGCGTCCCTTCCACTCCAGCCTTTGTGTTGGAAACTATCATATCTCACGTATCAATAATTCAAGCGAGAGAGAGAGAGAGAGAGAGAGAGAGAGAGAGAGCAGACGGAGCATCTGCCCCACCGCACCCCCTTGCGTGCGCGATGAGTTCTGCTGCCTCGTCGTCACTCGTCCACCAGGGCCCCCGCGCGACTCTCCCGCCGTGTTTTTTCAAGTGACAGAGAGAGGCGCTGCCGAGGAGTGAGACGGGGTGAGACGACGAGGAGGAGGAGAGCCGCGCAGGCAGGTGAAAACCGGGCCGACTTCACAGCGGAGTCACGGGGGCCGCTTCTTGAACCGCCTTTTTTTTTTCTTTCCCTTCTTCTAGCCACATACACACAAACGGCGAAGCTTCAGAAATAGTTGATTTGTTAGCTTTCTTTCCCTCGCGCGAGGGAGAAAAGTGTCGTTGACTAGGGCGAAAAGAGAAAAAGAAAAGCAACTAAAACAGCAGAGCTTCCCGGCTGGGAAGCCCTTTGTGACCTCACTCCTGACTTTGACCCCCCCAAAAATTCCCCCTCCCCTCCCCCACCCTCACCTCAGCGGTTCGACGACGCGAGCAGCCACACATACACACACACACACACACACAAGCTCAAAAAAAGTTCAGCGTCCGCGCGCCGGGGAAATGTTCGCGCTCTGCCTCCTGGGTGCCGTGTGGCTCGCGGCGAGCCCGAGCCCGAGCCGCGCGCAGAACGAGACGGAGCCCATCGTCCTGGAGGGGAAGTGCCTGGTGGTATGCGACTCCAACCCGACCGCGGACCCCACCGGCTCGGCGCTCGGCATCTCGGTGCGCTCGGGCAGCGCCAAGGTGGCGTTCTCGGCGGTCCGCAACACCAACCACGAGCCGTCCGAGATGAGCAACCGGACCATGGTCATCTACTTCGACCGGGTAAGGAGAAAGAAACGAAATGAAATGAAATGTACAACTGCTCTGTTCTTTAAATGAGATTAAAAGTGGGGGATTATCATTATTATTATCATTATTATTATTATTTATTTTTTTTTTTAAAGAGAAAAGAAAAAGCAAACGCTTCGAAGCGTCCTATTCTCTTAAGGGACACTAAACACCGCGGTGAGACTCGCGGTCCCGCTGAGAGAGATATTTAAAGTAGGATGTTTGTGTCTCTGATAGCCAGCCTTGATTTTGCGCTAAAGAGAGCGATAGATGGAAGGTTAAAAAAAAAAAAAATAAAAAATAAAAAATTCTCCTGCACTGCGTTCTGCCAAAGGGCTGTGTGTGTGCCAGGGCTCGAATAACGACGACTGTTGCCTAAAGAATGAAATCAAACAAATCGATGAAAATTCAACTCAAATTTCGGTGCCTTGATGATAACGGAGGCGCATTGCAAAGCACACTCGAGGTAGGCGAAAAACGCCTGTCTCATAATGAACTATAATTCATTTATTTGCGTTCTCTTTTTTTTTTTTCCTCCTTACATTTAATAGCTTCATATTCACGTACCGGGATAAGTACAACTTGGGTGGGGTGGGGGTGGGGGCGGGGGGAGGGGGGGGGCGTCTTGAATATTTCAATTTTTAAACTGACAATATTCCCGGAACTAACACCTCGCCAAATAATTTAGTAACGGCAGGTCGTGGGCCGAGGTATTACCTGGTTCCTTTAAAGGTTAATTTCCTCTCAAACTACCGTTCAATTACGCGCCATAGTTCGCCTCCACCCATAAAACCTAGACATTGGGCTGACGAAATACATAATTAAGACATTCATTTTAAATATGGATGACGTGCATTAAACACAAAGTTTGGTGGGAAAGAGAAGCCCAGAGAAAAAAGAAAATAGTTCTTTCACTATTTTAGTAAATAGGATTTTTTTTTTTTTTTTTTTTTGGCCCATTGAAGTAGATGTTCAATCAGCAGACTCTACAAAAGGGAACATAAATAGAGAAGCCTCAGAGATTTCCTCCTCTCCTTGAAAATTGGAACACTGTGTAAAATGAAAGAAAAATATGTAGATTGCCATTTGTACTTTTGTTGTTCGGAAACGGTCGAAGTTTTGCGCTTCTGAGGGATGCCTGCTGTTTCGTTGTTAGTCAGCACGTCCCGGCAATAAATGTTTCATGCCGCAACAACTCAGCGAGGAGACTTTCAAGCGAAACCGCTGAGAGAGACAAGAGTGCCGCTAACGCCGTTCTTCCCTCTTCTTTCTGTCTCGCCTGCTTTTCTTTTAGGTTCTCGTCAACATCGGGAAGAATTTTGACGAGGAGAGAAGTAACTTCATCGCGCCACGCAAAGGGATTTACAGTTTTAACTTCCACGTAGTGAAAGTGTACAACCGCCAAACTATACAGGTAATGTGTTTTCAACCGAGTGTTCATTTTCACGCGGTTTGTATGTGCTCCCATCACACATGGAGTTGCATATACACATTTAGATGCTTTTTCACCCCCCACCCCACCCCCCCACCCCACAATCGTTGCGTATTAGTCGTCGATTTGTCGCTATCTGATGTGACGTTCCCCCCTAGACAATAATTGGGAGGGGGGGTGGGGGGGGGGATTCAGAGGGGTGGGCGCGAACAGATGAAAGCTATCATCGGCCACCACCCGCCGGCCCAATCATAATTAATCAATACGCGCACAGTGGAGTGCGCCAAATCAAGCGCGCTCAGCCAAGGGTAGGACAGGTACCTGCGGTGAGCCTGAGGTGGTGCCGGCGGCTCCAGAAGCTTCGCCTTCAGCACCGCCAAGACTGACGTTCTGTTCCGCTTAATTAAGACGCTGACTCCAAGCTTTTGATATATATCTGTTTTTTTTTTAATGAAAAGATTTCAACATCAAATATGTGCTAAACAGAACAAATAAAACAACCCTTTGTGCAAATGAACTGCCACACACACACACACACACACACACACACACACACACAATCACAACAACAGTTGCGATGTAGAAACAACATGTTTTTGCCTGCAGCATGCCCCATCACACTGTTCCCTTTTTGTCCCACTTTTGACTCATTTTCATTGCGGCTCCAAACAGAGGCTCCTTAATCTTTTGATGTGTCGAGCAATGGGAGGCACTTGAGCTGCGCTAAGCCCATTCGCAGCGTTTTACACGCACGTGACGGAGCTTTACAAGCCACACAGCGTTAATTACAGTGTATCTCTTGCAAATTAAACTGTTGTGTAATTGTGCCGTCGTCCTCCCTCAGGGACGCTGCATTCTGTTTTGCTACTTATAGTTTATTATTGAAGTCTTGAATTAATTAGCACGGCAGCAGCAGACTCAACAATAACAACGACAAAAAAGGGGGCGGCGGGGGGTGGGGTGTGGGGGTGGGGGGCTGTCCTTGCAGTCAAATTCTTGGTAAAAGGCCATGGACAGCAAACACTTGACTCATGGCAGTGAATTAATTAAGTCTGTCAAACCATGTGGAACATGATAATGGCCATCACATCACCATGAGTGAGTTTTTTTTTTTTTTCGCAATGTAAAATCTTGCTCTCAGGCATTGTTAGCGGGAAAACAGAGAGGCCTTTTGGCAAATGGCTTTTGCGGTCTCTAAAAAGTGCGACACTCAGGTCAGGTTTTTGACTTGGTGGTTTAAATAAATTCCCCCCCAAAAAATCCAAACTGCAAAAATAAGTTTCAGGGAGGGATGCTGTCGAAATAAACAGCGCTCGATCGCGTTGGTGATTTGAAAACAGGCAGGTGTGGGAAGTCCTCCCTCCTCACAAAACGCCAGTCCATGTTATGCCCACCTTCAACCTCTTTCGCTTATCCTCCCATCCATCCAGCACATCTGCTGTGTTGAAAACTCCCACTGTTTGATTGCCTCGGAGGCAGCTACTGCGGTACATGTAAGAGATGAGCGATGGTAGGAAAAGGGCAGCGAGCGGGAGGAATGAGAGGGACGCGGAATCCAAAGAAAGGGAATAAGATACGAGGGACAGAGTGGGAAGAGTGGGGGGGAAAAAAGGTTAAAATGGAGTGTTATTGAAAGGAACGAGCGGAGAAACACGTAGGTGGGCCGAGAGAAGTAAGAGATACTAGAGATAGTTAAGAAGAGGTGGGGAGAAGAAGGACGAGAAATTAAGGATGTATGAAAAAGAGGATTTCAATCGAGCGAGGGGGTAAATGTGGGAGACAAGGCCTCACGTTATTGTTTCATCTCTCACAAGTCTCCTGCATCCGTCTGTCTGTGAGTGAAAAGAGTAGCGAGTGAGAAACTGGACTGCGCACGTATCTCTTGTTTACACCCTGATTTGTTGTTAAGACGAGAGAGGCATCGCAAATTAAATATGCGCGCGCTCCAAGTATGGGAGAGCCATCAATTCTCGCTGCAGACGAGTAATCCAGGCTGCCTCCCTCTCTTGCTCCCTCACCTTGGCAGATCTAACTTGCAAAGAGCCTTGTATTTTCCCTGTCAGTCAGGTGCAAATTCAGGTAATTTTGTAATTGCCCCATCGAGCTCAGCTTGGCCAGTACGAAGCCAAACTGTTGGCTTCGTTGTTGTGGCGTATGTTCTGTAAGCACACGCCGCGCTCTCCTACAGGGAATTGCACCGACCTCTGTGCTGATTAGTCATCAGCGAAATGCAATGACCAATTGTGTTTTGAGTTGCGGTGCGGTCACTGCACTGTACTTCTAATATTATCAGAAGGCTCTATCCGTTTAGCAACTACCTAATTTCTTTTTTTTTTTTAATTCTCCTGGACTGCAAGTTAGGGTAGATATGGGACCGTGCAACATATAGACCCTAAGTTATCAAAGAAGCATAGATGTTGACAACGATCACACACACTTAAAAAGAATACACCAGATTATATTGACATGATTCAAATTCTACCTTTAATTTTATTTAAATGTTAAACTTTTGCAGCCGTCTCTGGTATGAGATAAATGACATTCAGATGGATAATGACCATGATGTTACAAGGTTGCTGCGCTGCACTGTATGGTTCAGAACTCAGGTTCAGAAATGACACCTATAAAGTCCCCTTGTGCAGCAGTTCCACAGAGGTTAAAGGCTGTTCAAGTAACACAACCAAAAACACTTTATGCCGCGTGTGTATTTAAGGCACTGAAGTATTTCAAGCTGTTGAAAAACCAACACGTCATAAAAGATTTTACCTTACCTGCAGATTTCTGGGTGACCAGAACTTCTCTTTGAAATTCTCTTAGCTGCGGTTGGTTCCCTGCGACAAGTCAAATCCTCGGAGCACAGGTACACGTTTCTGTGGTTTACGCAGGTTATTGGGGTTTTTCATTTGGTTGCTGGAATAGAGAGGCAAGAGGGAGGCCCACAGTGTGCCTCAACTTGGAAGCCCTACAGATTATCAACGCAGGTGGAGGGGGGATGTGCCTGGCTCCACTTTTACAGAAGAGGTCCCGAAGGGCAGCAGGCACATTGTACGTTTAAGTATCAGTACCCAGTGTTGCACATGGGTTCGAATTGTTAATTAACAACTTAGAGTCCAGTCATTTTAATATCGTGCATATGTTGAAGTGAAGACAAAAGCACACCAAGAACAAAGCTACCATGACCTCTTTCAGCAACACCTAGAATAAATATAGTGTATCTGCATGTGGGTGGCTGGATGTTTTGAGCAGGGCATGACTACAGTCAGAGAGGCAAAATATCCAAGATTAGTGTGTTTGTTATTAGCTGCCTGCAGAGCTCTTGGTAACAGTCATCACTCTCAGGCAGGATATATCACTAAATATACGACGGAAAATTGATTTAGCTGCTTTGTTTTCACAGTATAACAACAACTTCAGATCACAGATATTCATGCAAATGAATAACAGAGGGTGCGTTATTGACACATACAATATTTATTATTATAATTATTATTATTATATTATTATTATTATTATTATTTCAAGTATTTTACACAATTTTTATCATTGACAAAGTCTACAATAAACCTGGCATCATATAAAATAAAAATAAAAAGTCAATGTGGTGTCACAAATAATCAATGCCGCATGGGCAGAACTCCATTAAAGTCTTAGCAAATTCTGTTTGTTTTCACTTTTAAAGATTGATATATGTGTGAGTCCACCGAGATCTAGACCACCCTTCTGGAAGATGTTAAATAACATCAAACAGCTTATTTAATACAGAGAGGACCCCTATGCAAGTTGACAGGCAGCGGTTTGGCCTTCCTAAGTACTGGATGTCCAGCATTCACGTAGGAATACGAATGCAACATTAGCTCAGTTTTTCAAGGCAGGTGCAGAAGAGGGGACATTGGAACTTGTCGTTTTACCCATCAAACTGCAATGATTAACACAGTTAACTGGTACTTGTGTATGAGATTAGAATATACTATACTGTATATACATATATATATATACATACATATGAACACACACTTAAGTTATGATAACATTTTCTATTCTGTAACAGTGTCAAATTAGTTTTTAAAATTGTGTAAACTTCCAGTGATTTATTAATGTAGCCACAAATGAAGTATGATTTTTTTTTTTTTTCAGAATTTGTGACACATAAAAACGTTTTAAAGGATCAAATAAAAATTGACCTTTCAGCCAATAAAAGTTCATTGATTCAATTGATTCATGTGACATTTTAACTGCTTTAGTTGAGGAAAAGGTGGTGAGACCGAAGTGGTGTTTTCACACCATTAATCAAGTGAACAGATGCGTGCGTGCCTCCCTGTGATTATCAAGGATGTGAACAGAAAGAAAACCATATATATTTGAAAGTAGTTGGTTGGTTCTTCTTCTTCCTTTTATCATAAGAATAGGAATACGAATCCATTTGGAAATAAATGTGAAAATTAGTTTTTTTGTATATAGATTGCACTGTGTTTAATGGTTCTCCAGGGATTAGGGCATCAAAAGTTATGCTTGTCCTGTTGGATGCACAAACACAGCTTCTTGATGAGTCAGGAAGTCAGTAGTCAGACTGCAAGGTTTTGCACGTTGATATGGTTTTGACTGTCCTAGTTAGACTCCTAATCGTGGTTTTAATTTCGCATCAGAATTATGCATTTATCAGCACACAGAGGCACTGTGTCTTAAAAGTACAAGTGATGTTTGCTTTTACAAAATAAACATTTAAATATAAGAAACAGGATAACGCTCATTTAAAGACTGACGGAATATCATTAGGTTTAAAAAAAAAAAAAAAAGTGCGTCTTGGGTAAAATATGAAAACCTTTAAATTACCCAGAGAAGGCATAGCCTTGGTTGTTGATATACTGTGCGTCTGATCGTTTTCATCTCTTATTCAGCAGGTAGCACCTCCAGTACATAAATGTGTATGAGTGGGTGAATAGAACAAGTGTTGCCAGCACTTATAGGAATCAGCAAACCATTTTAGATGACGTGCTTTTTATTACAGCGAACCAATTCTTTTTTTTTTTTTTTTTTTTTTTAGCTTAGTTTACAGTAAAGTGATGTTATTGAAGTACTCTTGTGTTTCACTGCTTATTTAAATTACTTACATGTTGAACTTTAATGCTGCGCAAGCTGAAAGGTAGGATTAATGACTTTCAGAGCTTGAAAGGAAAAAAATCTACTTTGTAAAAGTTACAAAGTTTCTGGTCATTAGAAAAGTAGAAAGACAATCCAACAATTGTTGGGCTTTTGTTAGGAACACAGTTTAATTGTGAAGTTGTATATCTGTGTGAATGCTTTGTTTTTTTTGTTTTTTTAAATAGACAAATAAAAATATATTAAAACAGCTGAGGATTTTGTTCAAAAGACAATATAGTGTTCGTAAGTCTGTATTTATTACTATGGAGTAAGCTCACAAACATTTTTTTTTTTTTTTTTTTAACAAACTTGCTAGTTCAGAAATCTGTGAAGAGCTGAGGAGTGAGTACTATTACTAAGAATGAGCCTTTTTTTTCATATTTTAGAATGTCAGAAAGTTGACATGATTAAATGAATAGGTCGCCGTTTTGGAGCCATTTATATTTCACACCAGTGTCCATTCACCATGACTACAGTATAGACACAGATGAACTACAAGTCAGGATCCAGTCTATTGTCCCACGTAACTTTTAGTTGAATACAAAACTCACCAAAATGTGCTCACATTCTAATTTATTTTCTCAGAATTTCCTAGATTCCTTCCTTGGTCTACAAAATAAGCCACAGTGGTTGCTGTGTACAACACGGTACACACCAGGTGTTATGGTTATTCAGCCTTCCAGGTTTTGGTAATTTGGTGTGGTCTTCTCTTCAAACTGTAAACACTTTTTCCTCCATGTAACCTGTACTTTAAATCAAGGTTTAGAGTTGAGTGGGTTCTTCTGATTGGTGGCATTCGCTATGATTTGTTGTGTGATCGCTCCTGTGTATTATACAGTAGCTTCATGAATGCTTTACTGCATCACAGTTTATGCAACATTGGTCTTAGGTTTGATCTTAGGTGCTCCATCATTGGCAGGAACTAGAAATGCATTCAACTATTAATCCTAGTTAGTCTTACTCTCATGATTATTAAAAAAAAAAAAAAAAAAAAGATAAAAAAGAAATCAATACTTCGGTGTATTATAAACAAGATCCAAACAAAGGTGTTTTATCGTTATTTGTTTACTTCTGTCTATGGTGGAATGACTAAGTATTTTTTTTAGGTCTTTGTATAAAAATAATGACTTTCCCCCCCTCTGGCAATACATGGAAGTTCTAAGATTTTTAAATATAAAAATCTAATTTGTAATGTTGAATTTTCTTTTTTTGCCTTTTCCTAATATTTTAGAGGCAGGAGTTTGCCTGTCATTCTCAGTCTTTTTTAGGTGATTTTTTTTTTTTTTTTCAAACCTGCCCATTTTTATATTCTATTTTATATATTTAAATTATTTTATTCATTTATTTATTTATTTATTTTTAGTTAGTGTCATTCTCCTTGTCATTGGGTTTTTCTAGCAATTATTTTTGAATTTCTGGTCGTTTTGACTATTATCCGTGCTTAATTGGTTAGCATTCAAAATGACTTATTGCTTTTATAGAAGTTAAGAGGAAGGCCAGCAGTCCATTCATCATTTCTTGACCTTTTCTGCTAATGAAGATACAAACACGTTCTGAGGTACAAACAGATAGTTGAGAAACACCAACTCTGTTTATGATAGATTTTTTTTAATGAATGTATGCTATTTAAAAAAATATACATATATATGTATGTATTTGGCAGTGTTTGAGGTTTTTTTAAAAAGCGCAAATTGCAATATTGACTTGGCATCTGGTAACCGGAACATCGCTGTTTTGACCCTTGTATCAAGTGTAGATTCTCCACATTCCTCCGTATTTGCTTTGCCAGAATTGCTCTCTGTCTTATTGTATCGCGATGTTGCATACATTATTCAGGCATGTGGTCCCTTAAGATAGGCAGCTCTTTGATGGTCAATGATCTCTAGCTAGGAGATATCCAGGGACACCATGGAGTGATCCATGGTTGGTTTATTGTGGTCACAAAGATGTTCTAGTCAGTGAGTTCTTCTACCACCAGGCCACTATAAATGTTGGACATGGAACATATAAATGGATTCTGGAGATGGGAGGCTATCAACCGGGGATGAGCCCCTTTGGGAGGGGCAGCCTTGAGCTTCAGCTGTGTCCATGCTCCACCAGCTACGCTCTCCTGCACCATACCCCTACCCATCTATGTGCGTGATGACAGGGAATTAATGGGAATGGAGCAGCGACGTAGACATGAAATATGTCCACGGTGAATCTATTTGTCTGACCGGTGGTGGACAACTCATCGAAAGAGCTTCTTAAAGGGCAGGCATAAGAATGATGTTGAGAAGTCATCTGGGACTGCTACTGCTACTACTACTACACTACTACTATGTCATTGCTGAGTGTGATATTGATTGGCCTCACTGAGGCTAGATCTGTGAGTGTTTGTTCACTAAGAAGATCGTGAAGAGTGGGTCGGCTCGATCTTGCAGCCTTCTTAGTGAAAGATTATCTGAAGGCTTCTGAAGAAGGTTTAAAAGAAGCTGGTCACGCAAATACCACACAAGTCTATGGGGTCAAAAGTCAACTTTGTCCTAGAGACATGGGGCCACTTGCAGGTTCATTGGGAACCCTCAAGACACAGCCATGTCAAATTTGGGGCTTCTAGCTGGGAAACCCAGGCAATATGTTTAGAATAGTTGGTCTACATATGTATCCCTTCCTCGAAACAAACAAAGAAATGGTTAACAAACTGGTTTACCCTGCTGATGTTTATGTTGGCAAAGGTGCCAATCACAGTATGTATTAATTCATTTATTTTACAGTAAAATCATCAACGAATGACTTAAATGTGGGCATCAGAACCAAGTTTACACGAGCAAATAAACACAGTGCTGACCTACATAAAGAGTGTTGGCCGCCACAGATGTTCCAGATTCTAATAATGAGAGCATCACGAGAATGCCTGAAAGACAAGCTCTTTCCTAACTGAAAAAAAAAAAATGATTCTCAACTTGAAGCAGTTCCACGTAGTCTCTTTTTTATTTTATTTATTTTATTTTTTTATAAAACATCTATTAATACCCTATAGCACTACTTAAGTTCCTCGAGGAAAAGTAGAAACTCATTGATCACTTTTGTGCTAGCAGTCCTTTGAGGGAACATCACTGTTCCAGCATATTTTCTGCAAAACACAAATGGTCTGCACAACAAAAAAAAAATCTTCAAACTAGCATGTAGAATGTAACTCAGATAACAGAAATCATACACCCCAACAACAACATGAAAACAGAATTGATCTACCCTTGCCCTCCCCATTAATACAAGGTGAACTTTAAAGTTAAATTGAGTGGGTGACAAAGGGGTAAAAAGGGAAAGGGTAAAATAAATAATGAAAAAATGTGAATATGGGAATGGAGAGATAAAACAAAAGAACAAACAGTACAAATGTAAAACAGTAATAAAAAAAAGTAAATAGAAAATAATGTGACTTGTCCTCTCAAATAGGCAGGAGGTGATGTTGCGGAACTAAGTAATTTATTGCAAAATCATTTTGCCACTGGCATTCAGTGCAATGCGCTAGACAACTTCCATCCTGAACTGTCCTGCACCATTTACCTTTTTTTTTTTTTCTTGGTTTCTCCTCTTTCTGCATCCTGTCTCTGTCTCACTTACTCAGCCACTTAATTGGTGGTTATGCATTAATGAATACAGATCGATTGAGGACTGACACATTGAGCAGCACTATTATCATCATGGAACTGCGTGCGTGTGTGTGTGTGAGAGAGAGGGAAAGAGAGAGAGAGAAGGGGGTTGGGGTTGGGGGGGGGTGCAGTTCCATCCTTCTGAAGCCACTGTAACAGCTTTATTAGAGCTATACATCACTGACACCCCACACTGACCAAGTGTGGTTCTGTGTGCCTGTGCATGCAAGTGTAGTCCACAGGTCAAAAATTATGAACACTCAAAATAGCATAATTTTCAAAAGTAACAAAACAAAACTGGAAAAAGTAGGCTTTGCTTATTTAAAGAAAACAAAAATACCTACATAGCACTCTAAGGTGCAGGATAGTACAACCAATACTACATTTAATATCTAGATTTTAATCTTTGGGAGAATTTCGGCTGCGGTTGCTCTATTGCCATACATTTTTTTTGTGAGTATTTGCTTCATGTGTTGTGATATTAACATAATTAAAGATGATTATTCCAATCCGGGGTGAAATTTCAGGTCACAATTTCTCCAAAGTAGTGTTTCTGAGTTGGTGAGTTGAGCATTGAATGAGTTTTAAAGGAAGGGAGGTTGGGACTATTCACCTATATTTTTTTTCACTGAGCAACGCACAAATCTGTACCTACTTGTATGACTATAGGGATTTGTTCAAACGAAAGTGATTTTGTCTTCAATCTCCCTTTTCTCTGTGCACGAAGTCCCACATTAAAATATCTGTGTAATCTATGGCCTTAAACCGGTTCATGATGTATTTAGTTTTCAACTAAAATGTTTGTTTTTTTTTGTCTATTTGGCAATTACCCTCATTTGGTCGAAGAGTGAAAAGTGAAAAAATACTTTCCAGGAATGTGTTCACAAAATATATTTTGTGAACTCAAAGAAAGCCGTAAAAAATAAATATTTTGCCAATACTCCCCCCGACATTGTTGGAGACCGTCTAAAAGGTAGGCCTCTTGTGTGCGCTGGTTTCAAATTCCAACTGGTACTAGCATGAAAGACTGGAGAGTTCCGGATGAGCGATTTGATAGAGAGGTTGGTGATAGACTGTGTTTTGTGTGTAACAGTGTGGAGTAATGATGCGGATTTTCCTCTCTGTCATACTGTCTGTGCATGGAAACGTTACATGCACACTGGACAGGAGCCACCCCCCAGCCCCCTCATCCCTTTCTCCCTCCGCTGTCTGTCTTCCAGTCCCTGTTGTTTTACTGCCCTCCTCCGTCTCCTTGACTCCTAAACACCGTTCTTTCTCTTGCCTCATTCTTTTCTTCCTTTCCTCTTTATTCAAGTCTGAGTGAATGTTTTTGATTCGTCGCTGAGCTTTTTTTTTTTTTTTGTAACCAGAATGCTTGTCATCTTTAGTTTTAAAATATTGGGCTTACTGTGACCTTTTGAGTGGAGGACTGAGTTTTGAGTGGAGGGTTGAGTATTTTTAATTTTAGACGAGCTCCTCCCCCAGACAGGAAGAGAGGGACACATAAATGTCATTAATTTTATATTTTAGTGAATCTATAATCATTTTTAAATAACTCAGTAAGGTTAAAGAAAACAACATAATTTGTACTCTGCTCTAATAGTGAGCGAAAAGAAAGTATGTCTTATATTTAAAGTTTAATAAAGCCATGATGGATTTGCAAATATGTGTTTTGTCATGCAGACCATTGTGTTTTCTTTTTGGGGCGGGGGGGGCGGAGAGGGGCGGAGAGGGGGGGGGGGAGTCTTGGCAAACACTCGCATTGAGTTGACTACAGTTCATCATTGGGGCGGCGAGATGGGGATGCTGAAAAATCTGGCTAGCGCAACAAAAAAACAAAAGTTCAATGTTTGTTTGTTCGTTTTTTGAAATTCCATTTTAGCTAAATGATTCAAACAGGCTCAATGCAATAATATAAAAACTGACAAAAAAACAAAACAAAAAAAAAACCCACTGAGCTGCTTTGGGCAAAATCATTCCTGCATCTTCTAATTTACCATCAAGCAGCAGCTGGTTCAGCTGACCTCCTCATAATTCATACGCCAGTGTTGCTAACGCCCGTGTTGGCTGCTCCAGACCGCAGTGACAGAGACTGAGAGAAGGGGGGTGGGGGGGGGGCGGCAGAGAGAGAAGGAGAAGCCGAGTAGAATTCGCTGCCAAACTAAAGTTCGAAGGTGCATTAACATTAATAAGGACAGGGATTGTTTGTTTCCCCACACATTTCTTTTTTAAAATGTATCTTTATTTGAAATCCCAAAGTGCAAACATAAAGTGCAGACAATTAGCAAAATATCAGAACACGCATACATCAATATGACATCATCATATTTCAACAAAGCAACAAAGACAATTTCCCCCGGAGAGTTGTGTGTTCGGCACGGCTCATCACGCATTCTCAGCAGAGTTCCATCGTCTGACTCTTCATCACGCTTACTCAGCTTCAATATTTCAAAACATTTAGCACACATTAATACCTATTTATGTACAGCGCAAAGGGAAAGTATGTCCTCTGTATTTATTTTTAGATTTTTGTCTTGACGATAAGAAGCCTTTCAAGACGATGGCTGCTGAATTTCTGCGTGTGTGTTAATGGGTGCGTACGGCAAACTTTCACCAGGGTCACACACCAGATCTCACTGTGTGCTCTGCACTCATGAGTGATTTCATTCCCATGGCTTTGCTGGGCTAGACAATATTCATACGTCATTCTTAAAATTCTTAAAAAAAAAAAAGAAAAAAAAAAGTAACATTCCTGAATATTTTCCCCCCAGCAGTCTTAAGTTCATCCCACACGCTGAGAATCTTGGAGTTGATGTTGAAGTGAAATCTTCGCATTATTTAGAAGCTTTTCTGTCTTGATATTGTGAGTGCACCCTGAGTGTTTTTCCATTTAATCCATTGGCCAGTGGGGCGCGCGCACGCACACGCACACGCACACGCACACGCACGCACACGCACACGCACACGCACGCACACGCACACACACGCACACACACACACGCACACACGCACGCACATGCACACATTGCAATTATTAGTATATTGCCAGAAGAGCCCTTTACTGTGACAGGCTCTCCATCTAATGGGAGTGTGTATTACACACACACACACACACACGCACACACACGCACACACACACACACACACACGTTTGTCTGTCTGACTAAAACCTGATTTCCATTTTTCATTCTTTTGTATCAACTCTTGTTCTCTACCCTTGATTCAATCCTTGACTTAAGTTTTTACTCTAAAATGCTGTGAATGATACGTTGGACTGGCCGAAAGGTCTTCAATTAGAAGAAATGTCCTCAATACTGTATTTTCGAACACACTCACACACATTGCTGCAGCGCCATATTAACTGCTGGCGGCTCCTTTCTGTGAGGCCTTTTCACCACCTCCTTGTTCTTGAGTCTTCCTTAATTCATTTATCACTCAACAGGTTTATCAGTCTTGTCAACAATTACTGAGCCTTTGACACTTGGTTGCAGTGAGATTTCACAGGGGCTAAAGTCAATAAAAACCTTGACAGAAAGACAAGATTGTAGTCAGTATCTAATTAATTATAGACAACTGACCAGAGGTGCAAATTGTCGATGGCCTTGTCTGATGGACTTGCCAAAGATTGTTCATTTAGAAAAAAGAAGAAATAAGGAAAAAAAATGAAAGTCGATGGCAGAAATTATTTGGTTATTGCAACATTTCTAGGTATAAAAGGGGAAGCAGGGAGAATTCCACCACTGGAGATCTGGGCCATGTACAAAGAGGAAGTTAGGTATAGATAGATATAGATCGTTTCTTGGATTAAAATGGTGCTTTTGAGAATTGCCAATATTGGAATCAATCTTGCAGGAAACTGCTGTTGAGTGAATGAATAACAAGAAGCAGTGGGCTTTGTGTGAGTTGGGTCGATGCTGTCTGGATGTATGCTAAATTCTGATGCTCTACCCAGACCACAAATTGATGTTCTGAACTCTTTGGCCAGTGTCACCACTCCTTTAAAATCAGCTTGTCTGTGAGTAATTCTCTTCCTGACAGAATACAGCTATGTCTTGGTGGTTGGAGCTATTACTGCTGAGGTCTAAAATGGACCAAGGTTGAATGTGTCTTGACAGCAGACTGGTAAAATCCATTGGATGGGGTGATTTTTTTACTGTTGGAAACATGTCTCAGAGAACAACATTGACAGTGGAAAATACCCCAAGATGCAGTCACGAGGGCTGTTCAGAAAGTTAATGCGGAGTCTTTCTGAATTAATTTGCCCAAGATCTCCATTAAAATGCTGGGAGTGTCAATCATCCAAGTGGACAGTTCTGACCCCTGTGGCCCACTCATTAACAGGGTGTTTTCCAGTAAACACGATACTAATGAAAATTCCCACTAGAAATCAGTACATCTATGGGCAATACGACTAAAGAGTATTTATTTCTTTATTTATTGTGCGTCTTTTGTTGTCATTTTTTGTATGCAATTGGGTGTCTGACTTTGACTAATTCAATCTGGCAGCGGCAGACAGATTTAAATAATTATGTTGACGGCCAAAGAGTGCAGTGTCAAGGCTGTCTTCGTAAATCAAACAAGACAGTTATTGTGTTTCTGCAGCTTCTCCAGAAAGTATAGATGAAAGTGCAGCAGAGGGCTATTCAACACTGATGAGCTCTGTATGTTTTTGAAAAAATATTATTCCTCACCGAGATGCAGATGAAAGGGAGATTTGCCTTTGTTTTTATCAGCATATATCACATCCCTTGTGCATGAAGCTGCCGATAGAAATTTCTTTTCTTTTGTTTCTTGGTATTTCGTTAGTGTCCTTATCTTCCAGGTCAACAGAGGTGTCAGAAAAACAAATCAACAAACAAACAAACAGGTGTTGTTTGCAGCCTAATAGTGTCCATCCTGTACAAAAAAACAAACCAAAAAAAAATGTCTTTCCATTGCACTAACCGCCCTTTTCTGTCTGCTCCAGGTAAGCCTGATGCACAATGGCTGGCCGGTGATTTCGGCCTTTGCCGGCGACCAGGATGTGACGCGCGAGGCGGCCAGCAACGGCGTTCTGATCCAGATGGAGAAGGGAGACCGGGCGTACCTTAAACTGGAGAGAGGAAATCTCATGGGAGGATGGAAATACTCCACCTTCTCCGGCTTCCTGGTGTTCCCCATGTAGAGAAGGAGGAGCAGGAACAGGGGTTGGAAACGATGGGGGGTGGAGCTGGTGGAGCTGGCCCGAACGAGCGATGCCGAAGGAAAGGAGGCGGACGGAGGAGGAGCTGCATGCAGACGGAAACGGAAGAAAATCGGGACGGCAAAGAAGAGAAAGAAAGAAGAGGATCACAGACTTTGCTCGGGATGGAGAGAAGAGAAAATTTTGGAAGATGTTTGGAAGATGATACCGCTATGAGGGGTAAAGCAGGCGCAGATGTGTGGGGCCACTGGATAAAAAAAAAAAAAAAAAAGGCATATGAGCAGCTTCTTCAATTCCCTTCCTCCTCTTCATCCATCTTTTCCTCCCTCTGTTTTCTCTTTCGCTTGACTGCAGCTTTGGACAGCCAAAACTTTTTTATTCTCCGCTGGAAGACGCAAAATGATCATCGATATGTTTCTTCTGAGTGTTCTCCAGCCCGCGTGTAACATCCCCTCCTTCCCACCGTCGCACCATTCATCGTGCCATTTCATCAGTCTCAACGTAAGCTTTGAAGAATGTTTCCAAACTGCTCCCATGTCCCGCCTCTACTGTTCCCTCATTTGATTTCTATAAAATGCACTGACGTTGAACCAGGCTCTTTAGCCAGACTCTAACGTTCACAGGGGAAACAAAACCAAGCGTTGGGTTAGGTTGCATTTACATTTTTACAGTGTGCCCAAAGCTGTTGCTGCTTTCTCAATTAAAAGAACCTCCTCCCACACACGCGCACATTTGTTTCTTCCATTATGTTTTTTTGTTTTTTTGTTTGGCTAATTTGTTTCCTACACTATGTTTGTCTTCTTACGAGAGCTTGTTAATTTTAACAGAATGCTCAGCAGTTGTGTCTGTTCTGACATCCAGCTGTGACTGACAAAGGAAGCTCACAGCACATAGATCAAGCGCCAGCAGCACACATCAGGAAAATACAAGCTACATAACTAAGATCTTGACAACCATCTCCTGCCAATTAGTAATAACTAAAAAGTACATTCTGTTTGAAAATTAAATGCTCCTCAAAACAGTCATCATTTGGTCTATTAATGAGAAGACACAAAGGCTACAATGCCATTTTTCTTACGTAACTCATGCGTTTCTGTTGAAGTCAGATTTTGTTTTGATGTCAAAATGTAATGGAAGCATTTTTTTTTTTTTTATTTTTTTTTAAGTAAAATAATTTGTTTAACTTCAAGTAGGCAGTGATTTTGTCTTTCAAGAAAATGTTTTGAGTTGGCAGTTAAATGCAGACATTAGTGCATTAGTTTAAGGGTAGTTCCCTGGCAAATCTAAAGAGAAAATCTAAAGAAAAACAATGTTAATAGCAGATAATGGCAAAAACATGACATTACCGTCCATATTTTGGAAGGCTTTTGAAAGACTTGACACTTTTACCTCTCAAATGTTGGCAAACTGAAACGTGTCATCACACTTAAGTGTGTTTAAACTTTAGTTTCAGAGCAACAATAAAGCTTCAGTGAGACAAATAGCAAAAATGTGTTGCTTCAGACACACCATAATCCCGGCAGCAGCTACGTTTCCGCACAAAGTGTGACTTGGGGAAAAGTACACACACACACACACACACACACACACACACACACACACACACACACACACACACACACACACACACACACACACACACACACACACACACTGATTATGAAAAAGTAGATCAACTAAATTTTTTTTTTTAAATTCCCGTAACCAACAAAAATGTGAACAATGAAGTCTTAAGCACAACAGGCCAACACAAACCTAGGCCTAAAAAAAAAAAGGTTTTGTTTCCTCTATGCTTGCTTGATGATCTACCCATTTCCTGCTAACTGTCGAAAGCTTGCAGAAAATCCTTTTGTGATATTAATATTTTTCAGCAACATTTAAATCCCCCACATCAACCTCCTCACCTCATTTCCCAGCTGCAGTCCAAACCCTGTGCCATTGCTCCCACCTCCCTGACGCTGTCCCCATTTTAACTATGCTGTTAACCCACAAGTGCAAGACTTTTCTCTTTGTATCTGTCTGTCTGTTATCTTTCCACATAGCCCCTCCCACTTTCTCCCCCCTCCCCCCTAATGTTTGTTAATGTCAGTTTTTGCCTCCGACTGATGCGTCCCTGCTTTTGTTACACCTATGGACAATGAAACAAACTTTAAAAAATGGACTCTATAATATTATTGTATTTAAATATACATACATATATATGGTTACACAGTATATTATACAAATATATGTATATAAATATATATGTATATACATATTTATATGTATATATATATACATATATGTTTATGTATGTATGAAGATATAGATATATATATACAAAACTAAGCCACTGTTTCTATTCTCCTGGTATACTGATGATAATAATGATTATACAAATGAAAATCTGGCTGATGACTATAATAATATCTGTATTTCCGTATTTCAGTGTTATATACAGTAAAAAGAGAAACTTAGTAGTGATTGTGTGTGGAATTCTGAGGCTAACGTACTGCTCTTCTGATTAAAAACATGCTTCTTGTTTTTGTTTTGGGTCAAACCAAGTTGTGGCAAAAAAAAAAAAAAACTAAAAAAAAAAACAACCCTGAGATTAGTACTCTATGAAAACCTGCTGAAACGATCTTTTGTTTACAATAATTCTAAAGATATTCATTACTATTACTATCCTCAATCAAATTATTTTATTCCATGTTTTTCTTATTTATTTGCTCTGATGAAATCAATAAAATTTAAATAGTACTTTTATTTTTCTTAAATCTACTTTAAGTCTGGCCTGGCACATTTTTTTTGGACATTCATAGGTGATTTGGTGTGTGTGGTGTTTGTTAGAGTTTCACTCCATCACTTGTTCATCTCTCCATTTCCTGTAGTGTCTCGTCTTTTTCCGAATTCCACTGATCTGGTTCCCTTCACCCCGCGACCCTGAGTGCAGGGGAAGAGGGTACAGAAAAGGGAAGGAAAGATGCTTCTTTTCATTTCTGCCTCCTCTATCCAATATGGATGCTGCAGTTCCACTAGCACTCCTCATTTTTTAAAAAAACAACAAAAACGTTCTCTTTTTTCCTTTCTCCCTCACCACACACTGTTGGTTTTTTAGAATTTGCGGTTTGTTTCTCTCCAGACTCTAATGAGCTCCAGGGGGAAAATTAGAGCTGGAATAATAAGCAAACATCAACATCATTTTCCCTCTTTCTCCAAACCCCTCCTTCCTCCTGCGCACATCCCTCTTTTACTCCTTCCTTCCTGCTGTTTGATTTTTTTTTTTTCCACACATTTTCCTCTCCTCTGTCCCCCTGTTTTCCATCTGTGACTCGCTGTCCTCTTTGCCTCATTTCAGAACGATCCCCCGACTTCATTTATTTCACATTCTCTGAACTGCCAAATAAAAATTTGGCATGAAAACATGACAGTTTTTGCCTACGGCGAGTTCTGAGAGACTAAACTTATCTTGCTTTTCAAAGGTAGCTTTTAAGAGTGGATGAGTGTCTTTGGATGAATGCAGGAAGCCCTTCAAACCAAACGACGACAAACATGTTGACTAGGTATAGCAGACTTGGGGAATAAAAGTCTCAGCAGAAATAGATGTAAATAAATTTGTATAAAATTAAATTATTTGAAGCCATCTTGTATTTATATGATAGATGCAGTCGACAAAGGCTTTACTGTAGCTCAGGAGTGCATCATCTCATTTTAGTTTTAGAACCAGAGGCGGAATTAGACATGGTTGCTTCGCTTTGTTTCCATTTGTTGTGTTCTAATGTCAAGTGCACACAGTAAACCAGACAGACAGACAGAGAGAGAGAGAGAGAGAGCCGGTCATTGAACTTTCCTCTCTTTTTCTTTTGCTCCTCGCCCGGATTTATTCCAGATCATTAAATGTCATCGTATACAAGAATGCGCGCAGTGCTGGTGACTGATTGGGCAGTGTGCAGTTTAACCTCGATGAGTGTTTGTCATTGTGAGTGTGTGGCAGTCAGACAGGAAAATGATGACACATTTTAAGGCAAAAAAGAAATCTGGATGAATGTAAAGCTTAAAAAGCAGTGTTGTTGTTATCTACCGATCGCACTGGTGAGACAGGGACTGAAGGAATACTGCGTCTTCTAACTAGCTTTAATGACTTCTTTGAGCTTTGCAACACTTAATGGCGGCACTGTGGTGTAAAATGTAGATGGAGTGCAGGGAGCTTCTTTGTATTGAAGACAACACACTGTGTGTTTGATGGTTGCTCTGAGAAAAAGAAAAAAAAAAATGCTTTTTTCCTTGAGATTCCAAAAATGTTGAAGACTGTTTTTGTATTTAACAGCTCATCCCTCTCAACACAGCTGTCATGCAAATGACATCTGTTACACAATCAGCTGTCTGGACTGCACCTACAACTATGCACTGCAATGCCACATATATGTCTAATAATACAAAGCATATGTTCATTGTTCAGTGCCATGATAGATTGAAAAGAAAAATACATTTATATTCCAAATGCAGTTGGTGAAACTTGTGTCTGTTGTTGTATCATCATCCCTTTTAAGTCCGAGATCAAACGTGTGTGCAAATTATGCCGTTCAATCAACCTGTTAAAGGATCCAAAAGCAGTGGTGGGCTTTTTGTGTCAGCATATTGATATATTTCCATTGCAGGCTATCACATCGGGAGGGAGTTTTTCATGCTGGCAACGATGCTAAATGTGCATTTTGCCTCAACATACAACCACGTACCAGATTGGGAGCGCTCAGCTAACTCCGGCAAACGATTGTTGAGAAGCAGTGCTGGTGAATTATTTTCCAAACATGACCCCAGTGGGACCAAACTGATACAAAGAGGAGCCAAGTTTTATGGCAGAACAGTGGGCGGTTCCGCTGTTAGCTTTAGCACTTACCAGAGCCAGAAAATTCTTGGACAAACTAAAAATAGGCGTCGTTTCTTTCGAAGAAGATGCTTATTAACCGCGTCGGTGGCGGCTGGCTTCTTGTCATCCAATCGTCTTCAGTCCGTCTCTAATGAGGTTTGTTGCGTCACAAAAAAAGCTGTATTTGCCAGCTGAATGATGCGGTGCTGCTGAGACCAGCACATGCTATAAGGTTGAGAGACAGTGGATGTTAGGAAAAGACTGGTGGCAGAGCTTCAGAACGCAGAGAAGAGAACGTTGGTGTTACAGAATGTTTGATGTTTTGGAGATAAAGCACAAAGGCCAAAGTCAGATATTTGCACAGGGCAGTGAATATATCAGTGGAAGGATGCTGAGGTGGAGGCCAGAGGAGTACAGCAAAGAGGAGATTTATGAATGTGGCGAGAGAGGACATGAATTTAGTTGGCGTGAGATGCAGAGGACAGGCTGAGATGATTGGCTGTGACACCCCTGAAGGAGCAGCCTGAAGGAGTGCAAGAGAAAGACCAGAAGAAAGTGCTTTTAGCGACACCCGTTCGCAAGAAACTCACTAAATGAATTCATAAACCTCTTTACTTCATCGAGTGTGTGTTCGGTTGCCTCACAGCAGCGAGTCTATCCCGAGGCTCTCTCCTCCAGCAGCAATCTGATTATAGCGACGCGGGAGCGGCGTAATTGTCTGCGGCAAGTTACTGCATCGCAGACAAAGTGTGTGTGTGTGTGTGTGTGTGTAAGTGTGTGTGTAAGTGTGTGTGAATGTGGCTGTCAATGTCACCAAAAAGCTGACAGTGGCGTCTGATGCAGCATCATATTTTCAGCTCTATGGAAATGTCCACGCACTTATTTACTGCTGCCAAGAGCGCACACACACACACGCACACACACACACGCACACACTCACATACACTTCCTGCTGCCACCCACACTTTACCCCATGCCCTCTCAGTCCAGCCAAATGGACATTCAGTTTACCAGTCAGCCAACAGTAAACCAATAGAGAGTGAGTCAGACTGACATCTAGACAGGAGGGCAGAACACAGTAGCTTTTCTGTCCCAGTGATGGGTCAACTTTGACCTCTGCCAATATCTCCACATTTCTAAGGTCACACTTGGGTCATACAAATGCAAATATGGACTTGCTGCAGCGCGCCCGTGTCTCAACCTGCGTCGCGCACACACACCACTGACAGATGAGAACTTGGATGACATAAACAGGGAAAAAAAAACGTGTTGGTCAGGGTTGAAGTTTCATAGTTTGTTTAAGCCGAAACCTGCAGTGGGTAACTGCTTAGACATTACTCCTCACTCGTACAACTTCTGTTTCTTTACCCGCTTCGAAATCAACGGCACGTCAAGCAACTGGTCCTGCCTAACCCCAAGCTCGTCCCTATCAAGCCCTGATGGTGACTTCCATGAAGCCACACAAGACCCCTGGTCCTGATAGGCTCAGAAGCAGGGTGCTCGAGGACTGCTCCACTCAGTTAAGACAGTTTCAGGATCCCCAGCTGGTGGAAGGAGCCCATGATAATCCCTATCCTTGAAAAGAGGCATGCAAAAAAAGATGCATGCAGGGGACACCAAGGACCACACACCCCGTTGACTGATCAATCATGTTTTTACAGGCGACAGTGATATTAATAACAGCCTGACGGCTAATTATAAGCCACTCAAATGACACTGTATGAGGACGATACAAGTGTGGGAGTAGTCTGGCTGTAACAGTTTAAAAAGGTCATATGATGTCACAAAACAGGCCAGTTGAGAGTCTGAAAATGAGTCTTTACTGACTCACTGGCATGGAAACACAATGAAGTAATCCAAGAAGTGACTTTTACAGTTTTTTTGTAGCCGCGTCTCATGTACTAGTTACGTATGTTGCAAGTTTGTGATTTTATCATTATTATGTTGAAGTTTCTTATGGGGACTGCGTTATGGAAATAACAAGTGAGCCCAGTCAACAAAGAATTTCCTTTTCTTTCCTTTCCCCTTTGCAAGTTGTTACCATCTCGATCACTGCCACCAATCTCTGTCTGCTGAGAGACTTTGAACTGTGTCATTTTGAAGTAAACATCCCCCAGAACGGCGCAAGGCAGAAAGATTACTGGGGTGTCAAGTCCCAAAATATGCAGTATCACTTAGAAAACCCTCGGTAGAAATCATTTATTGCCCGTCAGAAAATGACTAGGCTATTCAGTGACCTTTAATGCGGGAGAGATGCTAAGGCCAAAGTTCAGTTGTAATAAATGCAGCAACAACTTCAAAATGAAGAGCCTCCCTTCCATCAATACACAGTGTAATTATTTTACCTCCTGGCTCCACAGACGGCGAAAAAAAGAGGTTTTATTCATCCACCTTCCAAGTCTCGTTCATTTCTTTTTTTCAAACAGAAAACTGAATTATATTTTATGGATATGTGATTATTCAAAGTGGTGGGTTGAGTGAGAGACTTTCACTGATGCTGGCACAAAACAATTTTTGCACTGTCAACAGCCAGCTGAGAGGCCCATTTGACATACTTCTCACAAGTAAAGTTTTGTGTGTTTATTTACATTAATCATCACAATTACTGGAAAAGTTACTCTGTTTATTTCACATCAGTAATTCCGAAATGACCTGAAATGATCATGCTCAAATCAGAATATATTTAAAAAAAACAAAACAAAACAAAAAAAACAATTCCTGTTGCACCCCCAACCTTCTTGCTGCGATGTGACGGTGCTAACCACTACACATCCACGTTGCCCATCTGCAAGCCATAGAATGTAGTTGTGTGCTGCTAATTGCACACAGATTGCAGATCAAATGGCATTTTGTACAAATACGCTAAACGTTGTCATTTACAAAACAAAATTTGTGTCAGTAATGTAATCAAGACTGCACAAACTCAATGGCCGTATCGGTGGAGGGATCGGATATCTTGGCCGCACTTGGAGTCCATCAGTGTCAACAAATCAAGGGGCCATAGCCACTGTAGAACAATATGACTCGAGTGAGTCTGTGTTGATTTTGAGTTATGAGCCAAGGTGAAAAGGGATTCCAGGAATGTGACCACAAAATGACGTTTCTAAGGAAGGACACTGTTGCCGCACTACTGGAATGGTGAAAAAAAGTGAAACATATTATATTCAACTGCAGTATG
The DNA here is from genome assembly GCF_046127955.1 of Nelusetta ayraudi. Taxonomy (NCBI): domain Eukaryota; kingdom Metazoa; phylum Chordata; class Actinopteri; order Tetraodontiformes; family Monacanthidae; genus Nelusetta; species Nelusetta ayraudi. The sequence continues at coordinate 1,734,901 of NW_027466121.1, read as the reverse complement.
CGTCACGGATCATAGCTACGATGCAGTTAAGATAGATACAGATAATAAATGAGGAGAGTTACATCCATTGAGTTTATTGATTTTTATTTGATTGTTTGTCACGTCTTGACCGAAACATGAAGCAGAACGTATTCAAACTGCAGAAATACACCATTATTCCATACACATGAGTTTCACATTGTGACAGTATACATTTTGTAGGGTTGACTAGTTCCCCATTTGCAGCTTAAAGCAAACTATTTTAAAAAGTCACAAATGTGTCTCCGCTTATAACCTGGATTAGAACAGGTGATGGACTGAAAGATACAGTTGCTGCTTCTTGGCACTGAAAGGAACGAGCTGAGGAGATGTTGCCACATCTGATTCGCATCAAGATGTCTTTGGGATTCCTCCCATCGGAGGTGTTGTGGGCAGTGGGTCACTGGTGGGATCTGGTATCCTGGCTGAATTGGGTTCCCATCAATATCAGCAAATCAAATATAATGGGCTGACACAGTTTGACATTTTTATGGTCTGTTAAGCGTAGGCCATCCGGGTATTTCATTGTCAAAGTTGATTTAGCATGAAATATCAATGAAGTTTCTAATTGTATGCCATTTCCTCCATTCACGCAATGGCCTGAGATGTCAAGGACCCGTCAGTCCTTAATGAGAGCCAGGACCCAGAACATGTTGAAATTTTAATTGTACTTTTAGCTCTCCGGTCAAGCATATAGCATAACAGAGGAGAACTCCACAACACCACAGGTACGAGATTCTTGCAAAATCATCCAGTCAGCAGCTCTGCTCTTTGTGAGCACTTTTCAGAAATCCCCCCCCCCCCACCCTTAGCTGTTATCATTAACTTTCACAATTTGTGTTTTTCTGTTTTTTTTTCTAGGTTGGGATTCAGTGAATACATGTACCAGGACAGGGTCAGGACATGTGGTGGGCCCCCACATCACAACAAGCCATACCTCCCTTGGGATCTTGGGATCTGGTGCACCCCTCCCCCCAAAAAAAAAAAAAACAATTTTGAATTGAATCATGAGACACCCAAAGACTCGCCTACCTACTGTCAGAGCACACTGGCAGTCGGTCTCATTGGGAAGCAGGGTGGCGTCTTAGCTGCAGTCACAGCAGATGTGCATTAATCAAACAAACCAGGGCAGTGTATGAATCACATCCAGCCCCTCAAAAGCCCTTTGTTTGAGTTTGAAATACTATCATTGCTCAACAGCAGTTGTAAAATTGCTGTTGTTAATTTACTCTCATGGTGTAAGATTACCGTCAAAACTATGTGTTCAGTTAACTTTAATTGTTTGCATCATGTAGGATCATGTAGTATATTAATATATTATTTAAAAACACTCCTTCCATTTGTCCCTTGTGGGTGGATATAATATTTAATAAGGAGCGTTATGGATAACAGATGGGTGAAATAGAAAAAAAGAAACATCCCCAAAGAATTCTGCTTCACTACTTTCTCCACTTTAATATATCAGTCATTGGAGAGAGAGGGGGAGAGAGAGAGAGAGAGGGAGGGAGAAAGAGAGAGAGAGAGAGAGAGAGAGAGAGAGAGAGAGAGAGAGAGAAAACAAGAGAAGAGGCCGGAAAAGCAACAAGAACAGAAAATCTCACATGCGGTGGGTCAAGATGAGGAAATGAGAGTGTGGCAGCCCAGAGAGGCTCTCTCACAACACTAATGTGGCATCCAGTCGGTGCAGTGGCTGGACAGATGCCAGGTTTGGCGGGCCGATCCGGGGAAGGAGGGCAACAATATCTGATCACCGATTGATTTAGCGTCGTAGAAAGGTTGCACTCAGCTCGTTCAGCTACGTGTCATGTCAGGTGTTCTTTGAGTGCTCTCACCTGTCTCATGTCATCACTAGCTGATCAATTTAACACTGATGAGTCACTTAATTGATTAAGGCAATGACTTGTTGTGGAGCAGCACCTCTGTTTATGCTCTGAATAAGTGCTGACTGGTAAAGAATGTTAGTAATGTAAAGTAAATAGGTAGGAATACCACTACGACAATGTTAAAACCATGTGCTGTCAAAATGTATAGGGGACACTGATGTTTTTTCCTTAATCTGTGGCGAGAAAAGTCCTCTGTAAAGCATTTTGCAATGAATACCTGGACCACTCTCACTGGAAGACAAAGATCCGGCAACAACGTCCGTCAGGTTGGAAATGAAAAAGTGACATAATGTTCGATGATGTTTATATTTCTCAAATTTGACACTACTAAAAATGAGCACTTGTAATTACTTTAATCATATTAATGAATGATATATACACTAATCATGCATTGTTGTAAAAAAAAACAAACAAAAAAAACACCATGTGAAGTCCACGGAGATTTTAAAAACATTTAAAAATATATAGTATACAGACATACGTTTCCATGTTACGTGTAAGCCAGTGAAAAGTCAACATAAAAACTCCTTCCTGCATCTATTGCGGTCGCCTAGCAACTGGCACTAAGATGGGCGTGATCTGCATGCTGCGCAACTGGCATGGAGACATAGCGCCTGAAAAGGGCGTTACTTTTACCTCCATGAAATCTCCACTTGCCCTCATACTCCACCTGCATCCACTTGCCAGAATTAGAGAGGCGGACACTGGTCGATGGCTTGGTTACAGCGAGTGCGTGAAGCGCTACTCCGTCCAGGTGGAACTGAAATGTTTCTTGGAGAGTCGAATTGTGACTTCTCTGTGACGGCAGGCGCCTTTCCCTTATTTTTAACAAAAGAACCTAACACTCATACATTGTTTGCCGCTTGTGTTTTCTCTGTTTTCCCCATTTCTTATTTTTTGATTCTTCATCCTCTCGATACACAAAAAAGTGTAAACTGCTCAATGCTGCTGCCATGGCATGACTTACACCCTGCTCTGGGTCCAACAGTAATGATTTCGACCATTGACTACGTGTTGATATGCAGTTTATGTGCTTCGCTATCTGAGTTGCTAGTGAGCAAACTGAGGACAACAGTAACAACTGAAAGCCTGGTCAGACTGAGAACCGCCACAGATATTAGTGTACAAGGTGAGCCGAGAGAGTGAACTGATCAGCGATTGCGGCTCGGAGGGCAATATTGAATTTCACCAGGTGACCAGGTGGAGAGGAAGGAGTAATAGCGTTCACATCCAACTCCACTAGTTTGTTTTTTTTCCCAGAAGAATATGCGGCTGGATTGAATTTCAAGCGGAACTAAAATCGATAAAGAGCAGCCTGGCATATGCAGCGAGACTTTCAAGAAGTTTAGCGATTAGCATTGAAATGGCATCGCTCGCGCTGCAGTTTTTTTTTTTTCTTTACGTACGCAACCTGAAAATGATCAAGGGGTAGCTTCACCTCCATGCCATGTGTATCACATCTGATTAGAGTTCCTCCAGTGGTTTCAAAACACTGGCGGAGAGAGCCACGGGCAGATAATCATTGTCCATGCGGGGCGTGCTTTTTTGGGGCAATGGGATTATGATAGATTTTTTTTCCATGGCTCTGGGACTGAGTCTTTGTCCCGCTGAAAAAGCTGATGCCCAACAGGCGAAAGCAAAGGTTTTAATAAGAAAAGCTGACAGATTGTCTGGACCCATTTCTTTTTTCTCATTTACGGATTTAAAAACTATGGTGACTGAATAAAGGTCAATAACTATCTGATCGTCGTCCACATTACAACATGTTTTCTAATATCGCAGTGTTTTCTGACATTATTAGTTTTAAAGCCAGGGTAAAAGTCAAGTAGCTGTGGCAGTTTCTAAATGGAATCACGTCCAGCCCCTCAAAAGCCCTTTGTTTGATTTTGAAATGCTATGGTTGCACAACAGCAGTTGTAAAATCGCTGTTGTTGATTTACTATTTTCTTTTTGCCATCTGTGTTGGTCATACTGCAAACAGAGCCCAACCATTTCTATTCTGCCACTCTTCGTGCTATTCTAAGGTGCTGGTTGAAGTCTTTCTGTGTAGCCCTGACTCCTATCTTGTCTCCAAAGTTGAAGACAGCTTTCTTCCTGTTCATTTTTTTCCCATCTTTTTCCAATACATTTTCTTATTCCATGAACATTTCGACAGTCTTAGTGGATACAGCTGAGATAGACGTCCATTTTATTTCAACGCTAATCCTGCACTCAATGTCGTGTGTGTGCTGAAGCTCGAACCAAGGCCAATAAAGAGCGACAAACAACCGTACACTCACACTCAAACATGGAGATGGTCTAGAGCTGCCCATCAGCCCACGCATGCATGTCTCCGAAACGCGAGAGGAAGCCAGAGTACCTGAAGAGAACTCACATAGGCAGAAAGGCCCCAGGGTCAGAATCAAACCGACAACCCCCCTTGCTGTCTTTCTAAGGAGAAGGTTGAAATGGTCATTTTAGTGTGTAAAGACTAAAATCAGTTTTAAGTCGCATGTCAAATCAGACTGTCCAATTTTGAAGGCTAATGACACATCACAAGGATAACTGTGTCATCATGTGATGGAGTGACGGCCTCCTGCTGACCGATCCACCAAGAGGAGCTTCACACAGCAGTAAGCTTGACTGGAGCTTCTTGGCCTTATAGTGTGTGTTTGTGTGTGTACACGGATTTGGGTGTGCGGCCAATTGATATTTTCAAATTTACTCCCATAACTGCTGATCCGTGAATAGTCCATCTAGCTGCTCCGCCACGTCCTGTCATTGAGCGCCTAATTGGCGAAAAACATACACACTGTCGCGGCATGCACTTCTCTCACACACGCACAGGAGAAGAAAGCACCGGCATTCTTTTGCACGCACGCACGCACGCACACACACACACATATTGTAAACAAACAAACTCACGCGCGCACTAAAATTCAGCAAAAGGCAGAAAACACAATTAAAGCAGAAAAATGTCAGGTCCACTTCTCAGCATGCAGACTTTTTGAGTGGCCTTGAAATTCTCGGCGTGCCAGGGGTGGGGAATTAAGAGGAAGAGTAAACAGGGAGTTTTCCCAGGAGACTTGCCCTCTGGTCACTGCGCCTCCAAATGATGATGCTTTTAATCTGAAATATCCGTTGACACTCATGAGGAAGCACAGCAGAAAGATGAGGTGAGGCTGTTCTATTTTGAAGTATCTCTTATGAATGCGTTTTGCCATCAAGGTCTGTACAAACCGAATAGAAGCCGAGTGACGGATTAATTATAAGCCTCGTTTCTTTGTCTTCCCCTCCCCATGAGGTTGAGCTGCATTATGATTTGTTATTTTCCAGAATGGTTGAGTTTTATCTCCTCTAATTAGTACGATAAATTGAGGAAGTAAGAGAGGAAGGTGTGTGCAAACAAATGCGCCGGAAAAATGATTATGTTGTTGTCTCGCAACTCGCAGACTTGTAGTCTGTTTTATGTAATTCGTTATTTGCTGTATGACTCCACGTCTCATTTATGTAATTGCAATTATTCTACGCTATTTGGGCTTCACCCATACGGGCTACTGAATTACAATGCCTCCTCCAAACCCCGGCAAGGGGAAAAAAAGAAAAGAAAAGTGAGAGCCTGCAGGCTGAGGAAGTCATTCTCTCTAAGTGACACCCACTTTACAACACACACTTCCCTTCTCCTTCCTTTTTGGAGACTCGCTATCATAGCCATTTTTACAGTAAATTACTTCCTAAACAAGTGCACAAGAGACAGGCCCGGCGGTCTGGCACCCGGTGCTGCCATGTAAACATGATTATATCGGGGAAGTGGCTTCACATTTCTGAGCGCATGGTGACAGCCAATTAGTGCTCGAGTTAGTGTATCTAATTCTTCAAATGCCGCGCAGTGATACGCGACAGGCAGCGACGGAGGACGGGGCCAAGGAACGGGGTGAGAAAGTGATTGATAGGAAAAGGGGGCAGCAATTAGAGGGGAAAACGGTAGAGGTGCCACAGATTGGGTTTGTAATTACTCTGTGAGACACCACCTTAGTGCCGTTTATTTTCACTCAAACGCTAATAGCCGGGAGGGCTATTTGTGAGTGTGTGTGTGTTTGTCTGAATATGAAACTATGAAATTCAATTATGACTGCTATTAGAGTCCATTGGTGGTCTTTAGAGAAAAGGAAAAGGGATATAAAGAAAAGTTTGGGTTTTTTTCTTCTTTTGTTGCTGTCAAGAGGCACACGTGCTCGAGGCAGCGCTCTGTCCACGACTCCACGAGTCCACTGCTGGTGCGTCTGCCTCGGATAATTGCATTGTTTCATACACGAGACAGTTTGAGTCACAAACGCATCTGTAATTGCCCATTGAGGGCCTTATTTATGTTTCATCTCATCATCTGGAGGATGTTGAGGCTACAGGGGGAATTATTGGAAGTGTTCAATTAGTTTGTCCTGTTTCCTCCTATTTTCCCTGTGACTCCATGCACAAAAAAAAGCACCTCATGCATCGATCCCTGGGACTAGCCGGCTAGCCGGCAAAGTGATTGCGATGAACTAGCCCGGTCCTGCAAAAAAAGCTCTTAGTTCTGGTAATTAAGTGAAGCAGTGTTAAGTTGGTGACGCAGTGGTGTTGTGGTGGCGGCGGTCAGAGCTGTTGACTCATAGGAAGAAGGTTGTGGGACCGGTTCCAGGGTGGGGAGGGCCTTTCAGAGGGTACATAGGTTGCGTTCAGACTGCAGGCGAATCTGATTCAAATCAGATTCCTTCTGAAATCTGATTTTTAGGGCTGACTGTTCACACTGGGTTTTTTTTTTTTTTTTAGCAAGTTTCCAAATGTGATCTGGCTCTGTTCAGACTGGGCCAAACTATTGACAACCTCCCGGAGGTGGTTTCAATCCATTTTGGAAAAAAAAATAAAAATAAAAAAAAATCGGATTTCATGTGATTTGTGGCAGTGTCAGACAAAAGAGCCATCCGGTTTCAATCTGGATGGGCTAAAAATCGGATTTTGCCTGGCAGTCTGAACGTCGCTATAAAGATTTCGATCTGGTCCTGAGAGTGGGCTGCATCTCAGCTGCGCGCCCAAGAGGAAAAGTCAGAGGACATGGCTGACTGTGCACCTGGTCTTTGTGATCCACTGAGAGCCCAGTTTACTAAGATCCAGGGTAGTGTGCACAAAATCGATAGCACGCGCACTATTAGTTTGTGTGTGGCAAATGATTTACTGAGATTGCACATGCAAGCAAAAACAGGAGTAAAAGAGAGAGAATATGGGAGAGCAGAGGGACTGCAAGCGAAACATGATTGCAGTCATGAGGATGTTTATATATAGCTCAAACTATATACGCCCAAAGCATCGCTGGGAAGTTTGTCTTGGGTAAATTGGGCAAATATGAGCAGTTTATTCATAGAGAATTACAATCTGAAAAAAATGAAAATTGTCAACAAAAAAAAACCCACTCTCTATGGGCACAGTTAGTTAGTTTAATCACTGCCAGCATGAGTGTCTGATATTGACTGTCAAAAAAGTTTAATATTTGATGTTTTGATCAACGGCGATGGTGCAGTAATATTTTAAATTGCAGCCTGGGGATGACAGTATTAACTGGAATATGTTGATCATGTATTTATATGACATGAACCTAATGCTTATTGCTTTCTAGGTTTGGAGAGAGTGACAGACAGACAGATATTGAACACATACTGTATATTGCTATTAATTGATCAAATTAACAGATATAGTGGAACAGTGTGCTTCTACTACTACAAGACCTGTACTTCCAGCAAATACATTACTCCAAAACAGAAAATTAATGAATTGGCTGTACGGAAATCTCTGAAGCTGCTACACACACACATATCTATATGTACTGTACACATATACACACAGGATTGATGTCTAAGAACGCCTTCAAAGATATATGCGTCACTGTAAAGCACTTTTTTTGGGGGGGGGGTTGAAATGATTAAAACTGTAAAACTGCATCTCTGTCCTGTCTGAGCATTTCACCCCCATCATTTTTGCCACTCCGCCTCCAAGTGCAGCTCTCCCTCTCTCTCCCTCTCCCTCCCTCCCTCTCCCTCTCTTATGTTTTTTTTTTAATCTTGTGGAGGCACACTGCAACTACTCTTGTGTGCAATTCACATAATTCCCATGTTAAGCGGAACATAATCACACTAGCAATGAAAGGTAATTCTGTTCAACCTCAGAAAATGAAAGGAAATAGGGGGAGGGTTAGGGAGGGGAGCGGGGGGGCGATGACCCTGCGCAGGTTATTGCTTTCAGTTGAGCGTGCGTCAACAACTCTTGAATTTAATGCATTCCCGCAGCGCTGCCCGGCTCACTGGACCTCCAGGGAAATAACAGCGTGCAGCCATTAGGGGATTATGGACGTGTAAACGGAGGAAAATGTGTTGAGATGTATATACTCCAAGTCTGTACAAGATGGAGATTGAGCTCACGCGCCCTGAGGCTTTGCTGCTGATGTACAAGCGGCATTTGCATGTATTTTCATTTGAAGTCTCAACATGACTGGGCGAGGTTGAACTTTCTTTTTTTTTTTTTTTTAAATCTTAGTTTGATTATGCAGAAATTTATGAGTAGAGTGTGGCGTGACCCTCTAATTTCCAAAAGAAGACAGTGAGGCTTAGTGTAATTGCTCTGCTTGTGCCCATTGCTTGATAAAGACACCTGTTATTGTGAGTTTTTACAGATTATATAGATTATCATCTAATCTATATATTAGATTTTAATGAAAATGCAGCATTTAAAGGAGCTGGTTTGGACAAATTAAAGGGCCGTTTAGCTCTTTCATCTCACTCCTCCTCTCTCTCGCTCTCGCTCTCTCTCTCTCGCGATAATTCTCTTTTTCCGCTTATCCCAGCAAAAAGTACCTGATAAATCGGACTTAACCTGCCGGGCACTAAATGCCAAACAGACAAAGTTAGCATTTAGCTGGTCCACTAAGTAGAGCATTTAACAGCTATAAAACCTGATATTTCCCACAGGGGTCGGTAAAGATTGGAACACAGCCAATAATGGACAAATGGATATTGGACTTACATTCATTAGACAGCCGGAAACACAACTACATGGATTCTAATGCTGCTCTCTGCGTCTGCACGACGCAAGGACAGTCGTCCCCATGTCCCAGAGAGAGGGAAGGAGTTCACTTAGCGTTTGATGTTTGACGGCTCTGGTAAAATGGCATGATTTAACAAGTCTACAAAGAGAGTGGTTGCCACGTAGAGTGCGGCAGGAAGGTTGGCTTTGCAAAGAGGTAATAGTGTCACATGTAAACTGTGGAGTCCAAAAAAATCTTGTGTTGATTATCTAACAAGTTTCCATGGTTCAGGGTCAAAAATCACAACATCACAAGTTCCTTCCTGGTCAGCAAGACCTGATTCTCAATAAAACATTAGACATTGATACTAAAGTCATGTAGCCTTTGTCATATGAAAGTATTTTATGAGAGTGCCAATAGCTGGTTAAAATTTGTAATGTCAGTGACAATCACGCATTTTTTTTTTGCAACCTGCAATTTCATTAATGGCTCTTAAGAGTAAGATATAATCACTCAATATTACAACATACCCACCTAAAATAGAAAACCACTGAAAACATTGAGAGAGGAGATCCCCTTTAAATCAATCAATCCAATATCTCCTGTATCACAATAGTAGCTGGCCAATCAGCTTTCTTCACTGCCAGCTAAGCAACTTGGCAGCAGCACATGCGCTTGTGTGTAACTGCCACGCAAGTCTATGGGGTCAAAAGTCAACTTTGTCCTAGAGACATGGGGCCACTTGTAGGTTCATCGGGATCCCTCAAGACACAGCCACGTCAAATTTGGGGCTTCTAGCCCATGAGGAACCCCGAAACCCTAACCCTAATTCCGGCCTTATCGCTAACCCTAATGCCATGCAAGTCTATGGGGTCAAAAGTCAACTTTATCCTAGAGACATGGGACCACTTGCAGGTTCATCGGGACCCCTCAAGACACAGCCACTTCAAATTTGGGGCTTCTAGCCCGATCAATTAAGGTTTATCCAAATGTGAGTCTGGCTGTTAGACGCTCCCCCTCCCTCTTGCTGATGAGCTGATCATCCTGTGCTCATTCTGTCTGCGTCCTTTCCAACAGGTGTGGCTGCACAGCAATCAAGTAGCCATAAAGAGGGGGAGGGGACTGCAACCCATTAGTTTTTTTGGTCCTCATTCTGGCAGCAGTTGCAGCAGCAGTAGGGGGAGGAGGAGGAGGAGGAGGAGGAGCTGCTGCTGCAGTTGCAGAGAGCTTGGTGGGACCTTATGTCGTTGTTTTTTGGTTTGTTTGTTAGTTGTTGGTTTGGTCGTTTTTTATGGTTGCCTTTGAAAGAGTTGCAGCCAGTAGGTTCTAGATAGTAGAACAACCAATAATATCACCGTTTGGTTTGTGTGAGGTTCCAATTATCAGTTTCTTTTATTGCACTGAATATGTCTTCTAAGCCAAAGCGCTTTCATGTTTTTGTCCACAGTAAAGATAAATAAGAACACTCCTGGTCCATTAGTGTGGGAGTTTCTTATTACAATAATTACTAGCGGTGGAGTGCAAATGTGGCTTGAGAAGAACTAATCGAGGGTTGGAACGCTTGATACGCTGTTTCCAAGTGTTTTATTGGTGCATCTGTGACTGGACGAATTCCATCCATACACAGTTTTCTCTCTCAAAAAAAAAAATAAAATATATATATATATACAATATATCATGTTTTGTTCACGCCTATCGCAACAATATACCCACACAGAGTTTTCAGCAGGCAAGAGAAAACTTGACTCGTGTTGTTTATTTCACGTGGCAACTGTTAAACACGAGCTTATATTAGCACAGACATCTCTCTATTATATAATCCCTTCTGCGATGCGCTTGTGCGGTTTCTTTTTTTTTTTTTTATGCTAAAGTGCTTTTATAATTGGCGGGGATAAGCAATACTTAACATCACCTAAATATTCACTCGTGCAACACAGAAGCCATTTCGTTGACGCACGGCCTCGGAATATTAGGTTTACAGCCCCGTTGTTTGTCAGCAGGCTCTTTACCGGTTGTAAAACTGCCCGGGTGTTGGATTTGTCATAGCCGCTTCCTTCCATTAGTCATAAAACACAGGCAAAGGCAAATCAGGGCCGCGATGAAGACGCAGCGGCGAGGGGAGCCAGGTGAAATACGCGTGCGCGGGTCGGCGAGAGGGAGGGATGAATCACCGGCGGGCGGTGCTTGGGCGATGTAGTTCGCCAAAGTTTTACGGCTCCTAATGAGCGGAGAAAAGCTGAAGAGAAAAAAAAAAACCAAGGGAAGTGTCGTATAATTACGTACTTAACGTAACCTCAAGGTTTTTCCTCTCTCCGTGTGTGTGTGTGTGTGCGAGCGCGTGCGTTTGTTCTTTGTTGAAAGCAGCGATTTCCAATTTTCAACACGCCGGCTCCATTTCCTCCCTTTTGGTTGTTTTCCCTTCCACATCCTTGGACGCACGCACGTGCGCACACACACGTACGCGGGCAAATCGACAGTGTTTCTATGAAGAAAGATGATGCCATTGAAGATGATGACAACTCCCATCTGACATTTACTAACCTTTTGAGCAGAGAGATGGGGATGGAAGGGAGAGGGAGAAAAGGAGGACGGCGGATGGACAGATGAGACGGAGGGACGCAGTCGGGGTGGGGAGGCGTGCGGGAGGGCCGGCGCCCTTGGCATTCCTGTTTTCTTCTCCTTTAACCATCATATTGGGCTCGGCTGGCAACAAAGGCTTTTGTTGTTGCCTGCTTCTATTTCCAGGTTTAAAGAATACATTATTTTTAATACAGACTCACAAAGCCCTTGATTCCCCCCCCCCCAGTCCCCCCCCGCTGCCATTTTTGGGGTTGGCTGAGTTGGCATTCTAAAGCATGATGTCCATATTGCTTGTGTGCATGTCTGCTTCTTTTGGCTTATGGGAACTGCAGAACAATGCACATTTATTAACGTGACGGCAAGATAATTAGGGAAAAAACTGTCAAGGAGCATCTAAATATTATCCTGCACAGGTAGCATAGGGGTAAAATATATATATAATGTTGTGGAAGCAGTAATAAAATAGCGAGAAAAAAAAAACGTCAAGTACCTGAATTTTGCAACAGAAAATAATTAGAGAGAACAGCAGGCCACCAAAAATAACCATCCAATCCATGCACTCGTTTTTTGTTGCTCTGTTTGATTCAGTTTCCATCTAATGTGCCTATTGATACCTGCACAAATGTAGGCTTTTGCCGCGTCTTAAATGTCACTCTTATCTTTCAAAGGTAAAGTGCAGCATACCTGACATGAGGAATGGAAGGATCTGTCCTTCCATTGGAAATATTTCACACGTTCCATTTAGAAAGCCGCTAGACAAAGAACGCGAGGCGTTTTGTCCGTTGCTTTCTCACTCAACCACATAGAACATGGGAATCACTCAGAAAAGCCATTAGTGATATTTTTCTGCGCTTAATGAACATCATCAATAAATACATAATGAAATATCCCATTTCTATTTAAAAGAAATGTGGGTATAAGTAAAAAAAAACAAAACATGAAAAAGTTTTAAAATTGTATGATCCACACCAGTCTCTTATACACAAGCTGTGCCTTTCTCGCCTCTAACTACCATGTTTCTCGCTAATGATATTATGAATCCAAAATGTGTTTTTTCGCAAGGAATTTACAATATTTCACATTTCCATTATCAATATTCCTGCCTGTATCAGGAGCTAATATGAGTTGGGCTGCAATTAATGTGTATTTTATTAATTCATTTTTTTTTTTTTTTTTTTTTTACAGAATGAAACTAATAATATAGCAAAGTCAGTCTGCATCTTTGTGATTTGGTGTTTAGAGACGCTTTCCTGTAATTTGGACTGTTTCACGGAATTTTCTACATTTTATATACAAGCAAATTTTGATGTCAAACTGTTGACAAGAAATTTGTAAACTTATCATCAAATCAATTTCAAATGATATCAACTAGTCAGTCTACTTGTTATGCAAAGTAACTTGTCTTTGTGGAACCACCCCCCCACACCTTCCCTTCCAACCATTGGCAATTTAATTGGTGCACATCAGCTGATCCTGTGTCTAAGCCAATAACGTGGCAGCAAATACCATAATCTTCCATTCAGTTCTGTGTGTGCTGTCCTTGCTTGTATAAGTTTAAAAAATCATCATCAAAAGAAATCATCATTGCGGATTCAAACATTGACAGAGGGTCAAATGAAAATGAGCCAAAAATGACGAAGAGGAAGGAACAGCAGGAAAAATAAGGCTGTGTACACAAAAGGGAAGATGATGAATGAGATTTGTGATGAATAATGATATAGTGCAGGTACCTTGGCTTGTTAATAAATGAGTTGACTGTGCTTCCATGCTCAATTGCTTTTGTGCTTCAGTGCTCTTAACAAATGTATAGAACTCAGCTGTTTTGCTCTTTCCTTCCATGGCAGTTTAACTGGATTATTAGCTGCTTGACGTCTAACTACATTCACATTCACTCAACTATGCTGTAACGGTTTATTCATTACTGAGTCTAGCTACGGACTCGCACATATTCGCAATGCCGTTCACCAATTTAAGCGACTTCAGATTGATACATCCAAATACACAAGTAAGTAAAAATGAACAAAAAAAAAGTGACTAATCAATAGTTTTTATCTACCTTTCAAAGGGACATCCAATTAAATGAATGTCTTCTTCTCTTGCGCGATGCCTTCACGTTCGGGACATGGCGCTCATGGGTGACAGCGTCCTCGTGTGGGCTGGCGAGACCAATAATGATTCATGTCCCATTGACGCAACCCAGAAGAACTGGCCAATTTTCAATGAATTGTTAAATGTTTGCTTTCAAATTGGGTAAAATCTTAACAACAATGAGTTGATTAAATGTTAACGTCCCTAGTTTAAACTAATTGTATTCAATGCGATAGTCACTCGTTTTGCATAAGCAAGTTTGTTTATTACCGAACCTGCCTCACAAAATATGCACGTCAAGGTGGGAGTCATATTGCCAGGAGTCTCTTTATGTGATAGTATAAAATATAATTTTACACTTTCCAGAGGGAACAGTAACGTCATGCTAGTTTAATAGAGACTTGTAATACAGTTTCTCGGCTCTCGGCGATGCCTTTGGTAGCAGCATGTGCTACAACTGACTAAATGGCTTTTTTCCCCCCCTCTTAGCTTACTCGCTGTAACACACAAACACAATGGACCCTTTTTAACTTTACCAGCTCCTCAATGGATAACCACTTAACTTTAATGACAGGTAAAGCTGCATGGCTATCACTAATGTCAGCATATTTTATGAGTATTCGCCTTTCTGGCTACAGCTAATTTTATGCCAGTGTGGTCATTAGTAACATCTCGATGATACACCTATCAAAGTCATTTACTTTCTAATAAGAATGTACATTGTTCTCTAGTGTTTGAATTGTTTGACAAAGCTTGAACTCAAGCTGATATAACTCGGCAGTCAGCATTGTGTAACAGCAATAGTCCCAAAGCAAGGCCGTACTCTGCGTCAATGTTTATTATGTCTCCATCACAACACAATATGGAAAGCTTCAAAAGCTCTGCGTCATGACAAAGTAAATACAGGCTTTATTTGATAAATGGTATCAAATAGATTTGAATAGTCCTTCAAATAAATCACTCTATAAAAACTTCTAGCATTCGGCTCAATGTTTTTTTTGTTCAGTATTTGGAGTCCACTCCCCGGGAAACAACCAAAGGTGCAATAGCAGGGTGGAAGGGGAAAGGCAAGAAGAAGAAAGGACGGGAAATAAAGGTCTCTCTGAAGGTTGAAGGTGGACACGCATTAGGGGTGAAGCCAGCAGGTCTCATTCCAGAGCCCCGTCCAGAACACCATGACGCCGGGGCAGGCAGTGCACCGGACCTGGGAGGGAGGCAGGCAGAGTCCGACTCACTGTGCTTAGAGCTGCCAGCGAAGCTGAGATGCAGGTTGGTTATATTTGGTCAAAAAAAATAATAATCTTGTTATAGGAATTGGTTAACACGCACTTGGAATACAAATTTAGCCATTCCTAAGAAGATTTCTGGATACATTTCTAGACGGCGTAACAAAATCTGAGCAGGAGTGGAGAAAGATGAAATTTCAGTATATATATTGCCACACACACACACACACACACACACACACATATAAATTCTGTTTTTGGACCAGCCTGAAAGGGCTGATGATAGATGTTCTGGAGTTCCAGCAGCAGACACCGTGATACGTATACCAGGCCGAGGTCAGGCAGCCAGCCAGGTGCTCCTGTATGAACTTCAGACACAGATGAAGAGCCTGTGCAGTGAACTGGCAGCTGACGTTCGGATGACATGGAGCGACATTGTTTTTCGTCTCGGGAAAGCCAAGGCTTGGGTGCAGACAACAAGGAGTTTTGGTTAGACGCCCACCACCAGCTACAATCTGGCAACACTGGCGTCTGGGACGGGATGATTTAGATGGATATTGATTTAAATTAAGTCAGCTATATATTATTTTAAAAAATAACAGTACGTGGTCAGTGTGGATTAAAATGTGATGTCACATTTTTTTTTTAGTGCTGTAGTTGTTGTAGTTGTCAGGAGCTGCTCACAGAGGAAAAGGAAGTAGGAGAGGGATTTCTTGTTGGAAGAAAATATATTAAGTTTGAAGTGGCTGACACGTGTTAATCTTTTCACTTTCATGTTTCATTTTCATAGTCCTTTATTCACAACCCCATGCACACAATGTGCCTCAAGCCGTGAAAATTTAAGATGGGAGCCTTAAAAAAAACGAAAACAAAATTGCATTCATCGGTCAAGCTCTATCAGCCACCGTTTAAAGGCCTGTCCAAAAGAAACGGCTGCTGTTGTAAATTCCCACGTCATTGATGACCTCATCTTTTGTTGCCTTCTCAGCTCAAGGATAAGTCAGGCATTATAAAGCAATGTTCATACCAGGGGGTGGAAAAAAAAAATGTCTTTCGTAAAGTTTTAAAAAAAAGCCTCAGAAATTCTTCTGACGAGAAAATATCGCTTATTGTCGCAGTTACTGAGCTGACCCCCAAACACATGCAAAAATTGTTGGAACCAAGTCATTGCCGTCAGCTATTCAGCCGTTAGCTACAACTATTGCCTGGCTGCGTCACTCATCTCGAGGGTAATAACGAAGAGACTACATAGTATTCTGCAGTATTTTGAACTGGATAAATTTGCAGCATGTACAACATTGACAAATATCCATCCCGCATCTACACCTCGGGTAAAGACACCCTGACATTTGAATCATTTGTTTTTGGAACCCAAATGAATCATTGATATTCATTGATAAGTCACATGTGGTTATTCTGGATTTCTTTCAGACCTCTCCTTTCCATTTCAGGGCGGAAAACATTGCGATATCTACCATAATGTCCCACAGACGGGACGGGACCCAGGAGCGAAACAGCAGCAGAACGCTACGCTTGGTTGCAGATGCTACTCACGGCAATAAGAACCAGGGGAACAGGCTGAGACCAAGTCCGGGTCAGGCGAGGGATCAGAATTCCGGGCATCAGGCGAAGAGACAGGTTCGATGCCAGAACGAGTCGTAACCAGGTGATCGGTCCAAGGGCGACGCAGGCAGGCAGGCACGCAAGGCAGGCAGGTAGGTAGGTAGGTAGGTAGGTAGGTAGGTAGGTAGGTAGGTGGGTGGGTGGGTGGGACAAACTGGGTCGGCGACAGGGAATCAGTCCAGAGGTAAGTTCTGGAAAGGCTTGCATGTGTGCAAAGGCGATTTGGCAAAGAGGGACTGCTGAGTTGGAGCTTCAGAGAGCTGGAGCTGATTGCAGGGGACGAGCTACAGGTGTGCAGATTGCCAACTGGGAGCAGGTGTGTCAATCAGCTGAGGAAAAAAAAAAAAACCAAAAAAACAGGTCAGCATGGAGGTTGTGACACGTAAAGCCTATAATTATGAAGAAGCCAAAACTTCAATGCAGTAGCCTGGTATCCAGTTCCCCACTTGAAGCTGGTTGACTGAGATTGATTTAGTGGTGTCTATAATCTCTGTCCCAATGTAATGAATGGGGGTCAAGCATAGTTGTTCTTCTTCCAGGTACATTTTAATGGTTAACTTCTCTCTTTGTGTTCACATATAACCAGTTACACCTCCTCCATCTACCATTCCACATTTGTCAGCGAGGCCCACTTGGTGGACGTTGGCACCACTAGTTAGAAAGACATCAGACTCCACTTCTGTGCATTTGTGAAATCACTGGAGTGAGTGAGAATAAGAGAAATGTTTAATTTCTGAAAATTTAACAAGACACAAGCTGTCTTTCATTAGTATAGCACACGCAGACACACTCCCATACACACACACACACATTCGCACTTTTGGGATGTTGTGGCCATGCCTGAATGCGGCTCTTCAGTGTTCCTGCTTTAATAATCAGTTTTAATGAGCATCACTCACTGTTATTCCCTTTAGCACGAAACTCTCTCTCTCTCTCTCTCTCTCTCTCTCACATCTGCTTTGCTTCTCTCCAAGACTCCTTTTCTTCAGTCGTGTCTCTGTTTGTCTTTATATGTGTTGTACAGAAGAGCCACACACACTCCTAATTTTCCGAAGCTCCCCGCTATTACCTTTGGTTTGAAACTCAATTAAGGGCTCGTTTTCAATCTGTTGTAATTAAACAGCCTGTTCAAACACACACACATACACACACACACACACACACACACACACACACACTTCTTTATATATATATGTGTGTATATGTATATATATATATATATATATATATATATATACATATATATATATATATATATATACATATATATGTGTGTGTGTGTGTGTGTGTATGTATATATATATATATGTGTGTGTATATATATATATATATGTGTATGTGTGTGTGTGTACATATATATATATATATATATATATATAATATACACACACATATATATATACATACACACACACACACACACACACAAATATATATATATATATATATATATATATATATATATATATATATATTTATATATATATATATATATATAGCAGCAGGTATATATATATGTATATACATATGTATTTATGTATATATGAATATATGCATACATATACATACATATATCTTTATCTATCTATAGATATCTATATAGATATATATACATATACTGTATTTATTTTTTTTTAAGTCAAGGATATTTTAATATTTAAAAAAAAAATCTTTAGAGAAGAGTTTTTCCGAAAGGGACATAATGGCTTCCTATGTGTCTTGGCTCGTTCTGATTGGCTAATGACGTTCTGATCCATCGCATGAGTTCCAGAGGCATGATGGCAAGTGACACTACTGTGAATGCGGAAGTCAATTCAGGAGGTCGGACTTCTTTGGCATCATGCGCCAGGCGAGCACCTCCATTGAAGTGAACGTCTTGCAGCTTGGCCTTGCATCATTCCCATCAGTGAATCTTCCTGGCCGGCAGGCCGAATGGCAGCACGTGACAACAGCAGAGTGTAGTGCTGGAAAGATGAGCCCGTTTTACGTCCTGACCTTGTGGAAAAAAAAGAAAACTCTTCTGTCTATTACTCTTCGCTGTACTGCACACTTTCTCCTTTTTGGCTGCTTTTTATTTTAAGTCAGTGCATCTGTCTTTTTCAGTCAAGCCTGTATTGTCACCTTTTACTGTTTTCTCATCCACCCTATGCTGTTTACTCCATTAAGCTCCACGTTTTTGCTGTTACATTTGTTGAAAAAAAAAAATACTCTTGGCTTTGTCTCCCTCTTTCTTCTGTTAGCCTCTTCTGTCACCTCCCCCTCTTCTCATTTTGCCCTTCTGAATCCTTTCGCTCCTGTTTCTGGAAAGTGATGGAGGTGTGTTTTTATAGGAAGTGACAGAGTAAAGAGCTGTGGAAAGGTTGCAGTGGTTTCCTCTTTGACACAGCAAAATTACCCTCCACACACACACACTAGATTTTACCCCCTTGGGCACTAGATTAAAGGAATTCTTCATGCTAATAGTAATTAGACATGATCAAGGTCCCCTTTAGTAGCAGTAAAACCTACAAAAAAAACAAACAAACAAAATCATACAGATCTAGAAAAGTGTAAGGTAGTTTGATTACCAGCTCTTTCTATCTGTTGGATCTGCCGGATGTTCACCTACATGCCATGCAAGTCTATGGGGTCAAAAGTCAATTTTGTCCTAGAGACATGGGGCCACTTGCAGGCTCATCGGGATCCCTCAAGACACAGCCACGTCAAATTTGGGGCTTCTAGCCCATGAGGAACCCCAAAACCCTAACCCTAATTCCAGCAGTAACCCTAACCCTAACCCTAATTGCAGCCTTATCGCTAACCCTAATGCCATGCAAGTCTATGGGATCAAAAGTCAACTTTGTCCTAGAGACAAAGGGCCACTTGCAGGTTCAACGGGATCCCTCAAGACACAGCCACGTCAAATTTTGCGGCTGCTAGCCCCAAAATCTTTTGGGGGGCATGAAAATTTTTCTTACTCCAAGGTGGGCGTGACAGAGAAAGTTTGAGAACCACTGACCTACAGAGTTCACAACATTTAAGTCACTACATAAATCAATGAAGTCCCAAAAATAAAGGAGAAAAAAATTATGTTGTGACTGGAAGGTGCTCCATCCAAGATAATCCAGCATCCTTTTTTTGATGAGAGTTTATGCGGGTTTAGATGCAAAATTGATCACATTATCATTGATTGATTGCGTTTAAACAGTCTTTGCGGTCAATGGGAAAGGGGAGTTAATCAAAAACACTGGGTTTGGTTGACACCTTGCAATCCAACCCCCAAGTGAAACTAAATGACTGCAGAGCTCATGCCACACTCTCAATTTGCCGTGCATTGTCATTGTGGCAATGGCTTCTATTTTGTTTGCGATCTGTTGTTCGACATTTTATCGTATTCCATTACAGTTATGCTATTGTTGTTGCCAGTAATACTGCCTCCTGACAATTCCAACGTACAGTTTCCACTCCAACTGCTTGATGGAAATGCGCCTAATTTGTATTTCTGTTTTCAACTGGCCAACTTGCATTAAGCCACTTCCTCAGAAAAGCCGGGGAAAACAAGCCTGACAGAACATTAAATTATTTTCCCTTTTTTTTCTAAGAATAACAGCAAAACCGCTGCTGGTGGGTTATCATTGGTTTCATGGCTCGATGTTAAACTGGTAGCAAACAGCTTGACTCCTTGAAATGGCCAAAGCACAAACGCTAACATGAGTCAAAAAGGCTTTCTTTGCTTCTTGCTTCTTTTTTTTTTTTAACACTTGAATTTCAAGGAAACTAAGTGAACAGTAGTGGAGTCAGAAGACAGTCACAGACTGTCAATGGAGAGGAGATTCTAGCGTATACCGAAGCCCTACAGCCTGTTTGTGTTTCGACTTTCAGGGCATTTCACTTCACACACATTGACTGACAGCAATGATCAAAAGGCCTTCTTAAATTTGACATTATCTCACTGTGCTGCAAGGTGTTTGTGCGTGCAGCCCTTGTTGTTCTTAAAGTTGCCTCCTAATTTCTGTTGCAGCACATATTCATACCTCTCTCCCCTAATCTCACATTGTCTTACTACCTATACGTCGCGCCTTTCCAACATGTACGCGCAGCAGTGGTGACAACGCTCACAGTAACGTTCTTAATAACTCTCTCATCATCGACCTGCATCTCCAAGCTCTGTCTGCGGCCCACGGTGTTTTGTGCGTGTGCTTGTGTGAGCTCGCCATTATCTCAAGGTCCTGCTGTCAGTCAGTCTCACGGAGACTTAAGCTTGTTTGTCAGCTAGCTGAAATTTTTTTGCGCAGCGAAATTTCTGAAATGGTCGGCTTTGCTCATTCCCTGGTGTGAAAAAAAGTCTGTTATACGTAAAGGCATTCATACAAATTAGGGGGGGGGGGGGCAATGTGCACGGCAAGCATACAAATGCATCCATAACGCCGGGTCGGCTCGCTATGAGGCATCTTTACAGGGGGATGCCTCCGTGTCTGTTAAGTGACAGCTTCTTGAACGCCCCCACCGGCAGAGCCCCTAACAGATAGAGATATTCTTTTCCATTCAACGTGTCATCTGCATTTAATCTGAAGCCGCTGCCTTTGAAGGTTCAGATACTTTTAGCGTTTAGTGGCGCTCTGGTGGGAATAAAATGTGCGGCGGCAATTTTACAAGTGGCTCTTCAACAAATTGAGTTTTACAAGATGACTGGGCTGAAGATATTTTCTTTATGATTTTCTCGGTTTGGAAGTCAATCAAAGGTGAAGAGTGCGCTGCCCCAGCCCCTCTCGTATTAGGAGAGATTGGATTACTCCTGAACAACTGCTCAACTGGAAAAAAAAAATAGCGACAGTAAAACAGTTACCTGCTTTTATTTGTACATTTTTCTTGTATTTTCTTTCTCTCTTTATGTATCTGTAGCTTTGTATGGCCACCTTTTCTTCCCTCTTATTTTGAATGGGCTGAAAATCAATAGTGAACATAAAGATTTGGGGCTGCAATATTTGTCTTTTGAGTGCAAGTACATAAATGTTCAGGGTTTTTTTTTTTTTTTTATGTGTGAGTGATCACATACAGGTATTTCTGTCATTGTGTGTTATGGGAAACAGAGCCTAATCTGTTTATAATTGACTGCAGCTCCAGCAGACTGCCTCAGTGGGCAACAGATGCCACAGCTGCTGCGGCTGCCACAGGCTGTGTGTTCCTTTCGTGTGGGTGAGAATATGCTTGCCTTGTTGTGTGCATCTAAACTGTGTGTGTGTGTGTGTGTGCTCATTAATCTGTGACAATATTTGTTTGTAATGTGTAATATGTTTTCACATGGCCGCGTGTTTCTATGTTGTTAATACAATCTGTTGTCTTGGAATTGTTATGCACCTTCGGATCTACGCAAATTGTAAGTGATTTATTGAAGCAATTAGCGACGGTGAACTGCATAATGGCATTTGCAATCAAGCCTTACATAATATGTGCCCAGGTTAAGCAGTAGGGTATATCTTAATGTATCTAAATGTCAAAAAAAGTTACAAATTTGATGCTTGACGCTAACCGATAAAGTGATTGGCAGGAGAGAAGAGCTCAGAGAGTTCTGACAGACCCGTCGCGTATTCCATTCTCAAAATATGAACTACAGGCAGAAATAGCATTTAAGTGCTATTGATTGATATCATTTTCTGGGCAATTCTATCATTTGGAGCACATTTCAGGTGTCCAAGTGCATGGATTGTATTCATTAATTTTAACAACTACCCACATCAACCAATTCTATGTTTCACAGAGAAACCCATTTCCCTCCTAATACAAAATATAACCAATTTTCATCATTTATTTAATAAAAATGTAATATTCTGTTCTTCGCGAGTGTGTTTTTGTGCTGTCTCAATTTGCAGGATTTATCTCCCAAAAGAAAGACTTTCGCTTACCATTTTCTGAAATATTAGTTCAAAATAACCATTAAAATATGAGCATTTTGAAAACTATTTTTCTTGCTCCTGCTCACTAAATAGCCCCTGTTATGTGTTTGCAGGAATTATATGTCAAGAGTGAAGCTAATAAAAACCATCTTCTCCAATAAACGCCACTGGTTGGTTTTAAAGTCACCCATGTTGTGGGGATCCTGCTGAGATCCTCATTAGTCCAATTCTCAACCAAAAGACAAGAGTTCCAAAAAGGAATTCCAACACGGTGCACCATCTCCTTACCCTCTTCACCATGGCCATGAACCCTCTGAGTTTTGCAAATGCTGGAAAAGTTAGGCACCCGGGAGAGGCTGACATTTGAAGATGAATGAATTTGTGAATTACCCAACAAAGTGCTTGTGGGAGTGATAGAAAGGGATCATTAAACGATTAGGTGAACAATACAGAGGCTGTGAAGTAAAACAAAAAGATTGGCTGAAGAAGAGTGACAGGTTCGGACTCCATAGCAAACTTAAAACTTTTTTTTTTTCCACCAGCATGGCCTTCTGCAAAGGCTTCTGTGGCTCCTAACTGCCTATAGGTTCCATACAACAGCTATGGAATGGTATTGAGAGGGAACCCGACAGTTACCTCTGGAGATCTGTTCTGGGCCTCTATATCCACTCCACACTTTCGGGCATGGAGGGTTTCAAGGTGATGAAATACAGAGTCTGCAGGAGTCACAGCAGAAAACTTACTGAAACTGCAGGGCATCATCAGCAACCCACGCATCGCACATCTTAGCGCGCACCTTAGCGCTTGTGTAAAGTGCGTTAATCTGCGATAAAGGCTAGAAAAGAGTTTATTCCCATCGTGACGTCACAATGTCGTATGTGCTGTGTCTCAGCTCGTTCTGATTGGCTGAATACTGATGTGTCTGTAAGTGACGTTCTCCAGAATCGTTCTGATTGGCCAAATGGATCATGTGAGCTACAGAGGCTATGAGCACAATAATGAGGCCCATTAATGCCCATTAAGCCAATTACATAATAATAAATGGAAATTTTTGTTTTGGTTGGAGACCTAAAACCTACTTTGAAATTTGAATTTACAAAGTACTTGAAAATGTCTGAACTTTCTTTGTTAATACAATGTTGGTGGCAAGTTGAATGTGTAATAGTAATTTAGTTAGGCAGTTTGTTGTTCTTCATGCTTGTATCTGTTGCTTTTCAATAAGCAATAATTGCCGAGTGGGAAAAGGGGAAAGGTTTATTACAATGGAGCTAATGGGAAAAACAGTCATCCAATATTTGAATTATTCATATCTTATAAGGTAGCGTGGTCTTGCATTTCTAAAGCCGCTGATCATTCTTACATATATAAAATGATTAGAATACAGACTGTCAGGTTTAATTTAACTATGGCCAGAATGCTAGGAGTTAACACAATTTTTCCACTTATAAGGAGGTTGGTATTACGAGCAGCATGCCGTGGTTTCCTTTAATACAATCTTATCCTCATCTGAGCATAGGTTGAGCTCCACTGTTTTTTGGAGTTGAACTAATTTCACATGAGGCCTGATGGGGGCTGGGTTTGCACTGATCTATGAAAAGATCAGTGCAAACTTGCAACAAAATGCACAGAGCGATGCCACAAATGGTGTGAGGACAGACACATATTTGAACAATGCAGTTTTGATTCCAAACTGGATCTGTTTACAGTTTACGACCGTCCTAGAAGCATGAAACCGCGCCACTCTGGAAAAATACACGTCTGTTCTATTTTTCACGCTTCACACGTAGCAACCATGTCAATCGCAGCAGATAGAATCGCTCAGGCAGGAAGTCAATGAACGGAAAACACGGTGGATCCGGTTGATTTTGTGATGATATACAATGTGCTGTACTTTGTTTATGTATGTGCTCTATTTTACTGTGAAACGTTAACGCGACGTATCGGCTTCAACCATGGTTCAGTTCGGCTGTCAAACAATAAAGCAGATTTTACTTTACATCTTAAACTGTAATGAAGAAAATGCAGGTATACTTGCATTTATGCCTGCATTTTGAGTGAGACAAGCAGTTTGCTTTCTTACAGTTTTTCTTCATAAAAATAGTGTTATCCCTATGATAATAGCAGGGATACTAGATGTTGGTTTTGGACGGGGGGTGGGCTGAGGAGCTGAACAGAACTCACGCAGATATAGGGAAAACTCCATGGAAACTCCACAAAGAAAGTCCCCGGGCCTGGGGATCGAACCTGTGACCTTTTGGCTGTGTCGTCTTTTGACTTAATTCATTTACTCAATTGAAATTGATTAAACAATCAAGTGAAATACTATTTTGAAAATCGTTAATGTCTTTTCAAACTGATATTGCCGTAGTTATGGTTTTTGACTCGTATAATTAAAGTTCTTGACGAGTAAAAAAAAAAAAAAAAGGAAAAGAAATCCTCATTGCTGTCCACTATGAAGCCCGCCAGGAGCAGACACCAAATTCTTCTCACAGGGGTAGCTGCACTAAACATTATTTTTCGATTTAGTTGACAAATTTTTTGTAAATCTGTAAATGTCTTAATGTGTTCAAAATCAAGTCCATATCCATGATTGCGCCTGTATTTCTGATTTTACAAAATTTTCTTTTTAGAGAATGATGCCATGAAAATGAAGTGACACTTAAAATTATTTATCAGTTTATTTGTTTATTAGTTGTTGTCCCAACATACTTCTTTAAAAATGAAAGCAAGCTGTAGTCCTGAATTGATACTGCGAGCCTTTTTGTTTTACTTTCCTTCCTTTCTCCCCCGCCACACCCTTCCCACCCTGTTTCCCTATGCTGCTGTGCCCTCCAAGAGCAGAAGCTCAATTTTAATAGAAATTTATTGTTTATGAAGTGAGGACTGTAATCAGATCCCCCAAATTCTGACCTCATTAGTATTGAGCTGTTGCCCGCTGATGATGTCACAAGCAGCTGCTGCAGCCCCGGCAATTATCTATTGGTAAAATGGTTTGTGTTTCAAAGACTTTGTATCTTTCCACCTTCTCTTCTCAGTGCCAGAAGTGCAATTTTAATCACGAAAACACTCACTTTTTTCCTGTGTTGTTGTAAAGTATTCATTTTCGACGCACTATTTCAGATTTTGATTTCGATAAAATTGTTTCTCTATATATTGTAAACTGGACTAATGTTAAATTCTCGCAAGGCTCCAAGTTTTACCATATTTCTCTGGTCCACTATAATGACTTCCGGTTTGCTGGACCCCGTGTGAATGCTGCATAAGGGGAGCTGCAACCCACAGCTCTTCTCTGTTGCATCCAAAAAAACTGAAGGACTCCAGGTCCTTATTATCCAAACACTATCGCCGGTGTCTGCAGGTGCTTGGTCGAGGAATGCTGTGCTGGCAAACAAGGACGGTCCATCACCTCACAGCCAGAAAGGTTCGAGGGGAACACATATGCTTGGCTCGGCAGGCCAACGCCACAGTAATTATCGCGTCAACTCATTCCACTTCCAGTCAAAGACAAGAGAGCAGATCTCGAGCATGCACAGAATGCATAAGTAAAAATAATAGTAATCGAGGTAACCGGAGTGTGAGCGAGTAATCCAGGTCTCTTACTCCCATTCAAATGACCTGTTTCTAATCGGGCTAACATGTTAACAGGTACATCCTGCTCCGCGAACACTGACGGAGAAAAGTGCATTCTATAAAGGATATGTGTGCGTGTGTGTCTGAGACATCACCTGTTTTTAGGTGCCACCTAGCCTACGGTAAGTCCTATTATCAACCTGTCATAAACGCTCACATCAACAACTGACCGTGCACGCATGCGCACACGCACACACAATAAAAGAGGACAGACAGCTGTCAAAATATCTATCATGTCTCTGCACTGTCAGTCTTGCGTACTGCTACTATTTCCTCTGTGTGTTGCATACTAAGTACTGGCGCATCACTGTGCAATCAGAAACACAGACTTTAGCAACTCCTCTCCTCACTCCCTGTGGTTAGGCTGCACGCAGGTTTGACTCGACCAACACTTCAATGAATAATTGGAGTATCATAGAATCCTGGGCACAAAATTATAAAAAAAAAATGATGAAAAAAGAAACAGAGGGAAGGCAAATAATTATATGTTGCACTTTGTAAAGTCGCAAGACACATCTTTGATTTCTTGTTTTACAAAGTTTGGATTTTGTGAGTTTTGTAACTGTAAATCTTCTTAAAGGTTTGAAGCTCTTTATTGTTAGCAGCCATAATCAACGTCATCAAGTGTATCCATTTGAAGAGGAGAACGGAAAAGAGGACGAGTGCATCAGATGCGTGACATTCTGTGCCTTTGGACTTACCGATGATCAATGGCGCGAGCAGCCTTGGGAAATTATTAACATGAACTCACGCGCTAGCTGCACGATACAGGAACGTCTTTCTTTTGTTTTTAGGCCGGGTTCATATTTGCCAACACATCCGGGATCCACCTCAAGGCCATGGCAAGAAGTATCTGTTGCCATGGCAAACTCAAACTTGGCTGGAATGAAAAAACCTTGGAATGAGAATGCACTGTGAAGAAAATTAAATAAATAAACCTGCCAGTGGTGGAAAGTGAAGGCAATCGACGGTTCTTAATCAGCTGCTGCAAGAAAATTTGAGATGATTTTGTTGCGTGCTTTTACCGCTCTAAACTTCTGAGTTGGGCCACACGGTGGCGCAGTGGTTAGTGCTGCCGCCTCACAGCACGAAGGTCGTGGGTTCGATTCCGGGGCCCTGACCTGGGACCTTTCTGTGTGGAGTTTGCATGTTCTCCCTGTGTCTGCGTGGGTTCTCTCCGGGTTCTCCGGCTTCCTCCCACACTCCAAAAACATGCATGTGAGGTCAACTGAACACTCTAAATTGTCCGTAGGTGTGCATGTGAATGGTTGTTTGTCTCTATGTGGCCCTGCGATGAACTGGCGACTTGTCCAGGGTGTACCCTGCCTTCGCCCTAAGACAGCTGGGAGAGGGTCCACCAGAACCAGACCCTGAATAGGAATAAGCGGGTATAGAAGATGAATGAATGAACTTCTGAGTTGTAATGGTGAGCAAAATGGTCTATTTAACAAGTGATTTGCGCTGTAATATGGGAATAAAGGATACTTTGTACTGTAGTTTGTTTTATAGCAAAGGAGTCACACGTCAACGCATTAAGTCTCAGAAACGGCACAGAACTAGTCTATAAAGAACTACCATCTATAAATAAAAGTTTGGAGAGAGAAGAATAGCAACTGAGGAATATAAAGACTCCGGGACATTTGCCCAGTTTGGCTTTAAGAATGTTGCTGGCATTACCTCGAAGAGTTGACATCATTTCCCTGTGTGATCAGTAAACATACTAAAATTGCGCTTGCACTCACTGTAGATTAAACGAGCATAAACTCCAAAGCAGTGTGATTTGCATTCCACTTACAACCTTAAAGTCTGACACATCCGCACAATGTAATTACCACCAAAAATTGTCCTTGACGAAGAAAAAAAAAAAAAGGAAAAGTAAAAGAGTTTGGCCCTCTGCCCTAAGAGAGAAGTGGATGCTGTGCTGAGCCTCGTCTAGGGGTAAAAAAAAAAAAAAAAAAAAAAAAAATAGAATGAGCAAACAAAGTGAAGGGAGGAGAAGGAGAGACAAAAGCATTATCCTCGCTTTTCCTCCGCAGATGACAAGGATAAAATAATTATTATCACACAAACAATAATCTGTCTTTCCTGTGCGTTCTCCCCCAAGTCGCATCCATGGCTCCAGGCAGATAATATACTGGACTGCCTGAGATGCATTTGAATATTTCTTTGGCAGGAAATCACATTACTGGCTATTAAAAAGTAATTATTTGTACATAAATTTTCTGCATGTTTGAGCCTTGGTTCGGGCGGACGCCCGTGTGTGCGTACGTGCGCGCGCACCCGCGTGCACGTGACGTGAGGGATAGAGAGTTGTTCGATGCTAAGGCAGTTAGCGTGTGGGGCTTTTGCAGTTTTGTGTTTATTAAAAACGTCGACAGCCTCTCCATCATCACCACTACTACACACAAACGCACACACACACTCGTACTTGGTGTCACCAAAGCTATATTTCATAAGATGGTGCATGGAACACATAGTTACAAGTACTTAGAATTAAAAATAAAAGTACAGTGCAGCCGAGGGAGGGGCAGCAGACGAAAGAACAATACCTAGAAAAACAAAGAACTTGTTCTGCTATATTTAAGAGGATAAACTTGCAGAGTTGTTTAAGGAAATATAGGTTTGATGGCAGAAAAAATGTACAGGAATCTGTTCAATTAAATGTAAGCACAACTCTTTTATTTTGAAAAAATTAGGCCATTCAGTTCCCATTTCATCCTCTCTCCCAAAATTGCAAACAACACTATCCCGTTAAAAATCATTGTTTTCAGACCTGATGTTATTAACAGTAAAGACACAAAAATTCTCAACTGAACACGTGGAGCACCTCCCACTCCTCAAACAAGACACTCTTTAACATTAAAAGACATCCAGCTGTATTTTCATCTTGGCATAGAACATACAGGAACAGAGACACGTCAGGGCATTTTTGCATTTCGCGCAGATTTCGGAAGCAGGAACCTTGAGCGCGTCTACGCTCGTAATTGGGGTGGGAGGTGCCAAACAGCGAGGGATGCAAGAGGATGTTCGCTTCACCTTTGCTGTCAAGCAACAAGGTGACTTATAGCAGTGTCCATTAACTATTTCTTTTAGAATAGAGGAATAGAGAACTGTCCAACATTGGTTTACGGTGGCAAGGTTTGTGGCCTAATGCTAAGAGGGCGGAAAACAAACTGGTTTAAAAGCGATCTGAGTAGCGTGACTGCTCTCCTGTTTTCCTTGTTGTCACCTTCTAAGGAGGAAACGTTTGAGATGCACCTTGGCTCACCAAGTTTTAATGTTCCCTTTGCACGTATATTAATCCCCGCATCATTGTCATGACCACTTGAACCAGAGTGTGACAGTCGTTTTTGAGAAACTCTATTTCTCCGTTCCTAAAAACCAAACCTTTCTGACATACGCTATCTTTTTGCTTTTATTTATATCCTGCACAATGTTTCAGCCACATCATTGCAACTGCAGACAATCACTCCCACTTAAGGAAGCTATAGTGTTTGCTATGTTGGACGTAAAAGTAGCAAAAATAAATTTACATTGCAAATTACTTTGCAAAATACCTCTAATGGGAACAGCAGACTCAACCTGCTATAACTGCAGGGGTTTCAGCAATAATTCCTTAGTTAATAAACAAAGAGGGCTGGACTTATTTAAAATGGTAATTTCCTATAGCAAATTGCAGCAAACACAGACAAGTTATTAGTAGTTTGCTTTGCGGCTATTTATTTCTGAACTAAACCGTAACTGTATATTTTTCCTCAACCTAACCAAAGTAAGTGCTTTAGCTTTATAATCATGAATAAATCTGAATAGTGTGGGCAAAGTGTTTTCATAAAATAACCAAAACCTTCAACCGAGAAAACTGGAAATCAAATTAGGAAGGTGTTAATTGGGAAGAAAGAGTTTGCTCGGAATATTCTGAAGGCGAAAAGTGCCAGAGAGATGATTAGTCTAAAATGATAAAATGAAGGTGCGATGTTCATGATTATGCAACACAGTTAGGTTAGGAAGACACCTAGCAGAAAATGAGATATTCTGTAGGAAGTTGGATGAAGTGGTGCAGACTTCAGTGGGCACGTTGGTGTAGGCAACAGAGGCGACAAGGAAGTGATGGCCATGTTTGGTATCCAAACAAGAGAACGCAGAAGGACAGATGGTGGTAGACTTGCAAGAGCAGAGGTTAAAAAAAACTCCACAAAGGTGGCCTTCGTCTTGTATCTTGTATACACACCAGCAGATAAGAAGACTTGGTGGTGGAATGAGGAGGTCCAGGAGCATGCGGAAGAGGATTAGGTCCACAAGAAGAGAAAAAAAAAAATATTCAGAAAGAATGTTTTTATTTCGAGAATAATGTTGAAATTTCGTGAATAAAATTGAAATTTCAAGAATAAAGTCAAAATTTCGAGATTAAAATGGAACATTTTCGAGAATAAAGTCAAAATTTTGAAAATAAAGTTACAATTTCGATAACGAAATGTCAATTTCGTGATTAAAGTGGAAATTCCGAGAATAAAAATGAAAGTTTGAGACTAAAGTCGAAATTCTAAGATTAAAGTCGAAATGTCGAGAATAAAGCTGAAAGGCTCTGTGTTCAAGCTTAGTGGAGTATTTCCATTTTTGCCAGTTTCCTGTTTACTTCGACTTTATTCACGGAATTTCAACTTATAACTCAAAATGGGAACTCAAAAAAAATAAAAATAAATCAAAAAATCTCCTTCCTGTAATATTTCTTTTCCTTCTTCTGGACCTAATCCTCTTTCATAGGAGGAGCAAAACAGAGAAGAGGTGAGCTAAGACAAGAAAAGTGGGACATGAGATGACTCAAGAGGGTTGACAGGAGCACAGAGGGATGCGGCACAAGGTGAAGGTAGAGGTGGCAGAGGCCAAAGAAAGGATGTTTAATGACTTTGCCACCGAGTGAGCAGTGAGGAGGGAGAGAGTGAGCTGCAAAGATTGACAAGGCAGAGTGACTCAGGATTGCAGGTGTGTGTGCGTGTGTGTGTGTGTGTGTGTGTGTGTGTGTGCGCGCGCGCGACAAAGCTTCCTAACTGCTATTAAACAATTCCTTAATATGAAATATAGAAGAATATTTGAGGAAGAAAAATTAATAGAACACAGAAAAAAAAAAAAGTGATCTATTCGCAAAGGAGTGAGAAGAAGCATCGCAAAAAATGAAAAAGGTGGCTACACAGAAAAAAAAAATCAAATAATGTCCACATGACCAGGAGAAACTTGAAAGACTTACAAAGAAACAATGACAACCTGACACAAGTCAAAGGGAGACAAGGACTCCTTATACAAGAGAGGAAGGTAACTCAAGTGACAAACGCAAAAGAATGGGGTCAAAACTATTCAACACAATGTAGTACAATTGGAAATGACAACAACAAAAAGAAAAGTGAATGTGAACAGCTTATTATTCAAGGGGGAGGTCCCTCGGGTACGGTGCCACCGTACAGTGTTGTGCGCGGTGAAAGGCGAAACACTCTCTGAAGGCCGAGTGACGTCTGACAGCCACTGGGGGCCTCGACACCAACCACTGACATCAGTCTGATCGCAGCTGCGCTCTTGCGACTCCATCCCCCCTTTTCCGTCATCAAACCACCAAAGAACAATAAAGATAACATTCTGCTTTTAATCACTTTTTTTTTTTTTTTTTTTCAGATTTTAATAATTTAACTCTGATAGACTGACATTTAGAAAGGTAATTACGAAACGGAACATCTCGTCTCTAATATACCACCTTTTCCCTGCAGTGCCTTTCAGCTGATAACGCCATAAGTCAGGAGCAGAAGGTAAGGATCGGCTTCTCCTGGGTGTTAAATAGCTGGTTAAATTATGCCCATTTTGGTTGAGTAAATCAACCGTTACTGATCTATATTAAGAATTCCCCCCCTGCATTTTCATTTCTGTTACGCACTTGTAGATAATGACAGTTATTAGCTACAAGTGTAAACACTTGCGCCAGCAGATTGCATTCGCGCCACACCGCAGAATAATTCCCTGAAAGGCAAGAGACATGGGTGATCTTTATGGTACCCCACAGTTGATATTCCAGCTCTTTATTGAAATGACTCTTAAAACACTGAAAAATGGATGAAATACAGCTATTTTATGGCTCACTTGCTATTGATATCTTTTCTTCAAATTTGGCGGGCCAGATTTAAAAGCTTAATGGGCCGCATGTGGCCCCCGGGCAGTAGTTTTCCCCACACCTGATGTAGTATATTATCAATGCAAACATTTAAAAATGATTCATTCATTCATTTTCTATACCCGCTTCTTCCTGAGATCAAGGTCACGGGGGTCTGCTGGAGCCTATCCCAGTGGTCTTAGGGCGAAGGCAGGGGGACACCCTGGACAAGTCAGCAGTTCATCGCAGGGCCACATGGAGACAAACAACCATTCACACTCACATGCAGACCTACGGACAATTTAGGTTTGTTCAATTGACCTCACATGCATGTTTTTGGAGTGTGGGAGGAAGCCGGAGAACCCGGAGAGAACCCACGCATACACAGGGAGAACATGCAAACGCCACACAGAAAGGTCTCGAAAGGAATCGAACCCACGACCTTCCCAATTAAAAACTAATCATTCTTAAACACTCTCTTCCATTGGTTCTTATCTGTGCATTTGTACTTTATCACACAAAAAAAATATTTGTTAATGTGTCCTCATGGGTGTGTGTAGCCCAAGAAATCAGGCCATCCCCAAATGGTCAGACGATGGAGAGTTCAGTCCCTGGCTGTCGGCATTCTATAATGAATACCTAATGTTGCAATGTAACACTTCAACAATTCACAAGACCTAAAAAAAAAAAACAAATTGACCGGGCTGAGAGTTGGAGCACCAAGTGCGTTCAGGACTTACAGAGTAGCAAATACATAACATTGAAAGCAGACGGAAAAAATCAGGCAGGCAAACTGATTTTGACGGTTTTGAGAAAACACCGGGAATGAAGCCATGGTTCAAGTTGATCAAAAGGTGTGAAGCAAAAGAGTGACTGAGGCCCAGAGACACCAGCTGCAGTGATGCAGTGAGTGATGGGCCGGAATAGAAGACATAAATTTACACAGATGAGACAGTCAGGAAACACAAGGACACATGAGGACAGGAGGCGGCAGAACAAGAGACAGCACGCGGCTCCCGCTGATGAAGCAAGTTACATTCTCACATGCAAGCGTCTTTAAATGATTTCCTGTTGATGCTGATGAGCAATTGGTATGATATATCACCAAGCCCCGAACTGGTCTATTTCTTTATGCAAGTATACAATGAGCTAATAGTCCTTTTGAAAATGAAACAAGTGTTTAAATTTTAATGCTTTGACCAATGTAAAATAGAAAATATTCTGATGTAAAATGTTTAGATCAAAACTGTATGTATTAGTTAAACAGTTCACACAGCATAGGAAAGATAGTCAAAGACTTTAAGTAAGTATGTGTATGTATATATATATATATATATATATATATATATATATATATATATATATATATACATATATATATGCCTTTGCCATTAGACACATATCACCTATCTTACATCGAAAAACACTGATTAACTGATT
Source organism: Nelusetta ayraudi (assembly GCF_046127955.1). Classification (NCBI taxonomy): domain Eukaryota; kingdom Metazoa; phylum Chordata; class Actinopteri; order Tetraodontiformes; family Monacanthidae; genus Nelusetta; species Nelusetta ayraudi. Next base: position 1,701,380 of record NW_027466121.1, on the reverse strand, counting down.
AACTATCAGAAGCACAGCCTTCCCACAGAATACAAGTGGCTAATTTTTTCGGATAAAATAGAGCCTTTCAACAAAACATGAATTACCTTGTGAGGCATTAAAGGATATGGCAGTAAGTTTGATACTTACCAAAACATCCTCATTAAAACGTCTAGAAAACCTTTTTTTTTTTTTTTTTTTTTTAATTGAATCACTTCCATGTTGATTTAGGGCCATCTTAACATTGACAAAAAAAATGATGATTAGCTGCCACCTCATTGCACGTTATAAGTTGTTGCCCAAGACGATTTAGCAAAGTTGATGTGACCTAAAACACTGACAATGGAAGGAACTTTATTTAGAATGATTGTGTCTTTCCAATTCCAATTATTGTTGGGCATCTTGCACCTGGTGGATCCGCTGCTCAACGAGGTCAGACGAGCTGATTGGACACAGGGGATATGACGGGTTTGGGAGGCACACTCGCAACGACAAACAGGCAGATGGACAGATGGATAAATGGACATGGACAGCTGTATCGAGACCTCTGTAAAACCTCCAGGGAGGAGCAGGGTAACATCCAGAGAAACCTTTCTGTAGGCTGGCCAGCAAGGTCTCGCATTCAGCTGGTGGGTGGCTGATTAACTGTCGACACGAGGCGTTGGTTGGTTACACTACCTAATATATAATGAAATGACAAATTTCCTCACCACGATTAGCACATAGTCGTCAAGAATTGTCGTGCATTAACGTGGGGCTGCTGGGGCTTATTAGCTAGAGTGGGACATTGGCAATTGAAAGGTAAGTATCTTCCAGTTCTTCCCGTCCCAATGTTGATGTGTGTGTGTTCTTGGGCAAGATACTTGACCCTAAATTGATCCTAATACATGTCAATCGATGTATGGGATGGGAAGGTTGTGTGCACCCATTTAAAAAACAAACAAACAAAAAAACTCAAATTACAATCCCCTTCTCGATTAAAAACCTAATTTCTGCAACAAAAAAAAACAACAACAAGCATATAAGACAAATAAGATTGTACAAAGTACATGAAATAATGTGACCTACGCATGGTAATGATTACCTCTTCCAATATTTGGCTGGTTTGATCAGTAAAAAGTTGAATTTTCGACAATGGCAAAACATTTTTTTTGGCTGTTTTTTGTTTAGTTTCTTAAACAGAATCTAATGCCATGCAAGTCTGTGGGGTCAAAAGTCAACTTGTGTTGAGTAAATCTAGTCGTGAAGGCATACAGCTTCACAAAAACACATGATGCATCGTCTCATAACTTGTCCGTGCAGCCTTTGCTGTCAGATCCAACTAATGCTGCACTCAGCAGTATGTGCAGCTATTCAAATTCCGTCCAACTCCATTTATAATCTTTGTAGGGAGCTGACATATCTTTTTAGCCGTTATGTGTCAAATTACACCATCACCTTGGATGGCTTTTATTTTTAAACACAGACTCAGCAATGTCTTTCTGTACTCCCCTAGTCAGTCAATGTGAACTGGGTCACTCGCAGCAGTCCCTGAGGTCAGCTTTGGCATTCAGCACTTTGTGTAGGGCAGACCTATGAAAATATATGACTCAATCAGGGTGTTTTTGTTTTGTTTTTTAGTCTTATTGACTTTTTGTTTTGTTTGTACTAGTGTTGTGGATGCATTGGTGGCATTGTATATGCAAATTTTCCTCAATGTCACATCTATTATGAACTATTCTCTACAATAACAGGCTTAAAAAGCTGAAAACAGAGGTTACATCATTGGTCTTGTTGAATTTTTGTTGATTAAACTCAATCATCAACATATTTAAAGACTTTACATGGCAAATCTTCACTGATCAAGCTCACAATAGCAATCCCTCATACACATTTTTAAACATTGCCTATTTTCAGTCATTATTCCTGTTGCAAATGCTAATAGGATCGTCGATTTATGTACAAAGATGTCTCTGGGAATTTTTTTTCTGATGTAATAGGCGTGCAAAGGTTTGCAATGGGATTATTTACGGGGCATGGCACAGGCAAGGGCCCTCAAAAAATGTGTTTTTTGTTTTTTTTTTCCATTTCTAATTTAAAAATGTCATCACCCTGGCAAAATGAAGGCATTGACAGACTGAATTCTAAATTAGAAATAATGAGAGATGTTTTCCAAAGCACCCTTTCACCCCTTTATAACAGTATACAACAGTTTAGTCCACACCTGCACGCAGTGGATTGAAGTGGACTTGCATGTGTGCAAATGTTGTGATGTGCATTTTCCCTATCCTAATTCAAACTATATCACCCTCTCATGAAGTGTTTTCATTTAAATGATGATATTTTATCATCAAACCAAAGATGTGTGAAGTGTTTTTGCTTCATGTATAGGAATTGTCTTCAACCTGTTGAAAAAGAGGTCTTACTGTCAATGATCACGTAAGCATGGGGGCCAATCGAATGGCTTACACCAAGGGCCCAGAATTTTGTGCCACACCCCTGGCAATATCTAGATATAAGAATAACAACTGAATGACCTGTAAGTGGATAAAATGTATTACTGTAACAAAAAAACAAAAAAACAAAAAAAAGATAATAGACCATCTCTATTTATACTGGGTGAATACATGTGATATTCCCTCATTAAATATGTGAAGCGTCTCACTTGGTTCTTGGTTACAAGGCAACCCACAGGGCTGAGAGTGACCCATTGGCCGCCACAGTCATAGAGAGGAAGCGGAAAGCAGGGTGGGGGCACAAGGGCTTACTTAGACCCCACGTCCAATATGAAAGCGCGCAGTCGGTGAAGATCTCATCATGGGCTCGCTAAATCCAACTTAATTGAGTGCAAATCTGTGTGTGCAGCACTCCGGATTCTCTTCCACACAGATTTACTCCCCCTGACCGACAATTCTTCAAATTCTCATCCCTTTTCTCGCTGGATGTAAAGATGTGTTTTTTCCCTCAGTCTTTTATTTTTGTTAGATGTCTGTAAGACTCCAACGTTTGTCTTGATTGTCTTTCTCAGAGGAGGATGAGTTAGGAAAAGCTAAATATAACGCTTGCATATCAGAATGCTGATTAACAACATTCCACATTCTGATCTACACAATATGTTTAAATATATTACTGCTGTCCTGAACACGAAATGACAAATGCCTGTAACATTGACATTATCAGACATTTGTCATTTACCTATTTTAACAATAAGAATTACAGTTTTATTATGGGATATGTAGGTAGCAAGTATGCGGAGATAATTGCTGTTTGACAGTGCATGCACATACTCCTGTCATGTGCATGCGTGTGTGTGTGTGTGTGTGTGTGTGGCAGCACAACTTGACTTAGTATAAATGATTACCAGTTGTCTTTTTTTTTTCATTAATATTCACAACTTGAGGAAAACATCACCGGAACACTTGACTCGACCCTCTCAGAAATGACTTGGATCACCTCGTCTGCTTGCCTCCACTGAGCGACACATTTTCATTTTAGCAGCGCTATGCTATCTCGTAATGAGTTAGCCCCTACGCTCTGTCACATGGCGTGCAAAAAAAATAGAATCAAACCTTGATTTAAATAGGCAACGCTGACCTATATGTGTGTGCGCAGCAGTGCAAAAATATGCGGTAACAGATTATTCCACGGTAACTCTACAGTCAACACCTGGCTGAGATGGTTGTTTCAACCTTGTCTTTTTTTTCTCTAGTCAAACAAACTGGCAAATGGGGGGGGGGGGGGGGGAAATTGCATCTTATGCACAGAATGCACGCAAAGCTAACGTCACAGATGCGCCATATTCAATTGAATATGTTTTAATTCACCACGTTCGGCAGCTGTCTCTCCTCTCTCTCTATCTGTCTGTCTGTCTGTCTGTCTGTCTGTCTGTCTGTCTGTCTGTGTGTGTGTGTGTGTGTGTGTGTGTATGTGTGTGTGTGTGTGTGTGTGTGTGTGTGTGTGTGTAGGGCACATAGAGGAGAGGTGGTTCACACCTGCCCGGTGTGAGGTGTCCACAGGGAAGGCCGGAAGATCCGTGGTGCACAGCTGTCTCCGCACACACACACACACACACACACACACACACACACACACACACACACACACACACACACACACACACACACACACACACACACACACACACACACACACACACACACACACACGGATGGAAAGAGAGGGGAGGGGGAGAGAGAGAGACGACTTGTAGAGACAAAGAAGTACGGGAGGAAGTTAATTTATGCGTACACACAAATTTGAGCGGCCGCGGTTCGCGTGTGTGTGCGTCGGCACATTCATTAGTCATGCAGGTTGTGTGGGTCAGCTGTCAGAGTGCTCTGACACCCCACCGTCAGGGGCCAGTGATGGAGAAGCTGACAAAGAGGCACAACACTTGCACATAAACCCTCTCACACGTGCGCGCGCAGATCGCTGGCACTGGCGGGAAAGCATCTGGTCGACTTCACGTCCGCGACGGCGATGTTGAACCTCGAGGGGCGCAAAGGACAGTCATCAAAATGCGAGGCGCTGATTCCAGTGCAGGTAGTCACTTTGTAATTTGAGTTGTTACAGTGTTAAAAGTCTGAATTTGTATTTGAAAGCATGCTTGAACAAAGAGGGTCTTTAACCCTTTCATTTAAATTAAAAATAAATAAATAAAATCCTTTCATGGACAGATCATTTCTAATCAACAGCAAATCCAAGAAGAAAAACTGATGGCACAAACGGGAAGCATAACAAAGGGAAAGGAAAGAAAAAAATAATACAAAGAATAAGAAGACTATTACTAATAATGATAACATACCAACCCTTAAATGGTGACAGAGCTGGTGACGGAACTTTGTGGGTGAAGCTGGGTTGATGTTTTTCCTCGCTGCCAACTTTTCATATTAGTCTCCTCCGCTTCCATCCCATATTCCTTTGCAATTCAGCCCTCTCCTTCTTCCCACTTTGTTTCTTACATCACATTCACCCTGTAATCCAAGCATTCATTCCTTCTCTCATTCATCTCCCATCACCCTGACAAATTCTGACCTAAAGCTGCCTCCCACTCTCAGCCAATTCCTTCTTTTTCCCCGCGTGCCATATTTCCTCACTAACAACTTCCAACATATTTCCCACAACTTTGCAATCATTCATTCTCACAACCATCGACTTTAAGCAGAAAAAACCCCCCAAACAAACCTCAAATTACTAGAAGAAACAATAATTATTTGTTCCACACATTTATAATATGGTTCTTTAAAAAAAAAAAAAAAAAAAAGATCTGTCCACACGACAGTGTTAGTGACAGGACGTGCAGTGTTTTACGAGTATGGGTCAAGTCGACCTGTGCAGTAATTTAGGCTCAGTTCATGGTTGAAGGGTGGAGAGGAAAAGTCAATGCCAGTTTATTATACAGAAACCGCATCCGTCCTGCATTACCTTACACAGTATATATATATATATATTCTTTGACACAACTCTGACACACCATGCGCACAAACAGAGGTGAACTTACCAACACATGCATCTCAGTGCATGTGTCATACACTCATGAATAAACACAAGCCAGAGAATGCTGACAAGTACGACAAGCGCGCTCGCACTCGCACATACCCTCCATTCCTGCTCACTACACCTCGCTGTAAGGTCAACCTTTAATGATGGAGGAGGAAGACAAAGACACAGGAGTGAGTGTAACATTGTCGAAATGCGTTGCATCTCCAAATTAAGTTGAGGTCATCCGTTTTTAGGCAGCCGGGGAGGAAGGTGCACAAGGGGGGGCGGGGGGGGCGGGGGCAGGCGATGCGTAAATTCTGACTGCAGCGTGTTTTTAAAGAGAGGGATCTGCATAATTTCTGGCAGATGATTGGCAGGAGAGGGCGTGGAGGGAAAGGAGACGAGGAAATATCGAAAGAGGCAAACATGAAGGAAGTGAAGGGGGAGAGGCTGAGATTTTTGTAAACACCTCAATATTTCAGAAGCTGCGGCTTCTCCATACCAGAAGAATGTTTGGCCTTTAAAATGAGAGCCAAGTGGATAACTTTTGCACGAGAGCCCATAATGTTCAACATGTTCGGGCAAATGCCTACAATAAGGCATCCACTTTGGATGATGAAAGTCTAAATAACATGTACAGCAACTGTTTGGCAGAATCTCACATCAGTAACTTTAGAGAGAATCAATGATCATACACAGGGGTATACGTTGATGGGGAGTGACGCATGTCAATTGATGTCTTTCTATGGCTGGGCATGCATGAAAATTAAGTTTCAAAGAACATTTACACAGCTGTCACAGTAGCTAATACCTTACACGAGCAAACCTCAAACGGGCTCATCAATGACAAATTGGTTTCATCTGCATGAATCCTCGAAAGACGGAGGGTTTGCCAATCAACCTGTGGTTTAGTCTCTTACCTTCTGTAAGTTCTTTACCAGATGGTTATGTTGGATAAAACGGTGTCTTTCCCTGGTTACGTATGCCTAACAGGGGTTTCACTTTGTTAACTCTGCTGTTCTATGTAGGTCAAATACAACTGCAACATATGTCAGCGAAAATAGTGAGGATGTCTGAACAGTTTGACTGACACTTTTGTGGGCTGGCTTAACATGCATGCGTTTGAACACATAAACAGAGCATGCAAACTGGAAGGTATCTTTAAAAAGTAATATTACCAATTACACATCTACACAAGGATATTTTTTTGTTTCTAGAAGGTTCCAGAGCCATTTGCTGGGTGAATGCGATGGCGGCGCGTACATGCATGGGACGAACGTTGTTTTCTGGATTCGAACGTACGTCAGGTTTCAGGATGAAATCTACGTACGTTTTTTTTGTACGCGTGGCCCGCTGGTCTTGCGCATCAACTCTTCACAAATGGCATTCGGGCTCTTTAACGCCTGGATTACCAGAGTAATTAGAGCTTTGTCCCCTCAGTGGCTGATTGGCTTTTTATTAGCGACATCCACCCACCTATCATAGCACCCAATGAAATCACGTTCAAATCTTCTCACTTGCTCACTGTGCACTTCTTGACCCCTTTTTTTTTTTTGTTAATTTGCAGACTCTTTGGTCTCTTTTTAGCCTTTGAGGGGAAGCGAAGTCAATACCTCCTGCGCCAACAATCGCTGCTCCCTGCATGTTTGTGCAAGGCTGTAGCTCATTTCAATCACTTGATTGTGGCCGCGGGTCCGTGCGGCTCTGCTGCTCATCTTCATTCTCTCTTTCACTCGCAAACATATTTACTGTTGTAGATCACTGCTCTCTGGTGCTGCCTTCTGGAGGAGTTGAGTTCTCACTGTGCCTCCATCCTTCCTAATGTGAACCATGACGGCACAACAGTCCTCAGATATACTTACTAGGAGTTCAAAGACCAACATCTGAATTGTAAGGAGTGAAAATCGACACACAATAAATAAGAGAATAAACAAATAGAAAAAAAAAAACCCAACCACAGTCCTGCAAACATACTTAAATTTTCCTTATCAAGTATTTCAGCCTTCACGAGAGCTGCCAACCACACACACTCAATTTCTGCTTGCAACGTTAGCTTAGTATTAGCATTACAATGTAGCATAGTGACAACCTCATGACAAACAAAACAAAAGAACAGAAATCACACCAACCTCAATGGCCGCATCGCAAGCCGCAGGGAAGGCAAAGTTCTTCTTCATTACTCATGCAATCGTCAACACTTTCAACTCTGTAATATACCACATACCCAGGAGCACATGTCTCACCTTGGTACTGGTGTGCGTCAATGATAGAGCTCCCCCTGGAAGACCACGCACGTGGAGAGACAGTTCCCCCTTTCAGTGTTTTCTGTGGTGCGAACCAAAATGGATCATGAGTTGAGTCATTAGCACAGATAATAATTGAGCACATAATAATAATTCTCTATTCTCTATTGCACACAACTGGGAATTGAGATGGCGAGAAGATGATTTAATTCAACATTTGCTTGCATTTTGCTTATGAAGTTTCCCGTGAATTTCAGTTTTTTATTTATTTTTTAATTTTTTTTCAAATTATGTTCGCGAGATCATGGAAATGTAGGCGGAAAAAAAAGTGCCCTGCATGATTCAAAGCAATGTCAGATCACTGTGAAAGGCCATTAGTGGTGGCCTTGTCACTGAAATAGGAGAGAAAGGCTTGCTCTGCTTGACGTCATTTTCCCATCACTGGAGGGGGGGAGAAGCTATATTATGTAAGTCTATATTATATATAAATTACAGTGTTTCAAACTGGACACACGCCGATTAAGAAACACAGAAACAAAGCGCGTCTTTTGAACACAAACTAACACTCACAGACGCTCGTTTAATCATTTCCTTCCAACCCCGTCTCAACCACCGTCTCCTTGTGAGCCTTGAATGTAGCTTTGATAAGTGAGCACTAAGCAGGAAGCAAAGAGGACATGTTGGAAGCTTAATGAGGAGAAGTGGGAGCAGTTAGGATGGAGTGGGAAGGGGTGGGGGGTTGGGGGGGGGATGGGGGGGGAGAGAAGAGGGTCAAAGAGAGAAGGAAAGAGATTGGTGGTGGAAAAAAAAAAGACCACAGCAGTCCGCGGATTTGTGTGTGTATGATTTTTCCACAGTGGCGACGGACACACACTGCGGCGGGAGATTGGAGGAGGATGGCAGTGAGCACACCCACTCCTTAGAGTGAGATATTGAGGCAGGAAGAACAAGTGGGGGGGGGGGGGTCGTGATGAAGAAGCAGAGAAGCAATGTGATGATGACACAAAGAAGAGAGTCGGCGTTTAAGTGTGTGTGCGCGCGCACGTGCCTGAACGTGCGCGCGCGCGACTGTGTCGAGATCAGTCAAAGTATCAACCATGTTTTCCTTTTTTTTTTCCACACATGCACACACTCACACAGTGATCAATCGCCACTTAGTGGAACACAACCCTCTCGCTGGGTTTTTGAAGTGCGATTACCAGCTGGGCGGAGATATAAAACTGCTCCATTTGTCTGTCTGTTTCTATTTATCTATCTTTCCCTCCCCATCTAACTCTCTCGCTCGCTCTCTCTCTTTCATGCACACACACACACACACACACACACACACACACACACACACACACTTTCTCACGAATATCGTTCTCCAGCTTTTACAACTCAGCATGGGTTCAACTGGAGATAAACGAGTGAACTGCCATGTAGACATTAGAAGCTTGTTTTCGTTGTTCCATGATTGCCGGTCTATTCTAATTATCTCAGCTCGTGCATGCAGGTGAGTCTCAACACAATACAACCTAAGAGCCACTCAATGGCAGTGCCATTGTAATTAGATTTTGAAGGGCCAATCTCACACGAGCTCTTTAGTTAAGGGCAGCTTGAATGAGAAGTGAGAGAGTGAATGTGAAGAGAAAAGCAAAATGCAAGGCAGCTTCTACAAAGTAAGCAGGTAAGTAACATTTATTTGTGCGGTGCTTTTAACAGAGAGATCTCACAGATTGCTTTACGGGATTTAAACACAAACAATTAACGTGATTCATTGAGTCTTCCGCAGACGGGTTTGCCATTGGAAGTTCCAATCCTCCATGCATCTGGCCTGTTCTGTAGAGCTCTCCACTCATCGCATCCTTCCTTAGTGCATCCGGTTATGTCGATACGGGACGTCGTCGTAGTCAGTTGTAGTTAGCTAGCTGGACGTTTCGCTGTCTGTGGCAGTGACCTGAAAATTTCATCCTCCTGGATGCCACGTCGTAGTCCCCCACACAGGGACTTGTTGGTAATGTGGCCGGGCCTCGTGGTACGAGATCACAAAAAAGCAGAAGTACAAACTCCACAATTGCTTGAAAGAAGCTAGTTTTTATTTGACTGCAAAGTAATAAGTAAAATAAAATAAATTTAAAAAAAAAAGTAAATATGATGATCTGTACCATCTTATACATGTTTCTAAAGTGACTGTTTTGTTGCCTAGCAAACGTGCCTTTCTTAGACAGACAGACAGATAGATAGATAGATAGATAGATAGATAGATAGATAGATAGATAGATAGATAGAAAAAGGTTCCAACTTTTACTGGCCTTCCTGTCCACTTTAGTGGAATTAAAAAAAAACTAATTTGAAAGACTGGAAAGGGATAGAGGGAGACAGAAACAGAGTGGACGCGTGGGATGACATGGGCATTGCTGTGTGTGTGTGTGTGTGTGTGTGTGTGTGTGTGTGTGTGTGCGTAGGTATGAGTGTACGCCTCCTATTCAGTTGTGCTGGCCTTGTGCCTTTCTTACGTTCACTGAAGGTTGAGCCTTAGGCTCCAATGAAAAGAACCCATTGGCAAGCAGTGAGCACCTTGTTCCTGTTTGTATGTGTCTCTTTTGTGTGCAGATATCACACACACACACACACACACACACACACACACACACACACACACAAAGGCAGGTGCTTGGTAACCTTGAGCATACAGGACCCACACACATTGAAGACACTTTGCTTTTGTTCCGTTCTAACAGCTTTATGGAGAAGTGATAATGGCATGAGTGCTCCGGCTGCTAATTAAACTATCTCTCCTGATTATGTTTCAGTCTTAAAAGAAAAATAAATCATACATTTTATTATTTAACTCTTAACTTTGATCATCTATGTCAGCTTGCAGTGGTATGGCTTTACTTAGCGCGCCACACGTCCTAGCAACAATATTTTTCTGTTTATGCTAACTGCTTCTTTGCCTGCTTGCACATGGTCCACTCTTTTCTTGTATAAAAGTCTTATTCTCACTTGTTTTCACTCAATCTTTCTCCTGTCTTTTGTCCCAACTGCAACGGAACAGATTACTGTGACAATGACTTTCCCACGATTGACCAACTTTTAGTTGCGTCACCAGATTTTTAAAACAAGCTAATCTGAGAAATTTGTCAAGTTAAAAGATACTGAGGCCAAATTACTCAACCTATTCGAACTGTTTAAAACCTTAAATTGGTCACTGTTCAGTGTGATTACAAGCGGAGTTTAAAACTATTCACAACCACTCACTACTGTATTGTACAATGTGGTAGTACGTAATATGGCTTCCAATTGTTTTTATTCGATTTAACACCTTTGTAGTGCTTAGTGTGATTGTGTTCACTCCTGCAGAACAAACAGTAACAGTATGCACAAATGAACCAATGGGAACCTTCTTACCTTCTATTGATAAAATAGCCTTTCGGAGATGAAATTGCTCTTTCCCTGCAGTTGTTAAAAATGTACGAAGTAAAAATATATATGAAAATTGAATTCAATCTGATCTGATTTCAATATATGAAGAACCCTTGTTTATCAATTTATCAACTGTCAACAGTTGGAATTTTTTTTATTTTTACAAGAAGCACTTTCTTTGTCATTGCTTGTCGATGTGTTTTTCCGTCGCAACGACTCACAGGAGTCGTTTTGCGCTGGTCATTTTCTCAATCCAACGACTGTGTCTTGGAGAAACACGTTGCTTGATGAAATAACTGCCCGTAACAGGCCAGGTATGAATACAACCTTATTTTTTTTTATTTATTTTTTTTTTAATCTTTTTATTGCCACCCACCTCTTTAAGCTGCTGTCTTCTGGCTTTATTTTCCTCTCGGGCTTTATTTTCCTCACTGTCTGTCACCGTCCTCCCTGAATCTCCAGCTCATGCTGAGTTTGCTTTCACCCCCCCATGCCTTCCGTTCCCTCGCAGCCTGTTTTTCTCTCCTCTCCCCTCCCCTTCGATCTGTTTATCTTCTTCTTGTTTTTCTGGCCTTCATCGTTACCCCTTACACTGCCTAGCCTCACCACCATCCCGGTTTCTCCCGAACATTTAAACCGCACTACTCTCTCTTTCACGTGCATTATCATTTTGAAAGTAACTTTAATATTTTAGGGTGTGAGAGTAAAATTGTTTTCGTAAAAGAGTATTGCACAACTAAATAATAAATACAAGATAGAAGACTGTACATGCACTTTTGTGATTGTCTAAATAAAAGTATATGCCAGAGTACCCGAGTAGGTCAACATTTACCATGACTAAAGATTTGTTGTAAAAAAAAATAATATATATATATATATACATATATATACATATATATAACTTTCTGGGAAGAAAACACCACCCTGAAAGTAGCATCACCAACCAAATAAGCTTCAACTCATTCCAGTAACATACCTTCCTTAATCACAGCCGATCAAGGCAGAATTGCGTAGTGTACAAGGCAATTTGCGTATGCACACACAAAGTAATTGGCTTAATTGAAAGAAAATCTAGTGAGTCGGAAGAGGAAACTCAGTGTGCCACTCCTTGTAGAGCACACATTGTATTAATGGAAAATGTCATCAAAAAAGGCCTTGCGGAAAGCAAATTCAGAAACAGAGGAAGGCAGGACAGTAATTATTCTCTGCATATTAAATTTAAAAAAAATGCTACATTGTCCGAGGTGTAGATGATATCAGGAATGGACTTGTCAATGTCAAAAGTCAATAGGCCTTTGTACACGTAGGCCCATGTTATTTTTGAGTTCCTTGGAACTTCATATACTTGCCCTCGATCCCATGTTTGGGTACATGATAAATACATTGAGGGACAGCTTCAGCACAAGACCAACTCTTCTTATTTCCCAGCATGCCTTTGCCTCTGCGAAGGGGAAGGTCTCACAGGAGGAGAAACCGCAGTGCAAAACAGACAAATTGAGCTGTGGTTAGGGTTTGGCTTTCTGTGGTTTTGCGGAGACTCTCTGTCTATCTGAACTACATGTGCAGATGTTAGTCTGACTCTGTAGATTTCAGTGGGCGAAACCAAGCCAGAATCAGTGAGTCAAACTGCTGTCTTTTTGTGTGATTTTGCCGTTGAACAGCAGCGATTGTTTCACAAAACTTCATCTATGGTTTGTTGTTGTTCATTAAGCCTAACATCTGATTTAAAGTGACTTTAATGTATCCCGTTAGGCCTGGCTAAAAACCAAGGGGCCAGTTCATTCTAACAAGCAATTGGTTTGATCCTAATCAACTTAGTTAATTTGTTGGATATAAGTCAAATGCAGTACAGTAGATAAACATAGCAAAACAGGACCAATTGCTTGGTTCAGCATTCTTTTCAATACATTTTTGAATGCACAATAGAGGATTATAAAAGACGCTTGTTTGTTATTATTCATATCAGTTGCCTACAAGTCTACCAACATATAGTCAGTACAGGGTTTAAACAGTATGGCAGCCAAACAATGAAAGAGCAATGCTTTTCAAATAGGTGCACTGTGTCCTGAATCTACTTCAGCCTGGCCTTGAGAGCATCTTCGACTCATATCTATGGCAACAAGTATGCTCAGCAACTGCACCACATAGCATGCTGTCATGGGCAAGACCAGAATGAATCAATTTAAACCATTTGTTTAGTTTGCCGAGTCCAAACCAGATCCCGTTCAGCTGGCAGGGCTGATTGCTGCCTGGGCCTCGCATTTAGTTTGGAGGTCTTTGCGACGCTTCAGTGGGAGCTTTTGAGCGCTCAACTCTGCTCCAGCCTCGTATTATCGTCACCTTTCCAGTGCAAGGCTCTCCTGTTTTAACATTGTGGATTAAACCGTTTTTTTATTGATTTTGTTTGAAATTGAAACAAACTGATTTTCTGCCTATTAAGACAAAAATTTTCCTCCCTCTTTCAAACATATCCAAAGACAAAAGAGGGCAGAAAAAGTAATTATTTTGTGTGAAAAAAAAAATCAACTGAATTCAATGAATATCACGTCAGACACTTATTAATTTCAGGGCCTCGTCGAGGTGGAAAATAAAAACTGCTGCAGCAAAAGCATGAACAATTTTATTATTTTTATTTTAGCAATAGTGGTATAAATTATTACCGCATGTATGAAGCATAACTTAAAAATAAATGTGGCAACAACGACCACATTTTAGCTAAATGTATCAAACAATCTGCAACCTAACGGGTATTTGGCTTATGAAATGATTATTCTGGTTATTTTTCTGAAGCACCCATTGATACTCAGGCCTCTGTGTGAGTTACTATAGTTATGTCAGAAATGAAAGAGAGCCAGAGTCTAAACCCATATCACTCTCTTTCATCGCTTCTCTTTATTTTCATCCATCCCTGTCTCTCCGGGGCGGAACCAGCTGATCTCTTGATGGAAAAATTAAACAGGCCACTCCTTCTTTCATTTTCCCCTCAGCGCTCGGTGTGTGTGTGCGTGAAGCTCTCTCTCACTGCCTCCTACCCTTTTATCTGCCAAAATATCACAAAGCCTTTTTCCTCTTGTCTGTTTTGCTGTCAGCTTTATTGATCAGCGCAACAGAGAAGCCAGTGAGCGAGAAAAGAGAGAAGAGGAAAGAGGGGTGGTACGACACGGGATGAGGAAAATCTAAGGTAGCAACCAGTGAAAGAGGAAGAACAAGGGAAAGGAAAGTAAATCTCTTTCTCAGCTTCTTTATTGTCCCTTCCTTCTTCTTTTAAACTCATCGATCAAGAAGTACTGTGTATCAGTGTTTCTCCAAATATTCAGTAGGTGTAACTTTGATTGAATGATACTTCTCTTTTAGTTTGTCAGCTAGTTGTGCTCTTAGTATTTATATAAATTACTCATTTGGATTAAAAAAAACAATATTTAGTGTTAATTACATTGTGGTCATGAAGTTATCATAAACAGCAAGTAAAAGCTAATCAGAAAATGACTGTGTTTAGATTAATGTTGTTGTTGTTCTTCTTATGTGTGCATCTCAAACACTGCTTCAATGTTAAGTGCATAAAGTGCAAGGATGATGCCCAGTAAAAAACAATTTCTTTCCATCTACCTTCCTACAGTGCGTGCAGTCGGCCAATCCTCTGGTGATTTCTCTCATCTCCTCTATTTCATTATGTTGTGACATACGATTGTTATGGCCTCTCAAGGAAGGAAATAATAGCAACCCGCTTCATGAGCCGGGCCACTGAGAAATTGACCCAGATTGCTGTAGACATTTTGATAGAGTTATGCTCCTGCTTTTGACAAGATGTTACAGAAAGGTTAACCTGTGGCTCTCTCACCAAAGAATTAGCACATTATCTTTTTTAAGAAGGCAGAGCAAATTAAACTATTACTTAGGCAAGTGGAAGAAATATAGCATTGTACGCAATATATGATCATGAGTTGTTTTTTGTTTGTATGTCCATCACAAAAATTCCAGTAAAAAAATTGTTTTTTGTTTTTTTTTTGCGACTCAGCTTTGGTGGTTTCTTTATTTCTTTCATTCTTCTCAAATCCTGAAGCAAAACATCCTTTCCTTTTGCACAAGGCTCCTTGATTCTGATGGCTTAAACTCTATCCTCGCGCTTGCAATGATCTTAGACAGATCTTCCAGGATCCACCGGCCTTTTAGGACTAATCTTGCTGTTACTGTCAGATAACCTTTGAGCTCAGCTCTTTCTCTTTCTCTCTGTCTCGGACTAGATGTTCATTGCAGCTGCAAACAGATTGGCTGAAATTCTGCAACCGGTCCCAAAACATTTTCTAGCCACTTCCAGCTATTGGTGGAGCACATCCTGAACCGGTTGAAGTACTCATGTAGGAAATGTTACGATTTTCAATGGGACATGGTCACTTGTACTACTCAAGGCCCACCAATTTGTTGGCAATGGCTCCATATACATTGACTAAGTCAAGCCACAGCACTGCAAGACCTTCTTGGTTGTGCTTTGCACCCTTGATTTCCTTTGACATGGCGTTTGTGTGCTCAACGCACCCTGGGATCCATGGGACCTCCCCCTTCTGAATGGAGGTATTGATATGCTTGTTGATTTGCAGAACGTCAGTGAATCTGCTCGCTTAAAACTCCACAGAATCTCTTGCCCTCCACACTCGGGTGAGAGATGTGCAAAACTGCTTGATACACAATGTGTTTTCCTCTTTGGGTATAAGATATCCCTCTGTGGTGAGCCACTCATTTGGAGGACAGTTTGCCCTCCACTCCGCCTCAATTTTCAATCGCTTTATCTGCTTGTAACTTTTATAGGGGATCCCGGTCTTGACCTATTGCCACAGGGGATCTTGGTCAACAAATGTCATTGTTGCCTCTATGATCTCCAGTTCTGTGCCACTTCTTGGATCAGTGTGCGTACCAGTGTTCTCCTCAACTTATTCTCTTGAAGCGTAAAGCTAGCCAGATCTTCTATTTTTTTTTTTTTGTTGAGTTGTTGGTGAACTGTTTCCTCTGCTTGGCTTGCCTTCTCCATTTCCTCTGGTATTGCTCAGTTCGGCGTGGTGTCTTGATACTGTCTCCCTGAGTAAGCCATAGTGTCTTCAGGGCTTGTTTTTCCTCTTGCTCGGGTTGCAGAAATGCGTTCCTGAGCCTCAGCACAAAGTTGTTTAATCCCCTTGGCCCTGTGACTCTCCCTGTGCTGTGCAGTTCTTAGTTGGTGAGGTATTACCGGTCTCACTTCAAAGTACTCAGTCCCTTGAACCTGATTACGATACTCAAGAGTATGTCCACCACTGCACTCATTTTGCGGTTCAACTAACCCTCGAGAACATAGCATAAATGCATAAAAGCAGACAGAAAATAATAACAATGTAAACAACCCCGGTATAAAACCACAACAAGAGGAAAACCTTCTGAAAGCTCCCATAGCTGGTCAGGGAACTTAAAAGAAAAGTAGCAGTTTTTCAAAAGTGTTTTCAATTCAACTCATTCTGAAGTTAGGGGGGCCACAAGAGCAAAGGCCCCTCTTTCTTTATTTAAAGAGAAGCCAACTACATAACACAGAAACAATAGACAAAGGATTTCTTTTGTTGTTCTTTTTGTAATTTTCCCCATCAGAAATAGCCATAAGTGTGTCAAGACACAATGTGGATAGATGGTCATCTTCCTCACAAGAGAGGGATGTTGTCCAGTCTGATGATTTATAAGTGGCTTCTAGTGGAACAACTGTCCTAGATCTATTTATTCAGCCATTTTTCTATGAAAACTAGCAGCCAGCTGTCTCTTATCTCCTGTTTGACTGACCTTTGTTTCAGAACGTTTGTAGCCTGGTGGCTGCAAAGTATGAATGGTTCAACAAGCCTCAGAGTTTAGCTTTTGCCAACTGGAAAAAGCTAAGCTAAAAAGCTAAACTATGCTTTCATTGACGATCACACGCTTCTGCTTCCTCTTCACTCCAACGGTCAGCAGGTATGGTAGCATGACAGAGCAACCATTGTACTATGCTGTTGTTCGTATTGGGTGCGAGTAAAGTCCAAGTGCGGCCTCTACCTGTCTGTATGTGCTGCAACCGGGAGGGCAGCGGCATAAACGCTGCTGTATTTGGGTTGACGAGGAAAAAAAGCAAGAAAGAAAACAACATTCAGGAACCTCAAAACGGCAGCTGGCGGGCCGCCTATTAAGGACCACTGGTGAAGGTGGGGGGCGCAGAGTCACGCCTGGGGGGGCGCGAAACATTGGGCGGGAGGGAGACGGGGCGCCCGGGGGAACTAATGTTTTCACGTCTGACCCTTTTTCACGGCGGAACAATTAACAAAAAGTGTTTAGTCGGTTGTAGCTAAGAAAAACGCTGCTCAGGTACCCAGGATGGACAAATATTTGACAGGGACGAAAAGAAGAATTCAGTCTGGCGGTGGCCAGTGTTCTTTGTTGTTGGGCACTTTTGGCTGTAGAATCGTTCGCGAATGAAAAATGTTCTTCCTCCAAGGTGGGGCGTGACAGAGAAAGTTGAAGAACCACTGCCCTAATGCCATGCAAGTCTATGGGGTCAAAAGTCAACTTTGTCCTAGAGACATGGGGCCACTTGCAGGTTCATCGGGACCCCTCAAGACACAGCCACGTCAAATTTGGGGCTTCTAGCCCATGAGGAACCCGAAACCCTAACCCTAATTCCAGCAGTAACCCTAACCCTAATTCCAGCCTTATCGCTAACCCTAATGCCATGCAAGTCTATGGGGTCAAAAGTCAACTTTGTCCTAGAGACATGGGACCTCTTGCAGGTTCATCGGGATCCCTCAAGACACAGCCATGACAAATTTGGGGCTGCTAGGGGGGCATGAAAAATTTTCTTCTTCTTTCTTCCTCCAAGGTGGGGCGTGACAGAGAAAGTTTGAGAACCACTGGCTTAAGCCATTCGCAGTATGAATTGCACAAAATAAACACAGCTAACATTAGCAGGATGCGGTGTCAAAACATGGCGCTATGGCTTGAGGACCTGACCACGGGTGAATGGAAGGGGCAAAAGGATTGCGATTTAAAAGAATGAGTGCATTATGCCTTGTATTTAATCTCATTGCGATTAACATGAAATTAATGCTGACACTCCTAGTGTATACAAAAGCTTACCAACATTAAGTCTGTGATTAAATATAGACATTGATTGACGAACAGACAGAAAGATTGATGAGAAATGGCAGGAGATCAGTCATACCAGTTACTCATTTTGCCTCTTGGGTTCCTTAACAAATGTCTCAATGATGTAACCGACCAATCAGTTTAGTGACATTAGCACAGTAATTGACCAATGGCCCTCCACCAGGCCACACCAGCAGCATTCTAGAAGAGCGGCGAGAGAAGTGTGTGTTATCGCCCCAGAAATATGTACGAGATTTATTATTTATTACCAGATGGGTGCGTGAATGTCTGTCCATGTGTTTGTGCGGGTGGGTGGTTACACATTAGGCTTTGAAATCTGTTTGACATGGTTCCCTTTACCTTTGATGTTAAATAATGAAGAGCCAAGAAGAACTGGCTTCAAAAGATATTGATGGAAAGATACTCTGAGTTGTTGTATATTTATTACGCAAAGGTTAGCAACCCAATACCTGAAAGCTTCCAGGTGTTGAAGATCAGTTTTACTCCACACTTTGTGGTCCCACAGTGCATAAAAAATACATTTATGGTTAGATTTTTCCTCAGTTTAAACTTCTCTGCTACATTAAATAAAAAATGAATGTGTTCTTCAACATATTTCTAATTTTCATGCCATATTGCCATTGTTTGGTTGTCTCATGAGGCCTTGATGTAGTGTAAATGTCTGTGAATTGGTCCTCCATAACAAAGGACTGCCCCCCCCCCGCCCTTTTAACAGGAGGAGAATATATTCTGGTTAAAAGGAAAAATTAAGATTCTGTCATCTTCCTCCCTGCCACTCGCCTGGCCGGAATGGTCCTGAAATGTCATGTCCTCCTTCTAATGAGGTGGGGTGTGCGTGTCTGATGAGTGTGTGAGTGTGTGGTGTGTAGAACTAAAAGGAGTTTAAGGCTCGCATGTCTACAGACAGAGGAGTGGGCACACGCACGCGCACACTTTCATTGACATTTAGCATAACGATTGACAATTTTGCTTGAGTGTCTTGCCTTCAGACCGTCCGTTGCTAATTCTCTCAGACACTCAAAGACTTCAGTCATCCCCCCCCTCCTTACAATTGATACAACAACAGAATCCTGATGTATTGTGGACAGATCCCCTCCGGCTCCCCCTCTAAAATCAGAGATAAGTGGGCTTCCTGTGCCATCAGACTATCTTTAAGGTTTACGTTGATATGAACACCCCTTCATTTCTGCTATATTTTAAAATGTAGTATAAAGTCACATTTTGATGAGTCTAATTATGAGATCATTAAATGCCAGGATGACTGTGAAGCAAAACTGGAAAGAGGTTTGGGAGGTGTTTTGTTTTCAGTTGCATTTTAGAAAATCTGGACAAATCACCATACTACAAAAAAAAAAATCTTTATATTTAAGATCTCTAGTGTAACACTGGTTTAATGATTACACAATTACCTCCCCCACAGCCACTTTACGCATTTGATCTGATTGTGCAGGTGTGACATGTGATGCATGTCTAATTTGAACACGGAGAGGTCAAACCATTATCTGTCTCTCAAAACTTGTGTCATATTTTGTTCCGTTTGTATACTTGATACTGTTTGTTACTCTGTGTGGTATTTTCCCCTTTGACCATGATAAATTCTCCCAAATGAGAAAAATAAACTAACCTTGACCTTGAAACTGGGAATTTCGCCAAACAGTTCAGTCATTTGCCCTGATGCATTATTGAACAAAAGATGCGTAGTTGTAGTTGTACATTGGGGGGGGGGGGGGGGGATAGAAAAACAAATCTGTTCTGTCTGCTTAATCTCAAATTTGGGGGAAATAAATCATACACAGTTTAGTCTCTCTTAATATGCTTTACTCACTCTCATTCTAAACACGCTAACTTCACACTGCACACATGCAGAGCACTGCAGGGAAAAAAAATGCACTGTATGCTCGTGCGCTCGCTCTCAAAGGAAGAATAAGTGGAAGAAAAATGGCTTACCTCCGTGCCAGTGCAGACATGCTTTGCCCGCCCTCATTAAAAATGATGAGTTCACATCACACATACACACAGATCAAATCACATCATAGCCAACTGTCATATTAGTAAAATATTAATGATGAGAATGCCTGCTTGATATCCGGCTCTCGTGTGTGTTTCTCCATGACTTTACATGTCAGAGACAGAGCTAATGTGTGTGTATGACTGTGTGCATGCATGTATGTGTGTGTGTGTGTGTGTGTGTGTGTGTGTGTGTGTGTGTGTGTGTGTGTGTATGTGTGAGAGTTATGATTGAAAGAGAAACAAAGGCAAAGATCTGAAAACCTTTATGGATGTCTGGCATGAAGGCAGACTGAAGTAATTGGACTAAGATGGAAAAGAAAAGGCCGAGCGCCAGAGAGGGTGCTACTAGGCACTGGATTGCGGAAAAGAAATTAAAAAAGGGAAAAACAAACAAACAAAAAGGAAAAATAGGGGGGACGTGGTCACCATTGGGAGCCATTATATCCCCTTCCTGATGTCGGATTCCTGCTGGGGATGGGGATGGGTTTGGGGATGCAGCCTCCACTCCCCCAGGCTCAGGCTCCCTCTCGAGACAATGTCCGCAGCTGTATTGAGCTGTCCCAGCACACTGACAGCCTTGAGTGAGCAAAAGTGAGGCGGAGAGGGCGAGGGAG
The DNA here is from genome assembly GCF_046127955.1 of Nelusetta ayraudi. Classification (NCBI taxonomy): domain Eukaryota; kingdom Metazoa; phylum Chordata; class Actinopteri; order Tetraodontiformes; family Monacanthidae; genus Nelusetta; species Nelusetta ayraudi. The sequence goes on along the minus strand of NW_027466121.1, from coordinate 1,680,523 downwards.
GAGGGGGTGCACAGTCACAGTCGAGTCGCCCACTGGCACAGGATGCATCTTGGGACGCATCTACAGCCCTTTTCAGACAGGTGGTCCAAGGTGCCCTTTGTACCCCTTTGGCTCCTCAAAGCTCTATTCGCTTGTATTGTGGGTTCATGGACTGTCTGCCTACTCTTGCCTCCTGCTTGGGCCAGCCTTGTGTCTTAGGGCTCTGTCATCTCCAGCTTCTGTTATCCACTGAGGTCCAAGTGTCCCTCGGTTTTTTTCTCCTGCTTATTAGAATCTTCAACCTTCTTTCGGCCACAGTATCTGCACTGTGGGTCGGGTTATCAGCACAACTCAAGTTCTACTGGCCAAGACTGTCCACTGGCTGATATCCTTGCGGTTTTTGGAAAACATTACTGTAAAATGGTGGCATTCCTGCAGACTCTGGACCAGCAGGCACCACTTGACCTGGGACAAAATGTCTGTGGGGGGTGCTGAAGAACATCTGTCTCCAGATTCAACATGACCATGCAACTTCTGGAGTCCAGGACATGTTCCGGGAAAGTGGTCATCTGGGAAAGCCGAGGTCAGCTTTTCTTCTTCAGATACAAGCCCAGGTTCCAAAAGTGGGCAAAGAGTAGGATCATATGCTTGTGACATATAGCTTTCGACCCCACACCATACTGTCATGTAGGTCGTTCAAAATCCTCAGACCCTGCTGTCTCAAGGGAGGCATGGCCATGTCCATCAATCGATCGATCAATCAACCAACTTTTATTTATACATGTCATGTGTAGGGTAAGGTCAAATTGTGGAGGTACATGTCCAGATAGCTAATGTATATTTATCATGGGAAGGTAAAAGAAAGGAAGCAGTAAAAAGGTACATGAATCATAATGCATGCCAATGAATGTTAAAGATTCTTGTCAGAAAAGAAATAGTTGCAAAGACTGAAAGAGTTGAATTCCACATACCTTGAAAGAGCGGCACAGTTAAAGAAGACAAAGTGTTATTGCCGCTTGGTCACACAGGGATCAGCAGGGGTTCTCTTTTTCTCTCCCCGTCTGGCACACACAAATACACACTAGGGGTAGAGGGGACGCCTCTGTGGACATCAGGGTCCTTCCTCTCTGTAAATTAAAACCATTAATAACCAGCTGGGAGGGCAGAGAAAGGCAGAGACGAGAGGGAGACGGATGGAGGCAGGGAGAGAGTAGGATCTGGGGATGCTGATTTAAAAAAAAAAAAAAAAAAGGAAATCTAAACAGTACCAAGACGGAGAAAATACTGTATTATATCAACCAGATTTATTATTCATCTAAAAAAGTCAACTAACAAACAACAAAATTTTATTGCATAGAGACAGTGAAGCAAGACCTACGTGGGGTTTGCATGTGAACAGTTGGATAACAAAGACTACTAAAGATAGATCGCTCAGACACCTGTGGAAATCTTTGTGATACCTTCAAATAAATTTAGTAAAATTCATCCAGGGACCAAGTCAGTTTTTTCATCAGCCAAATGCTTGACCAATACTTCTATCAACCTTTCGCTGACGTGCCCTCAGCAGTATGCAAGCCATCCATGTCATAGCCACCAGCAACACCTAAGTTATGCCAGTTGCATTTATTCTGTCTGTGCCTCCACTGTGGCTCCAGTGGCCTTCACTGTTCCAGCTATCTGGAACCTTTCAAAAGAAAATGTAGATTTTCATCTTTTTCTGATGTAGAACAACGCAGCAATCTCAAATAAAACATATCAATATGTTCAATGCAACAAACCTGTATGTTCTCAGTTACTGACTGTATAATTTACTTCATGGAATACGGTCCCATTGCATCGCTGAGGTTGGCTAGTCCCTCAGTTTACGCTAATTTGTTGTATTTTGTTTTTGTACTTTTCACTGCTGTTTTGACTGTGGTGGTTCTTGTTTTTTGTGCCTAAATGTGGTCAGAGTGGATGTTTCAAGGGGTGCAAGGCTAACTGTTCTAAAGACCAAGCTTAACAAGGAGCAATCTAACACATACTTCAAAAAATGGAATTTGAACTAAACAACTGCATGCAATTATGCAGTGATTGTTTCCTTGGAACTTTGCTCGAAAAAGCGACTGTGGATTGGTGGCGCAAATAGCTGTGGTTTGTTCTTATCAAAGCAATACCTATCTATCCTTGAGTTTGCTCGAAATTGCTTAGCAACTGACGGGCCCACCCCTGCGACCCCTCTCTCGACATTGTTTCGTTCATTTATGTTCATTAAAATCTGCCAGATAGTTCAACGGTTTTGTAAGAAGCTGTAGCCTTGAGTCAGCTCACTGAGTTTCTCATCAGCAGATACACTGACACATGGCTATTCGTCTGCAACCACACACACACACACACACACACACACACACACACACACACACACACACACACCTTGAATCTTGAATAGGTGTGTTGCAAACAAAAGGATGTTACCGAGTGTCAAACCAATATCTGTCTCTCTTCACTGCTGCCTATCTCTCCATTTTCAGCTCAAGGACAGCAAACGGGAGGCAGGTGGAAAAAAAAAATTGTAAAACGGTAAAGGAAAGACAGACTGACAAGAAAGACGGACACAAAGAGTAACGGGAGAAAACCCTTAGATTTTGGCACAGGGTAGCTTTTTCAATAAAGGTTACCGAACATCGCCATTCACATGTTAATGAAAATAAAAATGGCTTTGAGAATAGTTTGCTGTTTTCACAATGTTTAATGGTATGCAGAGTCAATGTGCTTTCACTGAGGGACCTTGGCATAGAGCAAAAATGTATCAACAATACATAATTTACAAAGAAAATACAAAATGGAAAACTTGAACTGAATATTTGGGTTCACGGAGGAAAGCTAATGCCAAATGCATGATCCATAAATAGTGCAAACATCATCTTGACACTTTTGGAAAAGAAAAAATAAACTTGCTATAATCATGACCACACTACACGTGGGGCTTAAACACTAACATGAACTATCACAGCATTCAATCTGAACGTCTCTGATAGAAACCAAAACAAGTTTGTTGTGCACATTTAGTGTGTGTCTAAAATTATTCGCAAGTGCAACATTTTATACTTGTATTTACAATTACTTAAAGTCCTGGTAGCAATGCTATTATATGCAAAGACAGACACTTCCCTTCAGTTGGGATGCTAATTCCACAAAGACATTTATTTACCCCTCCACCTTGGCAGAGAATTTACATGGAAGATTTGGTCAGACCAAATATAAATATGTCGCACCGGCCAAACGTTTCAAACATTTTTCATTATTTCAAGTCCACCGGATACAAAGCAGCAAATATACAGAGACGAGCCTTCACACCATCTCTGCTCTCAGACACTGGATTCATTGCTACACATATTCCGTGCAGGTGGGAGACATTGCTGATAAACACGGAAAAAGAAAAAACGGGATTATAAAAATTTGATATTTGGAAGATACATGATTACAATAATAATAATAATAATTATTATTATTATTATTATTATTATTATTATTATTATTATAAAATCACTTCAAATTGAGATTCGGAAATTGAGATTGAGAATTTTATTACTGACACACATCAGCTTATACTTTGAGGACCTCCTGTTAACATCAACATTAATTCCATTAACACAACATTCTTGTCCATGAAGAAAATGAAACACTAATCACAGAAGGTAATTACATAATACTGACCTCAAAAAAATGAATTAACTAAAATTAATTTGCCCCTGAGATTCTGGATTTTCAACAAAGCTGCTGGGGGCTCCTGTTTCTTCAAAATTTAAGCAAGCGTGAAAAATAAAGTCTGAAAAAAGAGGCTGTAATTTTGAATCTCAACCACCATAAAATGATTACAATAATAACCATTTTTGATATTGAAGACCGCTTGTTATTAGCAATTAATTGCTGTATTCGATGGCACCCTCGGGCTATGAATGGAAAAATCCAACTTTAAAACGATCAATTCTCTGTTTATAATTTATTGGAAAAGGAAAAAAAAGGGGGTAAAAAATAAATAAAAGCCTCGCAGAGAGAGAAATTCAGATGCTATGGGATGACCATTAGCATTCTGTCAGCATTGTTTAACAATGACCAGACAAGCCTTTGAGTGTGTAATTATGTTATTAGCTATTTAATACACGTCCCCATCACGGTTGTTTAATTCTGGTGCCGTTTTGTCGTCCCAGAGACGTGGCACTGAATGCTGCACTCAGCTGTTTCATTACACCTAATTAAATTAACGTGATTTTGGTTCTGTCTCAGTGCCACAGTCATCATGAGCATTAAGGCATTTTCTCTTTTTCTCTCTCTCTATCTCAGGCAGAGTGAGTGAGTGTTTGTCTCATTTTGAATAGGATTCCTCCGTTTGAGATAATGTCTATTGTCTTTTGCTTGTATGAAAGTAACTGAAGTGCCGGCCTTTCTAAAAAAAAAAATTAAAAAATTGCTATTTCTGTAATTAGTAATGGTAATATGAATGACAATATGTATTGGTATTTTCTATGTCGCCTTAATCTCTTATTCACAGCATTGTGCAGCATTACCCCACATAACCCACATCCTCTTCTATGGACATGTCCTTCACAAACACAAAGACGCAATAAAAGCTGAAATAAAACATTTGCCCAACATTATAGATGCTGAATATTAATATGACCCATGTACTTGAGTGCCTCCTGCATCAATTCCTACATTTACCACAAACACACACTCACGCACACACACACACAGACACACATACTCACCTCTGACCTGATGCGTGCCAGTGAAATCTCGATGGAAGGTAATTAAACAGGGATGAGGCTGCTCTTTATCAAGGGCTTCTTACCGCTAGACTAAATTAACCTCTGCTCCACTCACCCACACACATCTTATCTCACGCACTCGACGACATACACATTTTTGTTGAAGGAATAAGTTAACTGCAGTACTACAAATAAAATGTAACCAAATCACGACAAAGTGGGTTAGAAAATGTGCTGCTTTTTCAGCAGTTTTTATGGCAAACTTTGAGCATTAGCAACACATAACACAGAAGAGGTCCTCGATCACTTTGAACCAACTGTGGAATACTCAATACAGATAAAAACTGAAAAATTGAATGACAGCCTTCAGTATTGATCTTGCAGAGATAGAACGCATTGGGAAATCAACCGGATAGCACAATGTTTTGGCACACTACAGTTAACAGGTTACGAGACTTAGAAGGAGGTAATGGTCCAATGCAATCAATAAACAAATATTCCATTGGTAGACAAAAGAAAGGAATAAGGCACAAGGGCATGGATGAAAAAAATGCTGCAAAATATAGGAATAAATCTTTCCAATACCTCATTCCAGGTTAACAAACAATGTGGTCCGGGGTCAGTCTGAAGTGCTGTAGTGCGATTTGAACACTCTCTTTACAGTGTCAAAGAACTGTAGGAAGGAATCAATTTCCACTGCTATATAATAACACACATCTCTACTTCACCAGTTAACCCTATTACAACCTTCCAACCTACAAGTCAACACTCTCCAAAACTGACGGCTTCTCTTGCCATTGAGAAGCTTCGGTCAGGGTCTTGGGTGTCATCCTCGCCAGGACATTATTTTTCCAATTAACCTCACCTGGTCTCCTGGTCTGCATACTTTCCACCGCATCATCACCAGAACCCCCTCAAACCACCATATCACCCCAATTCTGCAGCGTCTCCACTCACTCCCAGTCAAGTTCACAATTGGTTGCAAAATCCTCCCGTTGACATCTAATGCAATTCACAATCTTTCACCTCCATGTCTGTCCAACCACCTTCGTGTTGAACACATCCTAGCGTACCCTTAGATCTTGCATGCTGTCCCCTCGACACATATCATTACCTTGAGCAGCCGAAAGCTCTGCTCCCCAGCTTTGGAAATCACTAACACCCGAGCTCAGCGATGTCACCTCACTTCCACTCTACAAATCCACAGTGCATCAAAACCGTCCATTCAGGACTGCCTTCTCTCCACCAGTCAAATTTCACCCGTTTTCAGTTCTTGTCGAGCGTTTATGGTTTTGACTGTATGTTTTAATGTTCTTATTCATGGTACAGCGACCTTGAGTGCCTGAATGGATCAAAAAGTATATATATTATAATATATACTACAGATATATATACATATATCAAGGTTGCAGGTGTACAGGTAGCTCACCGCCTCAACACAAAAAAGGAGGTCAATGTGCAGCATAGCATCTGTTTAACAGTTGGTGGGCTTCAACCTTCTTTATTGCAAACACCGCAATCATATTTGTTTTGAGAATAATATTGGATTGTAATGTTTTAATATCTGTTATTTATTATTGCGTCGTAGTGTCACTGTTACATTGCAGTCATCACCCTTTCTGTCTGCTTTGTTCCCACTGTGGCAATGTTTTGTCAGGCTTGCACAGGTGCTTGTCTGATCAGAGTCCTGTACTCTTCCAGCTGTTCAGCCACCTGCAGGGGTGAGACAAAAGAGGAAGCTAAAACAAAGGGGGGTGACAAAGAAAAAACACGGGTGGTTATACAGGTACACAGCTGCAGAGAAAATTAGCTTCATGTTAAAGGAGAGAAAGTGGCACCAAGGAGAAAGAGAGCTTTGACTCCCAGCTGAGACGGTGGTTTCTGGTGGAGGCTGAGGTTTTTCTGGCTAAAAGCTCTTGCGTTTCATTAGCAATCGTTCACCCTTATCAACTCGCGCACTTCTATGGACTAGAAACACTTGTCATAGTTTGTTTTTAAATTGGTCTCAGACCAATTATGTATCCTTATGGTTTTACTTGAATGTACTGTAAATATTTAGCAAATATTGATTCCGACAATACTCCAATAATCAAGAGTTTTAATTCAGTTCTTCATTTAAAAGTCATGACAACCATCTCCACTTTGGAGGTAGATCTTATTCTCTTTCCATATGGATTTTTAATCTCCTTCAAGAATCCTGCTCCGTTGCCAGAAAATGCAAAATAAATATTATAATAGCATCACCATCTGGCAATTGATGTTTGTGTTGGTTTCCCAATGCACAGGAGAACTCCAGCTCCTGAGGTGCAGACTGACAGCCAAAAGTTGAATAAAATGATATAATGTTTCACTGCATGATAGAGATAAAGTGACAAATAAAATATATAACATTATTTTAAAAAGTTCATAAATGTAGACATCCAAACACAGAGATACAGAGACGCACACACACACACACACACACACACACACACACACACACACACACACACACACACACACACACAGAATTAAATCAGCGTTGCTCTTGGCACTTTTGCCTCTCTGGCCCCCAACCTTGCTGGCTGATTGAATTTTCTGGGCAGATCTGCAGACTGTGACCGCTAACATTCACCTTTAGGTAGTGGAGTAAAGGGCCAGAAGTAAAGAGGGGGTGGAAGAAATGTGACTGTTACTGTACAGTTTCAGAGTTTCAACCGATGAAGGTGAAAGCCACAACTAGTCATGAAAGAAGCAGACGGGTGACAGCGAAGTAACTGTCATTCAGCTTTGCTAGAAAGAGAATGTGGTGTGTGGGGGACGAAACAAAAAGGAACATCAATGTAACATAAAGAGAGACAAAATAGACCAAAGGATAATCGTTCACACAACACGCATGCATTATCACACACTTGCAGCAAACTATATTACAACCTACACACAAATGGCAAGTGATGTACATCAGTGATCCACTGACGCACTGAAGGGATTTTATTTATTTATTTTATGGCTCATGGACAAGGAGCTTGGTCCATAAATATTTGGGTTTTGACGCAACATTCAATATTTTTAAGAGGACAAAAGTGAGAGGCTGTTTCATGGCCCACGTTATTCCCTCATATCTTTTATTTACAAAGGTCAAATAAAAGGCCGTATTGGCATTTACATGAACTATCGTGAACCATTGCATTATTGGAACGGTTGTGACAGTTATGCCTGTCATTTATGCCTGCCAATGAAACTGGTTCTTGTGTATGGGATTAAACCTGAAGTATTTCTGGCATCTACTTACATTCAGCCAAATAGTTCAGAACTAATTGGACAGCATTCTTTGGTGCAAACAGACAATGACCTGAAGCATGCTGCGAATGCAGAGTTATTTGAAGTAGGGAAAAAAGTGGAACGTTCTGCAATAAGCTAAGTCAATCAAGATGAAGCCCCGCGATCAAGCAGGAACTATAGACAACTATAGCAGAGATGATATGATTAGCATGCTTGTCTAATATAGTATTACCAGGAATGATTGTAAAGACTTTATGTCCTGTCCGACTTTTGGGGAAATTTTGAGGAGTCTACGCAATACACTGAGGCAACAAATATGATTTTTAGAAAAGAGCAAAAAACAACTTTTTTCTGTCAGTTTGTGAAGGTTCCAACAGTGAAGAAAAAAAAAACTACATCAGCATTGGCAGGTATTGAGGAAAGGGGGACATCTTGGGCCAGACAGAATGATACTTTGAAAGACAGATAGGAAGGCAGAGAGGCAGGGAGACAATAGAGAAAAGAAACCGAGGAGGTCACATATGCTCACTTCCATAGACATAAGCTCTGATTAAATTGAGTGTGTAGTTGCTGGCCGCTCTTCAATTGGATGTGCATGTGTGTGTGTGCGTGCTTGTGTGAGCGCGTGTTGTGTGTAGGGGGAGGTAGAGGTGGAGGTGGGTGAGTCCTGTAATATTGTCTGCAGTCCCATGGGCTGTAGCTGAGCAAACTCAATCAACTCCCACTCACCTTTGTGCCCCTCCCAACACTGTCAGGCCATGAGTAGACAGCAGCCCAGCATCTGCTTCTGCTCTGGCTTGAGAGGAAGAAAAGAGGAAGGGAGGGAGGCGGTATGAGAGGCTTCGTCAGTTACAGATAAGGCGCATCAAAGCCTGTATGAAGGAGACTGTGTGTGTGTGTCCAAAATTTGTGTAGATTGAATGCATCCACGTATATTGCATTTATATGCACTCTGTTAGCACTATATGCAGATGACTCAGTGTATTTTCACTCCTTGTCTTAGCATTTATTTAAATCCTTTATTTTTTTCTGCATTCTAATCCAATTTCCAGTGACAACATGCGCATTACAGCATCACAGCATCACAGCGCACCTGCCAATCAGCAGCCATCTGCCACGAGCCACTTATGCAGGAACAGAAGGTCCACTTCCGCCGGGACGCAGAGCCGTACGCGGGGAACAGGTCGCGCCAGTGGAGACAACACCAATCAATCACCTGATCAATCATAATTGGCCTATTTACATATTTGCCACATATTCACAATTATCATTCAGTTATGTAAATGCAGAGCAGAGTAGAGGCCCCAGGGAGGAAGAGGTTGAGGCTGAAAGTGAACCTGTTGGTTTCGGAAAGATCAAATTAGAGCTTTATTCAGATTTATGCAGTTGTTAACGGTAATGATATACAGCAGACACGGCGTCCTTCTATATCGCTGGAAACATTAATGCCGTAGCAGCAGAAGCAGTGAGGTGCACTGCCCTGCTCCTGCAAAAATGGGTTGAAATAAAAGACAGGCTATGAATGGCTCATCTCTGCTGAAAACAGACTAGAAACATATGGACTTGACAATGAAGTTTGCCCAGAATAAGAGTTTGTCCTCCGTGGTCCTATACCAGCTTTTAGTGTCACTTTTTCATTAATGACTCACCTATTCAGAATGTTTGCCTTATATCTTTTTTTCTTTTTTTTAAATCAGAATCTGTAAAAAGTAGCCTACATGCAAATTGCTATTTAATGACGTACCGCAGTGCGGAGAAAATTTTGTTGTTTGCTACTTTCAAAATGATTGATTTGTTCTTCCTGTTTGGGAGTAGTGGTTGTCGTGGTAGGGACCAAATGCACGCTGTCCCAAGTCCCAAACACTGCTACACTCATAACTGCCTAATTTCATTCAGGGAAGTCAGAATTAAAGAAAAATCTCTAAATGCGATCTGAAACATGATTTGATCTGACATAATGAACCTGGCAGCATGGAGGTCCAAACTATGACCTAAGAGTGACTTTATGTGGCCCACCACTCAGTATTGAGGTTTTATGATTTTAAAAATTAAAATCATGTGTAATTTTCATTCCACTTCACAATTGTATGCACATAAAATTCCAATAAAATATATTCATGTTTGTGGCCGTAACGTGACAAAATGTGGAAAAATTCAAAGGGTATGAATACTTTTGCAAGCCACTGTATATGCAGATGACGACTTTGTCTCTGGAGGTCTCGACTGAAATGTAAAATATAATAATATTTACAATTTACTGTTAAGGATTGTGACTAGAATCCTAGAGGGGGGAGAGAGGGCGAGATAGAGTGGGGGCGGGGTCTGACAATTGAATAATGTTCAATAAAAAGTCTTTGATAATTCCTCTGGTAAAAACAGTTCTAAACAGACAGGGAAACCACAAGGCAAAATATCAAACTAAAAGGCAAAGGCAGTAGCAACAAAATAGTAAATAAGAAAGTACAAAAAGAAAGGTCAGCAGAGGCAGGTAGAAAAATCTCACCACAGCAGCGACAAGGAACAGCGGAACACAAGCTGTGACTGGGAACATTCTGGCACTGAGTGAAGACAGGGCAGAGCATGTCTGTGAAGGTTCTCAGACATCCAGGTCATCTCAGTGTAGAAGAGTTCAGTGGAGGCAACTAGCAAAACCAGTCCAGTTGCCTCAACTGACCTGAAACATGAAGAGAGGGAGAGTTAGGAGACCTGCATCATCACATTTGTAGATGAAGACGTGCATTGAAAAATGAACTTTCACCATTTTGACCAGTAGGAATAAAGTAGATTACAAACTTACAAACTGCTAGGACTCTACGGCTACAACTCTGCCATTCGAGTGTCAGAGCTCTTATTTACCAGTGTAACAACCAAATTCCTATTTCTGTCTTAACAAAAGACACACATTTATCCTTTGACAAAATAGATCTGATTGGGCTAACAAATGGGAGGGAAAGGTTTTCTGTTTTTTACTTCCAATAATCAATATTGGGCAATAGTATTTTTCTCTAATCCATTAGAAGTAGTTAACCAAAATCCTTCCTCTCTTTTTCCTTTCTCAGTTCTCCTCTGGTTCGTAAAGGCCAGGTGGAAAACAGAGCGTCCGTGCAGGGTGCACGGTAAGACGTAGAGAGTGACAGAATCCACAGTGGCGTAGTCAGTAAATCCATGTGAATGCCACCAACTCTATGAACAATACAAATTGATGGACTTCCTGTCAAACGACCTTGGCTATTGTGCTTTGACAAATGGATATACAGAATGGTAGTTGTGGCTTTAGTGAGTGAATAACTTCATGTGAATGTCTTCCCCGCACGCACAATGACACCTTTGTTTGTGGCCTCAGAACACAACCAACACAAAGCCTGTGAAGATATTGTTGCCATCAGGCTGTTTTATCAGGTCTCTGTGTACCGAAGGACAAACAACAGCTGCTCTTATCTGGTGCTCTCCTTCTTTCCCCCCATGATTTAATTGTTTGTAGCAATGATGATTCTGCATGATCTTTGGTTCTTGTCCTTGTTGCATACCTGGGTGCGTGTTAGCATGTGTATGTGTGTGTAATAATAAAAAAAAATTAAAAAAAAACATGTTTATTTATCTGCGAGCACACAGGGGCGCAGGAAAGACACAAGGCTCACTCCTTTCCCACGGGCCAAAATGCTAACAATCGGCATCAGGAGGCAGTGGGAAAGGCTTACCGACCAGCATCAAACAACCCGGCAAGCGACCCGCTAATTTAAATGGGAAAGCGGCATAATTGCACCGACTGTGGAGATTAATTGAAGACAAGGGAGCAAACAAAATTCCATTATGTAATAATCCAAAACAATAATTTTTTAATTCTGTAGCACAAAAATGAAATCATGTGTCCCTCAGACTTGTGTGCCAAAGACTGTCAGGTAAGGGAGACCGCTAACAGTCGGGCCCCAAAAAGGGCAGACACACACATGCACACACACACACACACACACACACACACACTAGATGAAAGGGAGGCTGATTGTGTGGAGTGCACTCCGTCTGATGCCGAGTGACCATCTGTTGAAGTTTGCCTTTTCATCCTCATTTGCCAATAAAACCTTCTCACTCATCCCTCTGCGATTCTCAATCTCGGTCTCTCAGTCGCACACACGCACGAGCCGACCGTCCACGTCCCTCCTTCGGTGATCCTCCCTCCTCTTCGATCCGCCCGTCACCACGCGTCTGGGAGGTATGCAGGCTGCACGCCACTAAGAAGAAAAGCACACAGCTGGTGTGGCTGCTATGTTCACATGTATTAGAGGACTCTGGCGGTCACATTCATATGTCATGCTTTAAATCCACAAAGCCACTGAACTTTTCCGTAAGCACTGAACAGTCAGCCTTCCATATCCAGTGAGGCTCCCGCTGCCTTTGTGTGTCTTTTTTTCATTTACTTTTTTTTTACCCAACAATAGAATTCTTCGTCTCTACAACACATTTTAGTTTTAAAAAAAAATCCATACATAGGTTTTGGATTATTAAATGCAACTGTTTACTAAATATTTCTAGTAAAGTTTCACTTTGTTAAAGGTCAAGTGTGTAATATTTGGAGATTTTGAAGAAGAAACAGTGACATCAAGTTGTTTTAGATTGCAGTGTCTTTCACTCTCCATCCCCCTCCCGAGTTTGCCAGTGAGCTACCGTGGCTTTTGCACCAAAACCCGGGGACCTCGTCCACCTTCTTCTTTGCTGGTTTGTATGCCATGCAAGTCTATGGGGTCAAAACTCAACTTTGTCCTAGAGACATGGGACCATTTGCAGGTTCATCGGGATCCCTCAAGACACAGCCACGTCAAATTTGGGGCTTCTAGCCCATGAGGAACCCCGAAACCCTAACCCTAATTCCAGCAGTAATCCTAACCCTAACCCTAATTGCGGCCTTATCGCTAACCCTAATGCCATGCAAGTCTATGGGGTCAAAAGTCAACTTTATCCTAGAGACATGGGACCACTTGCAGGTTCATTGGGATACCTCAAGACACAGCCACGTCAAATTTGGGGCTTCTAGCCCCAAATCTGGGGGGCGGGGGGCATGGAAGGTTTTCTTTCACCAAGGTGGGGCATGACGGAGAAAGTTTGAGAACCACTGTTTGAGGACGGGACCAGTCACCCAGATTACGAAACGTGTTGTCAGGCGGGCTGGATTGTCCACACCAGCCGCCTTAGAAAAATGGTGGTGCAAGAAAATGTGAAAAATTTGAAAACTTCAACATGAGACTCATGCAGGACACTAAATAGTCAAGTAACTACCTCATATTCCTTTGCCAGTGCTCAGTGTGCCAATTATAAGTATTCAGTTCGTCTTAATGGTGATCCCGAGCTGACAAACAGTGCCACTAAAATTATTATTTAATGTGTTTTTTCATTAAATATTCACTTGGAATTAGAAGTGAAGCAAAGGGAAACTGAAATCGCAAACAACTACACTTAAAAAGAGGTTCGTACAAATAAATAATAAAAACTGTGCATATCCGTGACCCGTGTGATCATGTGTGTCATAGGGCAGATGTGTGTTTGAGCTCGGGCTAAATGCCTGTGGCCGTGGGTGACACAGTGATCACGGTCTGAATAATTAACATGGTTTCTGTCAACTCGCATTAATTTCTCTAATATGGCATTTATCAGCTCCACGACGCAAGGTCGCTTGTCCCTAACTAATTGGGAACTGCACACAACATTACTGTTGCCGCCAAGTGTGACTCATTTGGCAAAAAGGGACAAGTTGAGCTCAGTGGGAGAGATTTATAAAATGGGGATTTCTGTGATGTTATGATTTTTTTTATTGATGCTGCCCGAACACAAAAAAAAAACAGCAGCATATTTTATACTTGTAAACAAACAAAAAAAATGTTTTTTTAATGGAATTTGAGCCAAGCTGGAAATGAACAGAACCTGTGATAACTTGAAAAAACATCTTTAGAATAAAATGTTACACACTGATGGAGTATAGAGCATCTGCAATAAAATGCCATTTATTGAGGACATCGTGGTTAAACGTGCACTTTAGATGCCTGTTTGTAGCATATAATAATATATATGTAATGACTATTTTATGATGTTACCTGAATGATGGAACCTGAATGAAATGTATTTACCTCCCTGAAATATTTTAACTCCAGGCTGTGTTGAACATTTTGTAAAATAATCCTCCACACTTCACAGATGGAAGGGTTAGGGTTAAATGTGTGTAAAGGGGCCAGTTACCATTAACAAATACAGTAGTGGAAGTTTTCAAATTAAGGTCTATATCACTACATACAAAATCCAAACATGGAAAATATAAGTGGCAATTTTAATCAAAGAGGTACCAGAGACACTTAACAGTAGTAATTCAATCGTAATACGATCTGAAAAGAAAACATCAAACCACAAATTTGAGACTACAGCTGAAAGCACATACAGGAGCAGGTGGTGGCGGCAGCAGCAGCAGTAGCAGCAGCAAGGAAAAACAATGTATATCTAAGACTAGAGATGGGAATGGTGTGGATGCGAGTGAGATAAAGAGAGGTGCCTCTGGCTGTCAAGCAGACCAAAACAAACACTGGGTATCATGTCGCCAAAGGACCGATTTTAGCCAGACTGACACTGAATTAGACCTACTGTCAAGTTCAAAGCAGCAACACCAACAAAACACTGGGTGTGAATGTTGCTCGTGCTTGTTTTGTTTGTTGCCATCCTTCAATGGACCCCAGCTGAAAAAAAAAACTGTTCTTTTTCCTCCTTTTCATCCTCCTTATTGCCTCTTTGTTTTAACCCTCCCTCCTCCCTTTGCTCAGTGTTCATCGCTCTAATCCTGTCTTTGTGCAGTCTGTTCAACCACCTTCTCCCCCCATTGATTCCACTGACCTCTTCACCCATCGCTCTCATTTATTATTAAACGGTATTAACTGCAGCAGAGGACAAGTGCTCGCTTAATTGTCTGTCCAGTCTGCATTGGGAAAAATGTGAATGCTGCTGCGCGCAGCGTCTAAAATGTAGCAATGATCTGCTCGTGTACTGTTGTCCCTTGTGTTGAAATTGTAGGAAACACTTACAGTAACTATTGTGTATTTAGTGGTTTGTGGGTTTTCTTGATAAAATTGTCCTGAGAGTTCAAGTATTGAGAATTTGGGCATGAATATTGTCTGTGAGTAAATTGTTAACTAGATAAGTTATGGATCTACAATACTGACTTTTTGCCGATATCTGACATGCCAATATTGTCCAAACACTTAATTTCCGATTCCGATATCAACCGATACCGATATATGCAAGCATTTTTCACCAAAATTAAGTTTAGGTCCGATCATATCCCCTGTTTAGACACCCCACTAGAAGCGTTCCACATATTAAAATTGTCTGTACAAAATTAAAAATGTGAAAAAACACGTTAACAGGTTGTTATTTTTGGAGGAAATACAGATAAAAACAGGTATTACAGAATTATGTCAATATCGGGCCAATAACAGCCCTTAGATACGTTTTTTTCTATTCTTTATTCAAACAATGTTTTGGCAACATTTTTCAGTTTTTTCTATTACACCAGTTCATACGCTAGTTGTTACAAGTAAGACCATTGCAATGTAATTTATATACTGCATCAAATTTGCTCATCAAACTTTTTCAAGGCTAAAGTTGTCTAAAAGTCATAGCTGTGTAGCGATAACTAGGTTTAAAGCTTTGATTAGCATGCTAACATTGTAATTGTTATTAGATAATGAAACGTTTTAGTGATATCACCTCTTACGCAACACCCAAGATTCCCATTTTAATATAGTAGGAATTGGGGAATTTATCAAGGTTGTGTTGTGGCGGTCCCATCTGTTCCCATCTTTCCCATTCATTGTGTGTGTATGTTTGCATGGCAACACGCAGCACATGTTGCATGCTGCCTTTGTTCAGTGCACAGAAGCAGAATCAGGTTCTACTTTTTTTTTTTTTTTTTTTTTTTTTTTGCAGTGTTCCCTGTGACAACGACCAAATCAAATCACTGGTAACTATAATAACAGAATTAAATGCAGGAGGGACTTGAATGAACAACTCACAGTTTCTCAAGGCCAATAGATTCAGCGAGTCTGCATGAATAAGCTTGTTGGTCATCTTTAAAGAAGCCCCCATACATTAACAGAATTTATTTCTGTTTAGAATCCTTTCACCGTGTTCATTTTGACCTTCATATTTATCTTATGAGCTACGAAGGTGTCTGTAATTTTATTTTAAAAAGAAGTATATTTTCCACACTACACGTGGATAACAAGACGAAAAACTAGAGACCTCACCGAGAGAGTTTTCACATGTAAAGATTCCTCTTACAGGTTCAAAACCTGGTATGAAACCTGGTATGAAAGCAAACTGGGAATTTGGTGTCAACCCCACCACCATCATCATCATCATCATCATCATCATCATTAGTACCATCGGAGGACCTTTGACAGCACTTAAAATAAAGTTCTGTGCATTCATAGTAAATGCAGATCTGAAAAGCATTTTAAATGCGAAGAGAGCAAAAATGTTTACACATTTAAGCACAAGTTACAACAACCCTTCCAGCGAGGTGTTCTTTCCACTCTCTGAGACATGGCTACCTGGTTTTTGCCACCGTCCAATGGGAAAGGTAGGACATAGAATCAGTTTAACAGGGTGTTGTTGTTTTTTTTATAAATAGAGGGCTGTTTATTAACTTAATGACAAAAGCCAAGTCATACCTGGAAATAGGCATGACTTCACACATTTGAATAAAATGTGCTTTTTTGTAACTTGACAGGAAAGACGATGAAGTCACCAGAGACTGTCATAACTGGGAGCGCATTGGCAGCTTTAAAACTCTCCGTACGAGTTGTCTTTGTGCAAAACAAACACACTTCTCCCCACTAAACTCATAATTAAAAACTGAAAGTCTTTGCATACTAATCTCAAAAAGGTAATGAGGAATGAGCAAAACCGGCAGACAGCAAATGTTAGATGTTGGGGAGATGAAGCCCGACAGACCAGACAGAGATGTTTTGGACAGGAACAAGACAGAGGAGTGACAGTAAATGCTAAGTAGGGAATGCTGAGGTTAGAGCTGCCAGGCACCAGGCCTAGTGGAAGACCAAAGGAGTCATTTATGCAGTCACATCCACCCTTCCTGGAGAGAAGGATCCCTGCAGTTTCTCTCTGAAATTTAGTTGGTTGGTGCTGCCTGTGGGCATCTGTCGAGATTGTAAAGTCCTTTGGGGTAAAAATTGTACTTCCAAACTTGTTTGTATTCGTATTTAGAGGCTATAGATGTTCATCCTAGATTGATCAATTGATTGATTGATTGATTGATTGTGTAAGACGACATTAGTTGGATTGAGAAAATAGAGGATGCAGAGGATAACGTTTGATTAACGTCTGATGGCAAATAAAAATAAAATGTTCCTGTTTTTTTTTGTTTTTTTTACACCTGTTTACAGTTTTAATATGCAAACTGCTTTAACTGCCTCTAATTGTTCTTCAATAATGTCTTGTCTGTAGTGTGTGTGTGTGTGCGTAAAATCACCTCAAGCATAACAAGTGGGATACAGTGTGGCTACAGTCCGGACAATATCTTGGATTCAGCCGTGTCACTCCCCTCACTCTCTGTCACTTTCATTCCCTCAATGTGTGGAGCAAAATAAATGAACAGTTCTTTACAATAAGGCCAGATCAAAACTGACAAGACGTTTGAGCTTTAGACTCGGGTCAAAGCATGGTTTACATACATTTGTTTCAAAATAAATGCAACAGAATAACACAAAAATTTGTTGTTGTTTTTTCTCTTCTGTCTCTTTTGCTTTAGTTCTTTCTGCTTGACAGACGCTGGCATTTGATAGACTTGACAGGGTCTGATACAAGAAGTCTGAAGAAGCAAAACCTTGCACACACACCTCTACATTTTATATTTGTTTATTTATTAGGCTCCCCATTAGCTGCAGCAGAGCTGCAACTACTCTTACTAGGGTCCACCAAAAATTGTACATAGTGTCAGGCCGGGACTTGAGGCAGGACTCAGACGCAGAGGTTTAACGGAAAACAAGTAAATTTATTTCACACAAGCAGTTGTCCGCAGATCAGAGAGATCAAATAAAACAGGCTATAAGAATCCTATTCTCACTGACAACAAAATCAAAATCACTCGCATGGAGGAAAAAGGACTGACTAACTAACAAAAGGTCTATTCTATTGACAAAACAAAAAAAATCACTCACAAGGAGGAAAAAGACTAACTAGTAAACAAAATCCTATTCTAATAAGAAAACTTAGCATTTAACAGAAACTCGCTCGCTCGCTCTCGCGGAACAACTGTCTTACTGTGGACTCTTAAGGCTGTGGCTGGCACAAGACAAGGGGAACGCAGACTATTTGAACACACAAGGTAACACGGCACACCTGGAAACAATGGGTAATTGCGTCAGACGAACAGGTGGAACATGAGGAGAGGTTGTGCGCTGAAACGAGAGGAAGTTGTCAAAATAAAACAGGAAATGACGAGACAAAACCCCAAGACGAGACAAAACCTCACCACGGTGTGACACATACACAATAAACATGAATCAAAATTGCATTCAATAGTGTATAAGCAACAAACAAAAATTATGAAAAACTTTATAAAGCAGTCACCTCATCTCAGTCACCTCAGTCCTAATCAATTAATCATTGTACATGACTAAGTCTGACACTCAACATGTATCAAACTTTACAATGGGAGCTCCATTGTATGTATTTATGAATGCAGTGGAAGTGTTTTGCAAATATGAAAATAATATTATATTGAATATTTGTGTATAGTGTTTCGACAAACAAGACTCGTCAAGAAACTGCGTGTTTGAAACTGAAAGTAATGAATGATTTTACGTTGCAAAACTTGTTCCAAAGAAGAATCAGCAGGAAATGTTTTAATTTATTCTTTCATTCATTATCCTTTTCTAATACAGATCCATGCAATGAAAGGCTAGTGACTAAAGGTCCTTCTTTTGATTGACCCGATACTTGCGAGAAATCGAGTTCTAATTGCCCAGTGTTCTTAAATGGAGTGTTACCACAGAGCGAGCAAAAGGCCCTGGTTTTACTCTTGACCTCCTCAGCGAAGGGATGGCGCGTTTGCACATCGGTGTGTGTGTGTGTGTGTGTGTGTGAGTCCGAGACCAGATGGAGGGAGCTCGCTTGAATGTAGAAGACTTGTGTTTTTGTGTGTCCGGGTTCTGAATGGTGCGTAGGTAGGCACCGCGTCCTCTAAACGCCAATGAAAAGAGTTTGTCCTTCACACGAGGCAGACCAGGACAAAATGGAATCCTTGCCTTTCAATCCAGCTGAATGTTTGAATAGAGTAATATGCTTCACTCCTCTCTCTCTCTCTCTCTCTCTCTCTCTCTCTCTCTCTTCGTCAACAGCGTGCTAAAAAAGCTTTCAGCCTTTAACTGAAAGGCACACACGTGCACGCACGCCCACATGCACACACGCAAGCCTATAGGAGACAAAATTTTCAATGAGAAGGTACCACGTGCACGCAAAGAGGTCAACAAGATTTTTCTTCTTGCAGTGAAGTGAACCTTTTGAAAGTTGAGAAAAAAACGGAATAAAGAGAAAGTGGTTCCAGTATTTAAATGATGGTAAATTTGTCATACGTACCATAACTTGAGCGACAAGAACTGGAAGGAAATTCAGAAGATCCCAGGGTTGCAAACTGGAATGAATACCAGTGGACACCGCCGCAATTCAGAACCTGGGAGGTCTGCAGGGATTGCATTCGGTTGGACAGATTGCAACGGAAGGGCTCAGCCAAATCTCTGTAAAAAAAAAAAAAGAAAAAAGAAAAGAATAAATTATCTTTTCATCTTTTTTCTTTTAAATTATCATTATCTTTTCATGCACAATATCCCAAAAATGTGAAAGAGTTGTAGCCGAGGCATGTGGCGACCCTCAGGAGCATGCTAGCATACTTTGTGTTTTTCCTCACAATCTTTTTTTTTTAATTCTTCACCGGCGTCCGTTTTGCACAATGTCCCCCCCCCTCTCCCCGGACGCAGTCCATTTTCTCCGGCTTTCGTCTCTTCATTTCATCATCACCTCCTTCTGACGCGTCCCTTCCTTTCTCCTCATTATCTTGCTCTG
Organism: Nelusetta ayraudi; assembly: GCF_046127955.1. Taxonomy (NCBI): domain Eukaryota; kingdom Metazoa; phylum Chordata; class Actinopteri; order Tetraodontiformes; family Monacanthidae; genus Nelusetta; species Nelusetta ayraudi. The sequence continues at coordinate 1,660,421 of NW_027466121.1, read as the reverse complement.
CTACCGTGCAGGAGTGTGGGACAGCGGTGGCTCTCCTTTCTTCTTCATCTGCCTCCTCATCCTCCTCTTGTTTCTTTATTTTATTATTTATGAGGGTCCACTTACTGTGCCCCTGATTCCGCTAATGCTAACAAGACTTTTTTTTTTTTTTTTTTTCCTTTCGAGGAAAAGGATGCTGTTCTCCCTCGAATAATATGACAGTTGTGCGGTGGACAAAAACCAGGAGGCAAGACTCAACCCGCGAGCTCAAGGATGATAAGGCCAAATTATCTGTTATTTTTCTTTCCCTCCCCGTCCTCTTCTTTTCTTCTTTTCGGCACCAATTTTGCTATGCTAATAAAGGCTGAAAACTGCAGTCAAAATCTAAATAGAGTTAAATAGTGCGCGTTCAAACCTCGCCTTCACTCAGTTTACAGATTAAAAGAAGTCTGTGAGATTCACGGAAGCAGGGAAACATTCCATCTGTTCGCTGTGCGCCGTCGCAGAGACGGTGCGAGGAAATCGCGTCTCTGCGCTTCGCTGTTTCCCCGTGAGTCTGTGTCGCGCGCCATCTCCGCCCGTGGCTAAACTCAGTAAATACGGTATCATACTTCTGCATCTTTCACTGATCGCCCTTAAGGTCGCTGGTGCAGTCAGACAAGTGGAGCGTGTTGACATATTTGTTAATGACTGGCCCAGAGGGGGTTGCAATATTGTTTCTGGGTTTTTGGGGGGTTTTTTTCTCTCTCGGAAGGATCACAATTGACTTCTTGACGTTCTTGTCATTTGTCAGTGTTCCTCCTTTCTGTCCCGATATTAGGAATGAATGTGAGAGTGAGAGGGGTTTTTTTTTTTTTTTTTTTTGAAGGTTTTATTGCGGCCCTTTCTCCATAAAATTATGCTCATATGCAAATAATTTGCAGTGGCAAATTTGGCAGCGATTACTATATTAGAGGTAATCACCGCCTCCATTATGTTGAGACAGGCACCAGAGACACGAAAGGTAAATCACGGCTGCAAGTCTTGCCGATTAAAGAAAGGAAGTGATGCATGATTTATTATGAATACATTTATGCTGCCTTTTGTGTTTGTTTTTAACTAATCAAATGCAACAATAAACAAACTAAATGCACGCATAAGCATTTCTGATTTTTTTGTCAACGCTTTGAGAAACTTTAAGAATTGTTTTTTATAACAACAAAAGTTAAGTGGAATGTTCAATTTTTTTTAATGCATTCAGCTGAGGTGTCATTGCATCATTCACTGCAGGCTGATGTGTGAATTAAAAAAAAATGGCCACAAACAATCAGGATGACATAATTTAAACGATACATCCAATGCTTTCTGGGAAATATCCCTTAGACTGCTTTCTCAATTTTACATGTGCACTGAATTTGGATAATAGCAGTGCAGCTGTTTGTTGAAGGTAAATTACCTCAAACATTTCAAGTCAGAAAGTTCCTCCCAGAGGAGAGAGACAGTAACCTTGAGCGAACAGTTAAAAAGAGCGAGAGCGAGCGAGAGAGATGCGCAGTCACCTGCAACTGTTCAGTTGTATTAACTTATATTTAGTTTATTTTACCGCCTCACAAACCTCTGTCAAATGATTTTCTAATTGGATTTCCGCTTGTCCAACATCTCGATGCCTGTCGACACGTATAGTAGCTAATAAAGCATTAAGTGAACTTCCTGGGAACCGAGGTTCGGCTTCCTTCCGCTACCACAAATCATTCTTAATTATTATCCTGTGGATCCACAACAGAGAGAAAATATTGTAATGAGGTACTCCTTTCCTCTGCACATTGCAGTGGAGGTGAACACTCATTTTTCAGTCTCCCATTTGCATAAATTCCCTTCTTTTCTTTTTTTTTTTAAAGTTTGCGCTGCCAAAAGTGATAAAGTGCACGCAGCAGCAGCAGCAGGGAGGAGGAGGGAAGGGAGAGGGGTTACAGGTTGCATGGGGAAGGGGGGCGGGGGGGTTATGCCACTGTTTGTTTATTTATTCATCTTAAAGGAGAGTGAAACAGTTGTACATAGAGCTAGCGCAAATAGATTTCTAGAATTTGGCCAAGACAAAGAAGAAATGAAAAAACAAGAACAAACGTGATGGTGAGAACACAGGCTGGTCTGATTTTAACCAATACGATAAAGGAGTGCTGGGATAATGACAACGTGAGCAGAACTGATAAACAGAGGAGGCTGAAGGCAGGAGGTTGTAATGAACTTGTGGAGTGGAGTGAACGAGGGGCGGATTTATGATGAGAAAGGAACGAGCGCACACAGAGTGAGATAAAGTGCTCAGTGATGGGAGTTCATTGTTGCTCTATGATGTGGTTTAAGAAAGGCCACCGCAGAATCACTGTCCCATAGGCGACACAACATGGACACAATCTGTTAAACTGGGACGTTCGATTAAAAACTCGATGAAGAAGCGATTCATTAATAATAAACCTATTGAATTAATAGAGTGAAATTCTGGGGGGGGAGTGTTACAATCCAACCTGCTTTAGCTGAGTGGGAGCAAAATCACATTACATGACAAACACTCAACATTTTAAGGTTTGTCCTCAACTTCTGTGGTCTCGCAACTCCAGAACGCACAAGACTGAGTCGCACACGCGCGCACACACACACTCACTCACGCAAACACGTGCAAAGTTAATAAAATACATACAGTACATGCGCAGCTATCGCAGCGAATCTCACCGGCTCTCTGACGTCCGCGGATCTTCTGAAGCAGAGAACACAGCCATGGCATTTCTTCCGGGGAACATCTCAACTCTGTCCCGCACACACACACACACACACACACACACACACACACACACACACACATGCGCGCAAGCAAGCAAGCAAGCTTGGCCTTGTCTGGTGCAGTCATGGCTGGCTGTGGGCTAATAGAGATATATGAAGGAGGCAAGCTGTGTGGAGAACAACATTTATCTACAACCCCCTCCTTTTGCTATGCAAGGACACCAGCAGAAACATGGCCCCCTCTCCTTTTTTGTCTTCTTAACCTACTTGCTGTGGGTGTCGGCAAAGCAATCTCAGCAAAGGATCATAAGTGCACTTGTGTGAGCAGACGGTGTCTTGGCCGTATAAAAATCACATATACAGACAACGCGTTGATTTACGGGGTAGTCAGGAAGCCACAAGGCACCTCTGGTTCTCAAATGGTCTGGCATCGGTACTCACATCACCCTTTCGTGATAAACAAAGGAGGTTGCACAAAATACAACTGTATTGCCAACACAAAGAACAAGTTTAACGATTTGTTTTCAATGACCAGCAGGTGGTGATGTCAGCGAAGGAACCACTCCTTCTTACAGTTGAGTAACTGCATTTTTAATTTTAAAAAAAAAATGCATCTCTGAGACACAAGGTTCATAAAACTGTAGCTGCAATAACCCTGAATCAGTGGATACAGACTGAACACGAACTCCAGCACTTTTGTTCACAAAGCAAAGGCAAAAGACTCTTCACTCACTTATTTAAACCTTTATAAGGCTGACATAATCAGACAGACTTGGTTGGTGTTTTCATGCAAAATACACAGCACGAAAAGAAACAACTGCAAGGTATTTAAAGAATAATAATAATAAAAAGAATATTAGCCGTATTTACTTTGAAAAAGTGTTTGTGAAGCACTTTTGGCCTCAGTCAGTGACTTTAACAACTTTGCAGTTCACCCATATATACACATTGCTGTAGTTGTGGAAATGACTATAAGTAGTAGTATAAAGTATCAGGGGCCATTTTTAGGTCATAGACTGTTTCTGAATTGCTGCACTACTGGAACCCTGACTATCAATGGAAGAGCGTTCCGCAATCTGATCTCGCTGACCTCAATAGTGGCAACTTTTCCACAGAAACAGATTAACCGTAAGGCACCAGGACGGTTTAATGGTCAGCAAGAGGGCTGTTGCGACTGATATACTTAGGACAATGAGCCATCTTATGACGATGTCAAAGCGGCTCGGTAAATTTCAGTCGGACAACTTCACGATTGAAACTTCTATCGCAGCGGAAAATGAGAATAAGAGTGAAGCACTGCCTTTCCCTACTGTCCCACTGCTCCTTCCTCTAACTATCCACACCCCCAAACACACACACACACACACACACACACACACACGCCGCACACAGACGAGTTGGCAGACACCGCAGTATGTGCGACCTAGACATTTGGCATCTTTCACATCAGGGTGCAGTCTCTTTCTTTCTCCTCTCTCCCGTAGCAGAGAAGCAGTTGGGGGAGGGGAGAGAGCGTCAAGAACTGGGTGCTCGGAGGTCAAAGCTAAAAAAAAAAAAAAAAAAAAAAAAAGCAGAAGAAGAAGACAGTCTAACGAGGATGGGAACAACCTTCAAATGATCCCAGCCCATCATGAGAAAGATGGGAGACAGAGGAATCCATCTGCAAGTTCAAAATTACAACAAACAACTGAATAATGCAGAAACATAGGAAAAGTTTTTGCCCACATATTTTTTTATTAGAGGGTTGCTTTCAAACTTCATATTACATTTTGACTGAGAATAGCATTTTTAAAGGATTGCTAACAGAATGAGATTTTTCACCGAGTTGGAATGGACCTAGCAAACTGAGACATATGATTAGCTGTAAGGCTACATTGCTGATCGTTTTTAATAAAATATTTTTGTTAAGATGTCGCCCTGAGTGACTGTTCTGCCTGCGCGCTGTTTCCTTGTCCTCCGTCATGTCAGCTCTCTGGTCCGCGTTCACCTGCCCTGCCTCTCTCTTCATCAGATGAGGAGCTGGTGATACCACATGACTTTAAACCCGGTGGTTGAGACAGATCTCATATCGCATTCTGAATTTTAAAGGGATTCTGGCTGATGCGGGACAATTGTCATATATTTTCAGTGGTTTTAATAAAGATGAGTCCCCAAAGTTCTGGTCTGTGTCAAACTTTTTGACGGGTGGGGCTCAATGTGTTCTAAAATGTGACAGAGGGGGCCGGAGCAGGAGCAGATGGATGGATTGTTTTGATGACCCTTGTCATAGGAGGGAAAAATATATCATGGGATGTGCAGAAAACGTGCTTTAATGTCTATTGAAAAACAAATTCAGTGTCTTTAAAGCCCCACGCTGTTTAGCTCTTTATTGAAATGACTCCTAAAACACTGAAATAAATTGATGAAATACAGCTACTTTATTACTACTTACTGTTAGGATATTTTTTCTTCAAGTTCACCGGGCCGAATTAAAAAGCTTAACGCGCCGCATATTGACCCCGGGCCATAGTTTGCCCATGCCTGGTCTATGTGCTGTTGCCAGATCTGAGGGTGAGGTGATACCGGTCGATCCAAGGAGGTGATGGATTTTGTCTCTGATTGCTGCTGTTTTTGTTTAAACTGTTGGCTGCCGTTGGTATACAGAAAGCTATATGAGCATCGGGCATTCAGGCAGACTTCACACACACACACACACATAGAGACACACACACATGCGCTCACAGTTCTTCAGGTGACAGAGATTAATAGCCTCACTGACTGACAGAGTAGCTTCAGGTTCCTCTGTTTCACTATCAGCTCTGGGCTGCGTGTGTGCGTGTGTGTGTGTGTGTGTGTGTGTGTGTGTGTGTGTGTGTGTGGTTATTACAAGTATAATTGTGGAGACATTTAGCCCCTCAAGGGCTCTGTCAGCATCCAATAAAGTTTTGCTACCACCAGAGAGTGAGGAGGAGCTGCGAGAGAGTGACAAAGAGATGGAGAGACGCGCCGACAGGTTGATGAGGTGCAGGTGCGCTTAACAAATTCATTGGACGACCATGAAATGTAAAGTTTGTGTCGCTCACAGCTGCCATGAATTAGCAGCACTGGTGATTAAAAATGTTTTGTTTTTTTTTGCTAAAATGGTTACAGACAAGTACATAAGTAATTAATTGACAGTCTAAGTGCTCATAGACAGATAGATAGACAGACAGACAGACAGACAGACAGACAGACAGCTAGATAGATAGATGTCTGTTTCAATTATTTGGACAAATTAGAGCCATTTGTCCTTAGCTTCTTGGCTAAAGCTTGACCTCAAGAGTTTACTTGGTACATAATGTGTTAGCTAGATGACATGGTCTCATGGCAAGTCATGATCCGCAATGCCAACTAATCTTTGGCCAAAGCCACTGTAGATTGAAGTCAAACGTCCAACGATGAAAGCCTTTGGTGCCATTTATTGTTCCTTTTTTTTAAGAGCAAAAACCCCACCACTGTTCCAGCTACTGCTACATCATATCAATATTGTGGGGCTTTCTAAGTTTCGTCACAATTTAAAGAAAGTGGACTGGTCATGGAATTCAGTGCCACTTTAAGACTCTGTGAAAACACGTTTCGCCATAGACTCTCTTTGCAATGTTACTTTCTTTTTCTTTTGATTCCATTTTGGCCACCGTTAGACAAACATCAGTCAGTAAAAAGAATTGAAAATCAGTACAGGTGAAACGGCATTAGGTCAAGACAGTAGTTCATACTTAAATCCCCTCAGTACATTCAAGTGATACATTTTTCAAATGAATGTGTTAACGAGTGTTTTGACACTGTAAAAAAAAAAGGGGGGGTGGGGGGGATTGAATGTCTTGATTGACAGACGAGGAGCCCTTCAGAATAAATGAGTGAATGGGAAGGAATTCATTGATGCGCAGATCTGCCTCCAGATAATCTGAATGGCACAGGATGGCAGTGCTCAAATTTGTTTTGGCTCCATTTCTGCACAGAGGTTAACATCCAAAGCCTGCTTCGACTTGAGCCGCTCCGGCAGCCTGACAGGTGTCAGGCTGTTTTCCAGGCCACGCGCCCCCGTTCTATACTTGACAAGACCTAATTGTGTTCTCTGTTTGTCTTGTTGACTGTCATCTCTGTTTGATATTCTGAGACGCAAGTTGTTAGCATGACGCGTATTGTCGTTTCTCTGATTCTTGTCCCTAACCTGTCAACATACTGTCAAATATTTGTTTGGGAGCAATGTCATTTCCAAATGTTTTGTTTTTGGTGCCTATGATGACTTGATTGATTGGCCTAATGCTGCAATAGGTCTAATCGTGTTTTCCCGAGAAAGAAAAAAAGAGCTACCTGTTCTGTCTGCTCAGTTTGCAGAGGTAGATTTGACTATCCTTTTTTTTTTTTGTTAAATAGATTTGCTATTAATTTATTATTGTTTATAAGTTATACATTTTTGAGGTTATGTTGCTTGTCTGGGTGAAGACAAATTAGCCATGTATAGCATTTTATCTTTTTACTGCTCCTTAAAATGTGTTTGATGAGAGGTCATGGCATTAGTAGTAGTAGTAGTAGTAGTAGTACAACAGATTCAGAGTTTTGTTTTTTATTTCAGTTCAGGTACAACACTTACTTTCTCTTTGATTGTGAAAAGCACATTAATACACCTTTGGATGTGTTTTAGCACTTCATCGCTATTTGGTAATAACCTCAATGTGAGATATTAAAGAGGTTTAGACACAAAGAGAAGAAAAGAAATATGATTTGTGTTGCTGTGATTATGATAGGGTTAAAGTTCATTAAGAAAAAAAAAACACACATTAGACGGACGCATGACAACTCTAGTCTGACTCAAAGTCGTATGAGTATTGTGGCTGAATAGATTGTGCCTGAGAAGTTTGCCAAACTAAACATGAAAGAACAGCTTGTCCATGTTGCTGAGAGATGCACCACCTCCTTGTGCCCGTCCAACACGGCACATTGTTGTCAATGCACATGGCACGTGTTCAGGAAATGAAATGTGAAATATAAGAATCCTGAATAATGACTTTTTAAAACTGATCTGTTCAAATTCAAAGGTAATATTTAAATAGTTTCTCAGTAACTGTATGAGTAAACATAAATATTCAAGTTTAAAAACAGTATCAGAGTACAACAATATTCTATATGAATGGCTGAAATTGCTAAACATATTAGGTCATATAAACTTCTATCTGAAGTGTGTATTTTTCATGTTACTCAACTGTCATTCACCAGTTTTACAAGAAAAAATTGCAGCTCGGGGTGGTAACAGCATCCAGAGCTCTTTCTAGCTCTATTAGGGGCTTTATGTCAGCTACTGCTCGGGGCTCCAATTTTGTCAAAGTACGATTCCCAACTCTTCCTAACTTCCTGGATAATCCACAAATATGCAAAAAAATCTATTACACTTTAAGGAGAATATTGGTCTAGATTTAAAACATCTCAGGCTGACCCACAAATCAACTGTAAACTGATAGTAACTGAAGGAAAATCCAGGTGAACTGTTAATGCTGGACTAAGGACGAATCCCAAATGCTTCTCTTTCAACGTCCTCAAAGCAAATCATCTTTACGCATCTTTAGTACTCTTCTGTTAACAAATATCAACTTCCACCCTCATTTTCATTTCTTCTTCTCACTTTCACAACTTCTGCAAAACATCTCCAAGGTACCAAAAACCAGTGCAGTTGCCTTCACGTAACCTTCAAGTCCCCTTACCCACTCTCATTTCAGATGATGTCCATGGTACTCTCCTACCTGTCTCCCTGATCAAATTTGCTGCAGTTGTCCAGTCACATGGAACACCCAGAGCCTGTCTCGAATCCTCATTGAAGACCACACGCTTTCCTTTATCAGCTCCTACCACGTCATCCTCTGCTCTGCCTTTGTCCTCTGCATCTGCCTTGCCAACAGTCATCCCACACACACACACACCTATACTGTCTGGCTACACTTAAACCTTCCACTAATTTGCTGTCACTGATCTCTTACAGCTCGTCTGTTCAATACGTAGTCCACCTGTGTGCTCTAATTAGTCCAAATCAACTCCTGCCTCTTCATGAAGAAAGTATTCACCACAGCCAATTCCGCCCTTTTTGAAGTGTCTCCCATCTGTCTTCGACGTTCCTTCCTTGGATATCACTCTCAAATATTACACCTCCCCCACGGGCGTACCTTTCATTGCTTGCGGGATATCCCTCTTTGTTCTTCACACACAGAGGAGGATTGTTTTTTTTTTCGACGAGATGACAATCAGAGGAAGAAAGGAGGAGGGCAGATGACGGTAACAGAGTCAGACATCAGAAAGTTCAGGTGTTTGATTACAGTCATTTTCTCGCTCTCCCTCTCCCAGGGATCCATAGCGTCATTAAAAGCTCATTTGTACTGTTCCCACACCCCTCACCCTCTCAATTGATTAGCCATCTCACGGATGCTCTGGTGATTAAGACAATAATTGTCATTCTATGACACATTGACCTAATAGTGAACTCACTGTCGTGATGAATAAAAAAAGAAAATACTCTTTCTGATTATATTTACGTTCTGACACTAATGCATACGCAAGCCTTTTTCTGTTCATGCACATTCAACTTGATTTCCTGAGGTACACATGAGACAAGTAAGTTTTGTGAATTGTGTTTAACGTTTGGTACTGACTGTTTAAGATGAATGAAATTAGTGTCAATTAATTTGTTTTAAATGACCAATTAGACTGTGGGAGGAAGCCGGAGAACCCGGAAAGAACCCGCGCAGACACATGGAGAACCTGCAAACTCCACACACAAAGTCCAAAAATTATTTCCATATGTCACTGATAAGATTCAGCTGAAACTTGTGACTTGCCAGAGGGGTTAATATATGACTGAGGAGGGTTGCGTGCCTACATGAGCTTTTAACACTGAAGTGGCAATTTATGGTTTGAGTGAGGAGAGGTATTTAAAGATAAACAGAATTTTAAAAATGCTTTCTTTGTTATATAAAGGTTAAACAAACCAAAAAAAAAAGGAGCACACACACAAACAGACTCCAAAAGGGTGAGAGCTTTTCTGTTGCCCTGAGGTTATCAGCCGGTCCTGAATCATTTATAGCACAACTGAATGACCTGCTGCTCTTCCCACTGCCATCTCACACGCAGAGGCGCACAATTCCGTTGCCACACACTGACTGTGGAGAGGCAGCCAGGAAAGACGGGCATCTGCGCACAAACAGAATGGCCTGCCCTTAAACCTACATACATAAAAACCAGTCGCTGCACTGAGTCCACACGCAATACACACACACACACATATGCACAAAATGTGCGCCCAGAGTGGATGCCGTTGGTTTGAAGGGCAGAGGGGTGGGGTTGAGAGGTGACCAGTGTCCAGGTGTGCCTCCCCAATTATCTCTGTGCTGTGCAGACACACATGCACACAAGAATATACCTCCCCGTGTGAGTTCCCTTCTCATCTCTCCTCACCACACAATTAAGGTCCCTTCCTGCTACAGCACCTGGTCCCCAACTGCAGGGAAGAAGACGCAGGTAGAGGAGAAGGAAAATCAGTGGATGATAGCCACTATCATCTCCATCTATGGCTGTACTTTCTAATCATTTTTATGTTAACATGTCAACCAATTGGAGGCAACCTTTCTCTCACTTTGGTTCAGCCCCCCCAGACTCCAAGATCGCGGCCCATTCATTTCAATGAAGTTGCTCACCCAGCGCACACGCCAAAAAGGTTTTTGACTTCCACATTAATGGGCCCATCAAGCATTGCGCAGTCATGTCACTTACCATCATGTCTTCTTCACAAAATCAACAGAAGTAAAAATGATAGAACAGTGATTAAGAACTACTTTCAAAATTACATTTTATCCAAAAAGCTCCTCAAGTAAATGTAACTTGTTTTGACGCACCGCTGGGCATAGGTTGAAAAAATGTCATGGAACCACATGACAATGTTTCCATCATTGGGTGGCAAGAAATTGCAAAAAAACTGGAGTCTCTTTTTTCTGCAAAGCCCTGGAGTTGGTGATGGAGACTGAGCAGCAGTATCAACCAGATGTAATCGAGGATTAGTAACAGTCGCCCCATGCTCAAAGTTGCTGATGTCAATGTTCTGTCCGTCATTGTTTATGTACCAAACAGCAGTGCAGTCTCTGGGTGATGGCCTGGAAGGGGTATCATTGGCAGATCATTGGAGGAGGTATTTCACACCAGTCTGAGAAGAGGAAAAAGATTGAATGTTGACATAACAAAAACGCTGTCCTGCATTAAATCCAAAGGGTAACAGACCTTAAATGTCCATAAATCAATTTCACCACTCTGAGAGGGCCATAAAAGTAGGCTGCTGGAGGGTAGTCATCAACCAACTCACCAACTTTATTGAAAACTATTTATCTGGCCAGACAGGCACTGAGTTATACGTCTGTGAAACACTCCTTGTACCACTCAGACAGTATTTTCTTTTGGTCTTATTATTTATTGTAAATAACAATATACAACAAGTACACGCCAAACGAATATGCCTCATGCCCTCTGGTTTCAAGCTCTGACTTGAGATCTGCCGACTAAATCTGTCAGGCACTAAAAGCTCATCCAGAGATGATGAATAGATGGAAGTTATTGATCACAAATGTTTAAATAAAGTCTGTTCCGTCGGTGGTGACTGCTGACTGAGATAAGGGATGAGATTAAATAGATCGTGAAATTTAGCCTGGTCTGGTGCAGGCTAACGCCGCAGAATGAATCTCCAAAACATATCCCACTTTCTGCTATCACACTGCTGTGTAACCGGATCACAGATATGTTGAGCCAGGATAACCAAGATATTACAGCTTAATTCCTTATCCTACTTACAGACCTACAGACCCCGGAAGGTCCACTGGACAGCAAGAAAAAAAAGAGTAGAAAATCAATGTGTTCGATTGACCAGGGCCTAATACAGAAATCCATTCCTTCGGCCGGTTGGTTCACAAACAAAACGAGGAACGGATCAAAGATGTTTTTGCCCAAATGGGAACAAATGTTCCCTCTGTGATCTTGTTGTACTGTGTGTTTATATACCTTTAAAGGTAGGACTTTTTCCAAACACAACACCCTAATACACTTCAAACCCAGCAACACACTCAGGCATACATTTGAAAAATACTCTGAAATCCAGAGACTCCAGTGTAGCAAGGACAACTCTGACTGAATTTAAAGAGGACACGAAACACAAAGCATCGTAATCATAACTTGAGGAAGGTCACTCACCCATAGAAGAATTTTCATGAGAGCAGGGAAACGACATTTCGACTTTTTCTTTGTGTCCTGTACATTTTTGAGAAGTTGACAATAAAATGTTCAACGCTGGCTGTGTTGGTGTGTGCTGTAGGTGTGCACGTGCACGTGGTAAAGTGAGACACGAGCCCCCATGTTGTGAGTAACATCATTAACCGTAGAACCATCGTCTCAGGTAAGTGAAGTACTCCATCTCTGTCATTTTAGTTTCTCACCTGCCTTCGCCCCATTTCCAGCTTCAACACTTACACGCACACACACACACACACACACACAGGATTAAGAAAAAGTGACACCACGGAGACATGCGCATGTATAATGCTGAGCAGAAACATTCATACTAAAACAGCAAGACCCTCAAAACAGATGGAAGCAGAGAAAGCGGGATTAATTGAGTCGGGTGTAGTTATTTGAGTGGATGAATGACTGTGCATTTGGTGCTGTTGGTGCACACAAGTTATTTTTCCTTCTATGTACTTTGTAAACAATAGACAAAGAAAAGCATGGCATACCGTTAATGCCACATATCCTTCCATCAGGCTCCATTTCCTGGTTTATCTTTCTGTTTCTTGTCTTTTTGCAACTTCTAGATGCTCCATTAATTCACAATTGCTACAAAAAAAGTTACCCCGTCAGGCTCCCGGTTGTGTTGAACCCTTTGTCCGACTGAAAAGGCAGAGGAGAGGCCGGCACGTGATTGGCCAACGAGCCACTGTTGCAGTACCTGGCCATCGCGGTGGCAATGTGGTATTATGTGCTGCCATCAGCGAACATGGGGTTCTCCACTCAACATCCAACAACGTTTGGTACTGAGCACAATTTGAACTGTTTCAAAGCAAGAGTTTGGTCTTGCAGGAAGAGCCAGAGGTTGTGCGAATGGAGTTTGACAATTGGGTTTGTAGTCACGGCTTACGAAAATCGTGGAAGGTTTCAAGAAATGTTTCTTAGCGATTCAGAAAAACTTCAAGTTTAAAAGGTTTTATTTATCACACAGTTACAAAGAGGCACTGCTAAATCAGTGGTGCATTATGAAGTAGTTCAAAGGCTGCAATGTTTTTGCCCAACCAAGAACTATCACAGCGAATGCCTTTTACATTTATTAGTCAAATCAGCTGTAAGATGTCTGGTAACAGAGTCTTGAATAATTACTGGCGGACTAAAAGTACTTGTAAATAGTAGGTTTACAAGATAATCCGCATGTCCACTGCAACTGCCATTTGTAGCATCAGTTCATTTCAAATGTACGCCTGAACTGAGTGTGTGCACTTAGTGGATGTTTTTTAAACTAATATGAAAACATTTTTCATTATAAACCACACATTAACTCCTTTAAAATGTCACTGTCACTCATAAGTTTTTGATCATAGCCTTACCTTGGTTCAGTATATATATATATGTGTGGGTGTGGGTGTGGGTGTGTGTGTTTGTCCCGCAGCATACACGGATAGAGGGATGTTTGTCATAAATTCTTAATGTGTGAGGGAAAGGGACCAAAGATTAACAACACACACACACACACACGCAGAGGCGCACACATACAGACACACAAGCGCAGCACACAGCTTCTCTGTAGGTCTTTACTTAATGAGCTTCAAATGCAGCTCTCCCCTACTGTGCTCAATAGAGAGAGAAAGATGGACGCATTAGAGAGGAGATGAGGGAGGAAGGGAACAGAGGAGGGAGGGAGACAGACAGAGGTTAGAATGAAGGGGGGGAAGAGAAAGAGGAAAGGTAGACAAATTGTGAAGAAAACAGGGGGGGGAAAGTGATGTCTACACAGTGTCTGAAAGAGGTATCACTTATGTGTGTTGGTCTTTGTGATATTGTGAGCGGTTTATTCTTAATTTGAGGCAAGTTTTTTACACCTATTTGGAACCTGAGCTTCTTACACGAAGTCTGAAAGGAAAGGAACACCGTGTAGCTGTCTGTCAGAGGAAGCTTAATATGAATGTTCTCGTCTGACCTCTCAGTCTGAGGCGGATAAACTGGCCACACCACGACTGGAACCTCACACAGTGCTGTTTGTGTGTCCTTTGTTTTCTGGTTACTGCATGTGTTACCCGCAATTTGTCTGGAAATACTGTGACAGGACTGGTTTCACATCACACTGATGGCCACACCCGGAAAAACTTCCCGCTATGTCTGCCGGAAGAAAATCAGATTGTTTCTATATCTGCTGCGCCGTTTTATTATTACACCTTGCTTTTCCACCTAAACAGAGAAGAGAGCAGAAGTGACAGGAAGAATGGGAGGAATTAGAAAGACAGACAGCACAACCGCAGCATGGTTATTATCTCGATAGAGCCGTCTGGCATGCCAGTGATTCAGTTAGAAAACATTTTAACTCAAGTTTATATGAATGTCTCCCAAATAGTTTTTGTATGCAGTGTGTTAAACACTTTTTGAATAAGCTAAATGTAAAATTCTGTCCATAAGTTAGAAAACCTGCCGGGAAACAAAGTTACATGCATTTAAAGTTATGGAGTCTTCTGGAATGGCACTAAAATTGACTTTTAACATGTATCTCGGTCCATATGATGGTAAACGTATGGAAGAGTTATGCTGCCACCCTCTTGAAATAAGAAGTAGGTTAGTTACTCATTATATCCATATATGCGTCACATTATATATTGGAAATACTCATGTTAAAACACAATTTGTTGAGAACTTTTTCCCATGACACAGCCATGTCTATTAGCTTTCCTTCCCTCCAGTCTCATGCTTGCTGGGATCTGTCTCAGTGCCTTACTTCTTATGACTGGATCATCCTATGTACTGACTGCAGAGGTAGGAAGCCGGCGGCGAGAGTGATAACCACAGCACCACCGTGTCACCCATTCAAAAAAAGAGAGCGTTTTGAATAGTCTGAAAAGGTCATCACTTTGTACACTGTCACTACCACTGCCCTAATGCCATGCAAGTCTATGGGGTCAAAAGTCAACTTTGTCCTAGAGACATGGGACCACTTGCAGGTTCATCGGGATCCCTCAAGACACAGCCACGTCAAATTTGGGGCTTCTAAAAAATTTCTAAAAATTCTTCCTCCAAGGTGGGGCGTGACAGAGAAAGTTTGAGAACCACTGGGTTACAGAGTTGCAACAGCAGCTAGGTGTAATGGAACATGTATTGAAAAGAGAAATAGAGATTGCATAATCAGAGCGTAGGTTTGTGGAAGGTGGCAGTTACTACTACTAGTATTACTTTACTTGCTTTCCTTTCCCAACTCAGATCTGTAATTGGAAACAACCAAAGTGTATCCATCCTAAAAGGCTTCTCGTCTCATTTCTTTTTTCTTTTTTTTGGACCACTGTCATTGCAGTGCTTGCTCTCATTGACAATGATTAGCTTCATAAGAGCCTCTTCAACAGAAGCAATAAAATTGCTTTGTTGTACTAGAAAAAAACTATTGAATATTTATTTATTTTTTGATAAGGTACATCATAATTTTTGAAAAATGAAAGAAAGAAAGAACTTGTTTTTACTTGATCAAGTCCTCTGGTTTGTGGAAAGGCTTTTTTGTTTCTCACCGACAGTAATTAGCACAAAATACAACCATGTGCGATATTATTGCCCCCCCAAAAAATGTAACATTTCCAATTCCAATTCCATTTATGTATTGCAATAAATATGAAATCATTATATTTCCTTTTAAAAAAAAAAAGATGACATCATATTCCTGTTCATTTCCTGTGCTAATTCAATCAAAAATGACAATTATCAAACATGTAGAACTATCAGTCAGATTTGACTATTATTCCAATTTTTATACATACATGTTGTTCATTTTTTTTTAAATATTGAAGTCTACTGTGTTATATTTGAAGATTATATATTTCTTATTTCCTTTGAACAAAAGAAAACGCGAGAGAGTTGTTTTGTGGTGACAGTTTCTGTAATGCTGTTATTCTGCACAGCACTATTGTCATGCATCACTCTGTCACTTTGTCTCCTTTCTTCAAAAAGTCCATTAGAACATGCAGCTACCATCTGCATGTAAACTATGCAGAAACAAAAGAAACAGTCCCTGGTCAGGTGTGTGTTTAATTCTTTCTACTGTGATTTTTATTTATTTCTTTTTTTTTTCATGGCTAATCTCCACACTTTCTCTTATTCTATTGCATTCCCCTCTTGTGAACACTGTGCTTTGGTGTGAAAAGCACATTGGTGCACTGTGCAGCATTGAAGTGCTCAGACATACACACTTCGTTTTGTCTGATTCTCTGTCTCTGCCTCAGTCTCACAAGCTCTTAATCCACAAACAACACACATTTACAAGCTCTCTGTCCCATGTTCTGTGTGCTGGTCCTGACTCGAGCTTCAATTATCTTGTGGCTACAGCAGCAGGGCCCTAAATAGATTGTAGCAAAGAACAGGCATGCCTGCATCGGATCACCTGGTGGGAGGAAAGGAGGATAAGCAGAGGAGAGCGGGACATGGCTTAAGAAAAGAAGAAGGGTGAACATGGGAGGAGAGGAGGAGCTCCAGAGAAAGATGGGGGAAATGAGTTGAGCAGAAGAAGAAAAATGCCCTCTGCTGTTGACAGCACAGGATTACAAGACACTCCTTTCCTTTCACTGCTTTCAAGTGTCGAAATAAAAAGTGAAAAAGTAAAATCCAGAGCGTGGACGAGAGAATAACACGTCCGCGATGTGATGGTGCCGTGTTTTGTGACTTTCCGAAGCATTTTTGAATGTTCCTGCTGCCTTCAGCTGTAATACTTATTTTCTCACCCCTCTGCCTCTTGTCTTCCTCCAGCTTATGAGGAGGGAAAAGGGTAAGTGGAGGAGGAGAAGGAGGAATGAGAAAGTTAGCAGAATAAAGGCCAGGAGTGGGAGAAGAATGAAAGGAGCTGTCATTTGCCGCACGGGTTAAAACAGGATTACACTGAGCCGCATGCAATTTGTAGAATTATACCACGTAGAAATGTTCAAATAGATGTTTTTATATATATATATATTGCTATTGGTTTATTTCTATTTTTATAAGAGCACCAGTAGATTAAGTGCTCAAATTGAAAGATTAGCCCAGAAAAATGGAAAAAAAGGGACTGGTGTAGTAAAATGTCTACTACTGTCATATAATTTATTTTTATGTTTAAAAAAATATATATATATATGTTTGAGGTGTTTCTTAAGACACTTTTTATACAGGTTTTCTTTGAAAAGAATAGATATAAATTAACTAACATGTATATTAATTTTCTGTTAACATCATACATATACAAACTATCCTTCCTCACCCAACTCTTAGTCATTTTAAAGCAGTATTCCTGCGGTATACTCACAGTGACTGTCACCCTTTACAGTCTGGCTTCTTTTGAAACTGGTAACATTTATTGTATTGGCACATAATGCAGTAGATTTATTGAGGCCGTACCTATAATTGTGATTCCTTTCTATTTTCCTGCCTCTTTCCAAGTGTTTTATTACATTGCAATTTCTTGTTTATACACACAGTGATGTAACCTATAACATAAGATTTTCTGCTCATAGATCCACTGAGCTTTTCACGTACCACTGAGCTCAAGTAAGGCAACATCAATTGCAGATTAAAGAGGTCAGTCTGTATCTTGTTACTAACAGACAATAGCTGGTTGGAGAAACTTTGACTAGAAAAATATGTAATCACTGTCACTAACACATCACGTTGTTTTTATTTATTAAGTCACAAAAAACAATTGCAGCCGGACTTGTTTCAACTAATTTCTGGTCACACAGCTTTCTTCAGTGATGGAAGAGTCAGATTTACTTGGGCTTTTCATGACTTTCATACAAAAACAGATTTAACGTTGCAAAATGATGGCCAGCTGAAAGTAATTCTCAAATGGGGTTATGTATTGTTTTGGGTTGTTCATCATTATTATCAATTTTATTTTTTTTAAGTTTGTGGTATATTTTAGGGTAGTCAAACATGCATCTCTATTAAGGTGCAAATTTGATATTTTTTGTCTGTCATATTTTCCTCAGAAAGCATATGAGGGAGAAATACAGTGTAAAATTAATCCACTTTTAGAGCAACATTGGCACATGATTAAACAATCCACCTAAGATTCCTTGTGAGAACCAAATGACACCAAACAGAATCAAATTCAGCAACACGAACAACTTTCATCACGCCGGAGGAGGACAAAATGGGGTGGGAGCACAGAACACCTTAGAGTTTAGCTGTGAGTGCGACGACACCCCCCGTGTGTCAGTCACAATCACAAAAGGAAGCCTTGTGCCTCTGGAAAAGAATGAGGCGATCCAAATATCACTATCAGCCAAGATGTAATGGACAAAGCTTTGTTAATGGCTTTTTCCTAATAGTCGTCCAATTCAGTATCAACCGTTGTGCGAGACATTGTAGCCAACTTTAGCACCTCTCACACGAACCATATGGGATTTTTGTCTATAGTCACAGATGTCGTATTATTCAGTTTCAGTTGATTTGTTGAGTCTTGGAACAGAAATATTGTCTTCCTGTCTTTACGCCAACTGTTTTGTCCCTGACAATGTGTTTTCGTTTTTTTTCCCCCCAACATCGTCTTTCTTCCTCGAATGCCACATCTTGCTCTTCGGCACAACTTGTCTGTACCCGCAAACTGTTTTCCTTTTTTTTTTTTCGTCGTCGTCGTCGTTGTTGTATTATGTTTGGATGTGCGTTGGCCGCCTTACGCATCAGCGTTCATCACTGTTTAGCAGAGCTCCATGTGTGTCTCTGCCATCAAAGCCCCTAAACGTATAAATCATTGCTAGAGATTAGGGCTGTTTTATTATTCATGATGCAGGCCTTGTATTTCCAGCGATATCTATCTCGTTTCCATCTAGCATGACCTGCAAGAGGAGGAGGGAGGAGAAGGAGAACAAGAGTCAGTTCGCTCCTGCGTTTGAAAGGGGTGGGAGGCTTTCGCTGGGCTGAACATAAATAAATTAGTTAAGTGGGCGGGTGTGATGGAGTATTTGTGCGAGCAGGCGTACGTGTGTTTCTGCCGATTCTCCCAACGTGAGGCGCAGAATCACACTCAGCAGTCGCACATGACACATTCTTTTTTATTCCTCATTTTCACATTTCTTCCTCTTCCCATATGTGTCTTGTCCTTTTCTTTTTTCCCCCGGGGTGTTACTTTTGTATTTCTTATCTCTCTTCTAATCAGTGTTAGTGTTTAAAAAAAAACACACACACACATGAAGCGTGTCTTTCTATTTCAAATCAAGAAGCTTTGCGATTTTCCTTTTTTTTTTTAACCTTGTGATCGTTTTAGCCCGTACCAAATGAGCAACTAACTCCAATGGAACTCCATCCACGACCACCTACCGCATATAATTCTAGACCTCCTTTGAGTAAGTGTTAAAAAGGTCAGACTATCTCACTCCATAACTGCACCAGCGGCACCATATGCCACCCATACAGGGACAGGTTTCCATCATGTACAGTATGATGACAGAAACGGTTGAAACAAAAATGTTTTACATTTTATTTTGCACTCTTTCCTTTAACTTTTTTGATATTGTACGTGGATGCCCGAGATAGAATAACAGTACAAAGCAAAGCAGTGAGGCCCAAATGGAAAATAAAACAACAATAAGAGAATTAGAACATGTTTAACCACAAAAGTTGTTTGAGAGAAGCTCCATAAGACAAGAGCAGATGGATTGCAGACACCACAGAGATAAATCAGAACAGTCAAATTAGTGACTCCTCATTATGCTTTTAAATTATCCTTTTCTAAAAAGGAAAGAGATTTGGGTTCAGAATTATGAAATATTTGCCTGAAAGTTGTTTTGTTTTGTTTTGTTTTTATTTTATAGCATAATTGTAAATATTGGAACCGTTTACATGTCCTGTTTTTTGGTTTTGAACAGTACACAAAATATACAATATTTGTGTCAAAGGATTAGCCGCCTTAACCATCTTAACAAATGTTACCGATAAATAGAAGAAGAAAAAACACCTATAAGACATAGCAAAAAAAAAAAAATATATAACAAATTGCAAGGATTATAGGTGAACATTTCAAACTAACTTTACACAGAGGTTCTTCTTGTGTCCACTAAAATGTTCAAAGTAGTGATAGGTATTTTTAAATGGCGTTGACTAATCAGTCACATCATTAATGTGTGCCCTCCATTCAGACCTTAGTAATAGTAAACGTGCACCCTAAGCAGGGTGTAGCTGAAGTAGCTGAAGTACAAATATCAGACTTGACATGGCCTGTATACACATAACATTTAACATACAGTGCTAAACGCCCTCACACTTCTGCCGTTTCACCTTTTCTAGATTTTCTTAATTGCTGGGTTACTTTATTTCACCTTATTCTATGACTATCTATGACTATATCTGTTTTTATCTACCTTACTTTTTAATGCTCAGTGAAACAAGAGTTTTAAAAATGTATCATACATGTTTAATAAAAAAATAAAAAAAATAAAAAAATAAAAAACTCAATAAAAAAGTAGTTTCCAAATAACCATCCCAAATACAAACACCTGCTTCAAAAATAGAAAACCCACAGGGAGTCTGTTGGTTATGGTTTCATATAGTGAGGCCACTTTATTATAGGGCCCCTGAAGATACTGTAGCCTGACACAAACGGAAACACACACACACACACACACACACACACACACACACACACACACACACACACACACACAGATGAGGGGGGTCGGGGGGGGGAAGAAAGCCATGGGAAACCAAAGATGATCGTGTCATCTACCAATGAACTCACAGGTGGCAGTCACAGCTGTTCTCAAATTCTCTCTCATTCACTCTCTTTCCCTCCCTGTCTCTGTCTCTCCCTCTCTCTCTCACACACACACACACACACACACACAAAACCACGAACTGCATTATGAAGTCCTCTAGTAAAACTCTAGAGTAATTTCACAGTCAGAATCTTGTTGTTGTCGGCCAGATGACTTAAACCGTTTTGAACCTCTGCGCGACTCCTGAATAATGATGTAATGATGTTTCCATATACAAGAGAAAATGTGCAGGTGTTTATAACGTGCTGCAGACAATTAACAGTCTCGGTAGGAGGAGCGACATCCGAACCTGGCACCATTACAAAATGCAGACCGCAGTTAAACGTTCAAAGATAAGAATACTGTATAGCTGTTTACCTCAGTGTTTGGCCACTCGCAAACCCTCCACGTAATTCAACGCAATGAACTTTCATGAACATTATATCCCTTTGCTGTGGGTAAAATACTTCAAATAATGAAAAATATTGATGTGAACCGTGTTTAAATCGATACTGGTACCTGTTCTCGCCGGGGGGGGGGGGGGGGGGGGGGGGTTGCAGTCCGTGTGTACTGCGTTAAAGCGCCATCCTGAAGCCTGCAATGCCATCTAGTGGTTAACGTTGATGATTCATATTAAAGTTTACTTGTATATTTGGAACCCATTGTGGGTTCCACAAATATTTAGAACCCGTTGTGGGTTCCACAAATATTTGGAACTCATTGTGGGTTCCAAATATTTGGAGTGCTTTGGTGACCCACCTCATTAGAGAAAAAATATATTATGGGATGTGTAGAAAACTTGTGCTTTGATGTCAATTGAAAGTGAGGAAAAGCGTAAACAACAAAATATGTCTTTGAAGGCCCACAGTGTTTAGCTCTTTATGGAAATAACTCTTAAAACACTGAAAAAATTATGAAATGTGGCTATTTTATTACTTAGTTACTATTAATGTAATTTCTTCAAGTTCAGTGGACCCAGAGTGTAGTTTGCCCATGCCGGCTCTAATCAATGTGCATAGCATAGCAACACAGTTAAAGTACTAAAACAATGGCCTACTTGGCCTTTGCTTGCTTTTATAAATGTCAAGACACATAGCTGCCTGTTACAGACGCTATATTTCATCTGAAAACAAACAAAAAAAACAAATAGTATTCTAATTCTGATTGAACCACCCAACTATTAATTTGCATCCAATTTAGGACAATCATTTTCAATAAACACATTTTATAGTAGCTGCTATAATCCCCAAGCTTGAAAGGAAACATTAATCATTAACCTACAAAGTAATACCCACTTTCCTTGCACTGACTGTCACCTTAATTGGTTGTAAATCATTCGCCACTGACGCAAACTTTTGGGTTCGTCTTCAGGGGAATAGTTCAAAATAAATGTAAACATTAAGTGGAATTCAACGTCATAAGTACACAGGCGGCTGTAATTTCTGTTTACAACTTCGTTCACATATTACGTACACGCATGGTAGATGGCCATCTTCAACGTCGCTGTGATACGCACCAGAAAAAAATAAATACGTTTGGCTGTCGTGTTTTTATGACGCCATCACAGGGACTTTCCGGATACGTCACTCGGAACTTCCGAGTTGTGAAGCTAGCGCTACCTGGCTGTTCTGGACATTGGACGTCTCAAACGTCGTTCTGTGTCTTAGAAGAAGAGAATACAACAGACCGCGGTGTTACCAAAGGTCCCAAATAGTGGCAGAATGGTTGAAAATTGAACTGTGACTGTCAGGAGCGACATTGAGACCGAGAAGAGGAATGTCAACAACTCGGCCCCTCCTCGGAATGAGACGAGTCACCGAGCTAACGTGCCCGGAGCAGCCGACCAGCAGGGTCCCTTCGTCAGCTGCCAAACAGCAACCGGAGGTGGCCACTGTGGACGAGTTTACGGTGCCAGAGGACAAGGAGGACGAGCTGAAATGTGCCAAGCCTCGAGTCGAACAGGTTTTCAAAGTGACGTTCACCATCATCGGTCTTTTGGACCACACGGGGCAACCACACGGCAGCAAAACATCACGGCAGATATGGCTACAGCTCGGGGGGAACAGAGACGACGTGTCGAAAGCAAAGGTACCATTCCGCTCTATACTCTTCCTCTCTTAAAAAACAGCAACTTGACAGTCAGTGGTCCTTTGAGACCTTGACTGGTTGTCTTCGGAGGGAATATACAATGGCAACATTGAGCCCCTGCTCCCCTACTTCTAGTATGTGTCTCGCCGACAGACAGCTGTGTGAATCCTGTGGTAGCTTCAGCCTCTACTGCTTCATCGTATTCTTCTTAGCTGCGTAGCGAAACAGAACAGAAAGGTAGTCAGTCAGGTAGTATTGTAATTCAATGTAGTCATCAAAAAGCCAATCAAATGTGCTCTTTGTAAATTGTATCCTGAATTCCTCTTAGTATTCGCGTAAAGTTATCCTTAATTGATAAATTTAAACATACTAGGCAGACACAATTGTGAACATATAGTGTTTGTCATACATTCAGATTCAGAATCAGAATTATATCTTATTCCAGTTATCTGTAAAGAAACTAGGATTTTTACTGTAGATGCGTGATTCAAATACAAAGGAATATATACAAGTATAATATACCTGTAAATGATTTACAGGCGACGTAATGTCTATGACATTATCTCTCTGTTGTAAACAATAACAAAGATTCAAAGACGATCAGTGAGAATAATGAGTTGCATTTATGTATTGATTCATTTTTAAATTGTCACGCAAGGCACCTTTCACACTTACGCATGTGAAGCCATGAGTTTCTATTGGGCAAATGCCATTGCTATTTTATTTTTAACCAACTGTTCTAGGCTCTGCCATTCAACCAAAGGTCTGACATAGGAATATCTTTTGGTTGGAAAGTGTAATGAAATTTTGATTCTAGTGCTCACAGAGGTATTTTTTTTAAAAAAGAGAGAGAAAGAGAGAGAGAGATGCGCACTTCACACTTCCAGGTCCCTCAATGTTGTAGTTGAGTCACTACGCTGATTTTGTTGTACACATTTGCATACAAAGAGAAAAGTTGATTCACCTGCTGAGTCAACCGAACATTTCCCACAATAAGGAGATTCCCAGAATCGGTGTGTTTGGTTCTGGACAATGTCACATCTGCTATATTTATTTAAAAAAAATATATTTAAAAAAAAAAAATAGTTTCCGTATATCAGTCATTTATAGTAACTAGTTTAACATAGGCATCCATTTTCTACTGTCTTTTTCCACATTTCTTTTTTAATAATCCCCTACATAGCACCCCGTAGATCACCTACATGCTACATTTTATTAACGAGCTTACTCAGAAATGCCCGTCTGTTTTTTCTCCGTCCACCTCCTTTCTTGCAGGAATATGTTCGAGGGCTCTGTGACCCGGAACTGCAGAAAGAGGAGAGGTACCCAGGGGACATGCACTGCATCTTTGCTGGTGCACGGGGCCTCTTCCTTGACAGACTTGTCCGGGACACAAGTGCTGAAGTGGTTGTTCCGGAGCCAGGTCGCCTGCGTCTGTTGGGTCGGGCTGAACCAGTCGTTATGGCCCAGAGCAGAATTCAACAATTTGTCGCACTATTCCAGGTATGATGTCAAATTGTGTGAAAGGGGTTTTGTCTGAAATATTGTTTTGGCTTTCTAAGCCGTATCTATTTTGACTACTACTATGTCCATAATTATAAAGCAATTATATATCAGTGGTTTACATATTGACAACAAATTTTTCTTTACTTTCTTTTATATAAAGTTACTGCATTTTTGGTTGCAAATTTTAGTGCCTAGCCAAGATTTTTAAGATGGAAAAGTAAAAGACAAAAGAGAGTAAAAAGAGAAAGAGAATCTTCTCAAAAGTGTGGGTGGGTGGGTGGGTGAAACATCAGGCTCACTGAAGATCATTTTATAAATCATTTAGTGTCTTTTTTAACAGCTCTATGTTCAAGAGAGAGAGAAAAAGAGGCATTGAACAGTGTTTTTTGTGCATTTGTTTCCAGGAGAAGCGAAGTCTCCCAGGTGACAGAGAGCAGGCAGTGAAGCGAGCCTTCAAGTGTTTTGTTGAAGAGAGAGATGATAAATACACTATGGAGCTTCTTCTGCTCCCCAGTGCTCTGAAAGAAGAGTTACTGGGATTGGCACACAGTCCCACTACTACAAATTCATCCTCCCAGGTTAGTGTTCCCCTTTTCAACATGGTTTTCATGTTCAAACTGTTTTTAAGCTATCAGAGTAGTTTGACAGCAGACTGTAAGTCTTATTTGTGACAGAAACTCTGGTTGGATAAGGAGAACTGTGAAGTGTACACAGGAAGTACACACTGTTTCGGGGGGGGGGACTTTTACTGTACTTTCTAAAGGCTGATTTTGAGGGTGATGATATCATGTGTTCCCCTTCCCCCAAGCAGACACTGCATCCGAGCATTATCGAGGTTGATCAAGACCGCTCCCAGAGTAGCACCCCTGTGACTGAGCTCTCCAACCGAATCCTGGACACCAGCTTTGAAGAGAGAGGCACCGGAACGACAGCGGCTGTCGGAGGGGACAGAGCAGGAGGAGGAGTCGGTTCGGCACCCGACCCCGTGCTACTCAACGGCATCCGGCCCTCGCACAAGCGGCGCTCGTCTGAAAGCGAGACGCGGGACACGAAAAGGCAGTACTCACTGGAGCGGAGGGACGAGTCGCCGGAGAGGGCCAGAGAAAGGGAGCGACACAGGAACAGAGACGGCCGAGGGAGCAGCAGCAGCTGCAGATCCAAGACTCCCTCCGCCTCGTCATCCCTCTCCTGCTCGGCAAAAGCCAACACGATAATCGGTCCCATCATGTTGGACTCAAGTGAAGGAGGCTCAGATGAAGGAGAGGCAGTCAGCCCGGAAACCAATCTCCGCTGCTTGGTGAATTTCTTCAGGTACGGTTCATGCCAGTTTGGAGTAGACTACTCTTACTAGTAGTAGTAGTAGTAGTAGTAGTAGTAGTAGTAGTAGTAGTAGTAAGAGTTGACTATTGCGTCTTTCCTTAAAGACAAAAAATTTGTAAAGTTCTGCTTTTCCCCGCTGAAATATTTCTTTACAACTCTTTGTCCTCAGAACGATGGGCTACCAGCAGGAAGTGGTGGAGCGCGTTGTGAAGGAGACTGGACAGACAGAAGACACTTTCCTCATTCTGGAGAAAATTGTCCAGGAAAGCAAGCGTTCTGAGAAGACGTTGGAGGGAGGTCAAAAGGACAAACGGTTGAACTTGGTGCACGTGCCTAACGATTGCTGCTCAACGTCACAATTGGGACAGAAGGATCACCAGCTAAAGAAAGAGATGGGAGGCCAAGGAAGGACTAAAGAGAACATTAAGCCCCGGCAACACAGTGCTGGTACGAATGGTTTGGGGCACCGGAGGCAGTGCAGCAGCAGCGAAACTCAGACTCAGCAGGTACAACATTCTTGTGTAGGTGTGTGTGTGTGTGTGTCTGTGCGTGTGTAGGTGTGTTGTTCAAGAAAAAAAATTGACAATCGTATTATTAGTTTATTTCTGAATTGCTGATTCAGCTCATTTTGATCCGTCAATTGTGAGAAGACCTCAGCTTCAAAATGAGTGGTTTTCTAAAATTTTGTGAGTGTGAATTGGGGATGCAAATTATCGATTAATTCATTAATCGTTAGTTGGTTGACCTTATCAATCGATTAACGATTAATTGACAGGCAGCGATTTTTCCTGAGAACCTAATTTTCCCAATGAAAAACGTGTAAGGAATACATTATTTAACCCTTAAATAATGTTGAGGGTCCAATGTGACCCATTTTCACATTAGAGAAGAGCAAAAACATTTATCCTCTGACTTTAGGTTGACTGAAAAAAACAAAACCAAATCTAGTTATACAGGTATATGCACACCATTTAACAAAAAAAAAACCTGTGTAAGAAATTTACAATTAATTGTGACTAATTTAATTTAATCTTTTAAATTCTTAATCCATTAATCCATTAATCCTTTAATCGATAATCGATTTAATTGTTAACATCCCTAGTGTAAATACCTTTACAGGTTGGATGCACTTACTTTTTAACTTTACATTGTCCCCAAAACCAGATGGTCTTACTTTATCCTCGTACCTGAGATCTAGTCGTAAAAAAATGTCACGCATCACGCCCCCCGCCCCCCAAATTCATATTTCACATTTCATGTCAACGGTTCATGAGTCGCTGCACTTCTTTACGATAAAAGTTGAGCCGTTTGCAGAAGCACTTCATGAAACAATTTACATCGCAGTTTCCTGCCATCCGAGTTGCGAGGCGACAGCCAGGTGACATTATATGGAATCTTTTGGGGATTTTTTTCTGCAAAGAAATAACAAAGTTATTGTATTCCAGGCCATCACCATCAAGAGAAGCTCGAGTGCTCAAGGCGGGGATGGAAACTACGAGGTTATCACCATAGAGGACACGGATGACATCATCTCCACAAACACCAAAACGGCGGAGAGCAAGACGGCGGCGGCGATGACGGCGGCACACATGGACTCTCAGTCAGGGACCAGAACAGACTGCTTGGCACGCGGCGGCGGCGGCAGCGCCTCGCAGAGAGACTATCTGTCAAGGGGGGGCGCTCAGACCCTGGGGGGCGCGGTCAGAGTGGAGAGTGTGACGGCGCTGCGCAGCACACCTCAGTGGCTGACGGCCTCCACCACCACCTCGTTATCCTCCGGCCAAAGTGTACGTATCACCCAACCCGGTGTTTTGCAAAACGCTTCCGCGGCAGACTTGTGTAGCGTGAGATAATGTCAGGAGCAGGTGGAAGGAGGTTTTTGGTGACCCACCTCATAAGAGAAAAATATATATCATGGGATCATGGGAAAATATCTGTCTTTGAAGCCCCGTGGTGTTTAGCTCTTTATTGAAATGACTCTTAAAACACTGAAAAAATTGATTTAAAAATATATTTTATTCCTTATGAAGAATATAATTTCTCCCAGTTCAGCGGGCAAGATTAAAAAGCTCAAGGGGCCGCATATGGCCCCCGGGCCGTAGTTTTCACACCCCTGTGTCTAAATGTTTTTTTTTTTTTTAAATGTAATATCATTATTAGGCTAAAATGTGTCATTTTATTTTAGAATACTCTTGGTTGTTGGCTGAAAAAAGGTTGAAAAACACTGACCTACCTAGACAAGTGCTCTTCTGCTTTATGTGTAATGCTAATCTTCTTCTTTTTTTTTTTTATCCAGTCAGCTCAGCCCGCCAGCCGACCTGGAGCCTCTGCCTATCAGACCATCGGCCACACGGGGGGGTTCCACGGGTTCGGCGCGAGGACGCCGCCGTCAAGCGACCCGCCTCCGCCGCTGCCGCTGACCGGATTGACCCGCTTCCAGCAGTCGCTGAAGACGCCCTACACCCTGGAACTGCCCAACGAGCCGGGACGTCAGGAGCTGAGGCACATCATCATAGACGGCAGCAACGTCGCCATGGCGTGAGTTGAGCACCCGGCGACACACTGAAAATCCAGCTGCTCAAAATGTTCGTTTTGCTGGTTGGGTTTTGGTGTGAAAAATGTACATGCACCCTGTTAACAATTTGTTGTCTCAGTTGTGGTGTGAAGAATAATTATTATAATAATACATTTTATTTATATCGCGATTTTCAATAACCCAATGTCGCTTTACATATATGTATATATGTATATATATATATATATATATATATATATATATATATACATATACATATATATATATATATATATATATACATATATATATATATATATATATATATATATATATATATATATATACATATATATATACATATATATATATATATATATTCTGTACTGTTGTTTGTATGTTGTGGTACTGTTGTTGCTTGTTCTTGTCTGTATGTGTTGTTATATTTTATATATATATATATATATGTCAGGGAAGTTCAGAGGCTTTGGCAAACAAGTAGGATTTGAAAATGAGTGGAGAGGGTGAGTTACGGTTCTGAGCCATCTCAAGTGTGTGGAGGGAGCCAGCGAGCAGAGACGCCAGTGTGGACGGGGTCGCAGTAGTCAAGGCGGGAGAGGAGGTGGATGCGAGATTCAGTCGCAGGTTTGATTTTTGGCAACGTTGCGGAGGTGAAAGTGGGCGGCTTTGATGACGGAGTCCACCGTTTATTTACAGTAATCGTTCCCAATTCCGTTGTCTCAGTTGTGGCGCGGAGATCAGAAAGTGTTATGGCAGCAGCCCACCGGGGCAGAGATATGATCCGCACGTCAGAGAGAAGATCGGCGCGTGTGCGTCGGCCGCTGAACACCGCGACGCCACGTGCCGGGAACGTTCAACGCCCTCCTCCCGCTCCACTCATTTAGCACTGTCACTGTATTTATTCCTGTTAACACATGAGTCCATCGAGGTTTCCCATCACATCGCATCATCATCATCATTGTGTGTTGTGAAACACACACACACACACACACTCACTCGGTTGTACTATCGAATGACAAAACATCTGTTGAAGCGCGTGGGTGGCAGCAACCCACCCGCGTAGGCCGCGGCGAAACTCACGGTTTCTCATCGTGTTATTTCTCATCACTTTCGCGTTGGCGTCCGTGTTCGCGCAACGTGTTAAAAGACGTGCAATATTACAGTGTTTACCAAAAGTTGACAGTGCAGCTGTGGCGGGAAGGCCCTCGAAGTCCTTCGGGGGCGTTTGGTGAGAGAGTGGGGGCGGAGGATGTGACGTGAGGATCAGTCACTCGCACGGCCGCTTCAATGAACGCATTCCCGAAAATCTCGGTGGGTTTTTGTACGATATTTTGTAGTTTCTCTTTTACTCTTCGAGTGATTGTGAGGCTCATCGTACCACACAATGAGACCCAAGTGTGGCTTTTTTTTTTTTCTTTCTTTTATTGTTCCCCCTCGCTAGCGGCTAATGTGTCATCATACACTCCATCTATGTCATCTCGCTTTTGCAACCGTTTCCTTTTCATGTTGTGTACCGTTCTGTCCCTTTCTCAACCAAGGCCCTCTCAATAACTCCAGAATTATGCCTTAGAATCTAAGGCATAATTCTTGAGTGACAACTGCTATGCATCTAAGGCTTAGATGCATAGCAGTTGTCACTTCCCAACATACTGTGCGGCATCCAGAAACAAAAGAGATTGAATTCTTTTTTTTTTCCTCAAAAATCTGCAAACAAAACCCTATAAAAAAATTAAAAAAACATGTGGAAAAAGTTATTTTTTGTTCAGATGTTGTTGCCAATTTATTAAGAATAAAAAAACAACAACTAAGTAATCACATGTACATAAATATTCACAGCCGCAATTGAGCTCCCTGTTTGCACTGATCATCCTTGAGAAGATTGTCCGTGGTTGTCCGGAAGGACCACCATCTCTGCTACCGGTCAATCCCTTATTGTAGACTTGCCAGACAGATGCCACCACTCCTTAGTTAAAGGCACACAGCAGCCCGCTATGTTTGCAAAAATGCACCTGAAGGACTGAGAATCGAAACTGTCTGGATCTCAGGACTCAGGAGCAGCAGGCAAAGTGAACATGGACACAGATCGCATAGAAGAACCTCGCGGACATTTACGCAAGTGGCTATACTCACAGAAGCGTCTGTGTATTCGCTGCTGGGAAAAGTCGTCAGTGTTCTGAATGGAACCTTTTAGGTTGAGTAGCATTGCGCTGCAGAGTTTGTGCTGTCGCTGTGAGATGGAGTCACGGTGATAAGATGGAAGATAAGTTGAAAGGAATTTTGATTGGTCTTTTCACCACCAGCTGTTTGCCATGGTGATTTTGTCCTGCTCTGGAAATGTCAGCCTGCTGTGGTGCAGTTCATCGCTTTTTTCTCTCATCAGTTTGTGGAACTTCTCTCAAATTTTAAAAAGTGTGGTTTGCATTCTGTAATTCTGTAAAGGCCTTGTCCTGTTGTGTGCTTTCTGACCTTTGTTTTAAGTCTGCGTGTGTTCCATTTACCTTTCGTATGTATGCCACTCAGGCTGTTTGATCTGTTTTAAATTCTCTACAAGGTGAAAAGACTGTCAGCGGTGTTACACTGCGATCTGGAATGATAGAAAACCATTAAAAAGGACCCATGCTTGATGCTTTTTAAGGGGTTTTTCCTGCTCGTGCACTTACGGCTATAGACATGCAAGGCAGTTAAAGAGGTAATTACCTCACTAGTTGTGGCAGGAGGGATCTGTTGACAATACTTGCGTGGATTTGCCAGCGAACTACCTAAACAATGGTGCATGTCAAAAACCTGGCGGTCTTTCCCATCATGACGTATTTTCATGAGGTGCCATAATCATTAAGATTAAAAGACTTAAAACATGTCACATTATGTGCAATGAATCTGGAAGTTTTTTCTGTGTGAATGAAATTTCTGGAAAGCAAGAAAACCTTTCCGCAAAATATATTTGCAATTTTGCGTTCTGATCAGCCAACCTCTGATGTGGCCTCCGCCTTTGCTGCACGCCAGCCCGTGCGATCAAAGACTCTGTGGCCAAGATTAGTAACCGGGTGCTCAGAGAAAGTCACAAATTGAGAAAGACAAAAAGTTCACATGACAGGAAGGAGGAAAAGGCACAGACAGCAGCCTGATTGACACGATGAGATAAGATAGAACGTGAAGCACGGGCACAACAAAGCGCCGATCGATCTCATTCATGTATTCAACGCGTGGGTGGGACATGTTGGGAAAGATTGTAAACCATTGAGGATTTTTTTTTTTTTTTTTTGGACTAAACCTGAGCTCGCCAAGTAAATTACCGAACTCTCGGATGTTGAAGTCCGCGTTAGAGACATGAGGAAATAAACAACTTCCACTCGTGACAGAAACGCGTTGAATCAAATGCATTCTGCAGCTTCCAGATCTCGGGGGGAGTGAGGGGGCGGGGGGCGGGGGGGGTTTCTCTTCTGTTTGTTGGTTTGGATTTGTGGTTTGTCTGTCCTAGCTACGCATTTGTTGTTTTGCTGCTGCCTGACGCACATTCAGACTGCGCACGTCACCACTGACTGAGTGAGACGGCTGAAACGGTGTTTGTGTGTGTGTGTGTGTGCGCGCTAGCGTGTCGTGCATTTGTGTCATGGGGTAAAAAAGTTTGGGTTTTTTTGTTCCTTTCTGATGAGACCGTTTCAGTTCAGCACTGTAGTTACTGCAACTGCAGTTAAGTTCTTTCAGTTCAGATCTTCTTCTTTTTTTTTTGTCTGTCTATTTTTTCCTGTAATCAGAAAAAAAATGAACTTTTTTTCTGTAGCAGTACTGACTCTGAGCTCCGAACTGTCACGGTTTTAACCTAATTTCCAATTTGAGAGCTGTGAATGAAGTGCTTTTAAATGACACAGGCAACTTGAAGCTACAGATGGATATCACTTTGAGGTGTAATCAGTGTGTAGTTGATAGAAGAAACACTTATTTCTAAAGTTTTGTTTTTTTTTGTTTTGTTTTTATTATTTCTGGAGCCGGGAATCAAACCCGCAACCTTCTCGCTGTGAGCAAGAACACCGCGTCACTCACACTCCTATTCATACTCGCATGCAAAAACAGAAACCAAACTTACTTATGTCATCAAACTTAATGCTGAGCGCAGTGTTTTTCTTTTCACCATGTCTCTTTTGTGCTTTTTCTTCTTTCTTTTTTTTTTGTTCCCTCCCTCTCCCGACAGTCACGGCCTCCATCGAGTTTTCTCCTGTCGAGGAATAGCGCTGGCCGTGGAGATGTTTTGGAGGCGGGGCCACAGGGAGATCACGGTGTTTGTTCCCCAGTGGCGTCAGAAGAGAGACCGGCTGACAACAGGTGCAGTTGCAGATGATACTTGGCACATGACACTTTCACAAGTCATTTCACTTATGTTTCACACATGATGAACTCCAAGTAAGTCCAGTCATCCAGTCATCTTCTATCGTTTCTTTGAATGATCGTTTTTAATCAACTGAAACCTACGAAAGAAAAAAAAAGATCTCCGGTGCGATTTCTTACATTACATCTTCTGTCGCATTAAACGTAAACGTAAACCACTGATCCTCGAGTGAACTCAACATTTCGGCACCGTGCTTGATTGCAAATAAAGCCCACTGGTGATCGTTGCAGAACAACATTTTCTGAACCAGCTGGAAGACCTGCGACTGCTCTCTTTCACTCCCTCCAGAGAGGTTTGTGGCAAGAGGATATCCTCACACGATGACAGGTACACACACACACACACACACACACACACACACACACACACACACACACACACACACACACACACACACACACACAGTGTTTTGACCAATCAATCAATGGCAGTCGTAGAGCAGTGTATAAACAACAAGTGTCCCTTTACTCTCTCCTGACAGCAATAGCTATCTTTCAATAACTGCAAATATTGATAGTGCATTATCATGAAAAAGTAATACAGTATTTATTGGTATTATTTTAATGTTTGACTTCTTGTTTAATGTGATTCTTTTATGGATCATTGGCTATGACAATTTACAAGCACATGTTGCACGTGTTGGTGATTAAAATGCAGAACTCCTTCTTAGGCATCCAGCACGTACGCACGGTAGCGAGAAGGATTAAACCTCTGTGCACAGCAATGGCCAAACTGGGAACTTAGTTTCCAGCAATCCATCACGGGGGAAGTATGCAGGAAGTGCTGAAATATATAACGACCTTCGTATTGTTCAGGTTTCTGCTGCACCTTGCCGAAAAAACGGACGGCGTCATTGTGACTAATGACAACCTGAAGGACTTCCTCAACACCTCGGAAACCTGGCGCAAGATCATTCAAGAGAGGTAGCTGTCTTTTATTTAGGCGTGACTGGTTAGCATTCCGTTGCGCAACGTGATACTGGAAAGTCCACCCAAGCAGACTGCGAGCCAGGAAATGGTCAGCGGGGCAAAATGTGAAACAGAGGGATGGATGACTTTTACTGGATATATTGTACTCTGTGTTGCATTTAAATGTCCAAAAACTCCTCCTTCTGTTTGGAATATTTGGGTATATGCGCGACTTTTAGGTTTGGGTTTGATGCTACTGTTATTTTTTTTTATTATTGTTATGCTCCAAAGGCGTTAATCAAAAAGTAACAAAAAAAAAATAAACCAGTTTACCAAATTCACCTTCTGATGGTGCTTTAAAGGGTCTAGATTCCACAGTCATGGAAAGATTTGTATTTATTTCTAACATTCTGCCTCCCTGGTACGTTGTCTTTTAAAATGTTCAAATTCTAAAATGTGGGCTACACAACTCGTAATAGTTGTTGTCAGCCTGAGGATCACAGGGGCGTGTGTAAAGAAATATGCAACGTTCACTGTCGAGTTTGAACTCGGTTAGCTTGCTCATGGCCTTTTGCCTGTGTTAAGTAAATGTTCCTCTTCCATCGCTAAGAAATTCAAACACAATTTGGAACATAAAAGATGTAATTTAGTAAAGTGGCATGTGTTTTGTTTGTTCGTTTGTTTGGTTTTATTTTTAATTCTGTGTGAGGCGGTGAATTGATGAATTGCACACACAGTCAGACGTCTGCCTTTATGCACTTTAAGCATCATTTGGCTTTGATGCAAACCTATGGAGTTTGACTTTGCCTTCTCTTCCAAACAGGTTGCTTCAGTTCACTTTTGTGGAGGACCACTTCATGATCCCCGATGACCCCCTGGGGAGAGACGGACCTTACATTGACACGTTCCTCCGAAGAGACAGCGGGTTTGTATTGTTTCTGACTGCCGCCGTTCTGATGCATTGTGCGAGAGGCATTTTTTTTTTTTTTTTTTTTGCCCGTTGTTTTTTCCTCCCTTTAACAAAAAGTCATCCGTCTCTCGCCTCTCTTAGCCGGGCTTCATCCACTCCCCCCTTTCTGAGACCCCCAGATGTGCGGCCACCCTACGTCCAGGCCCTCCTGTCTGGCCCGCCGACCTCAGCCTCCACGCCCTGGCCCGCTCCGTCCCCGGCGGCGGCCCAGACCAGCAAACACCCGCACTGGCCGCACTCGGGTCCGCCCGAGTGGCTCCCGCCCCGCCGCTCCCCGTCGCCGGCGCCCTCTACCCCCGCCCAGCGGTCGGCCGGGGAGACGTCGGAGCTGAAGCGGAAGCTGTACGACATCTTTCCCGATCAGAAGCAGCGGATCGACCGCATCCTCAACGACAACCCGTACATGAGAGACCTGAACGCCCTGTCGGGGCTCCTGCTCGGATGAACGGCTGACCGACGCGCGGCCTTAAAAGAAGAAGATTTTTTTAAAAAAAAAAAAGAAAGAGAAAAAAAAAAAACACTTTATGCGACAGCAAATAATTTATTTACTTCCCGCTCAGGGGTGCGGATCAGAAGGGGGTGCGGGGGAGGGGAGGGAAAAAGCTTTTGTTTATTTTTTTATGGAAAAAAAAAATAAGCAAACTTGCTGCTCTTAGCAAACAGTCTTAGTAGGTTTTTTTGTTTGTTTTAATGTGATTCGTGGCTCAGCCTTTCACTTTTTTTCCTCTCTCTGCTGATTTAACTGCACAGCTGCCTGCGTACTTGTCAAGGGTCAGACGGAAGTGGTGGAGGCCGTGGCAGAAACCCGACCAGAGTTGAGAGACAAATCACAGCCGGCACCTCTGAGAAGAGTTTTGGAAGAGCGAAAAAAAATAAATAAAAATTGCATCTCGGCTTCAGAGTATTTTATTTAGCAAAAAGATTCAACAACTCCTCTCCGAATGTACTCTCTCTAGAAGCTCCTTCAGTGAATGACACTGTTTCTCTTAATAGCATTATACTGGCAGTTCTGTTCCGCTACAGTGAATTGTAGGTGGCGTCATTATTGTTTTCAGTGAGCCGTATCAAAAGGAAGTGCCACCCAAGTCTCGCCCTGGTTCCACCTGTGACAAATGCACCACCACTATCTGACTTCTTGGCTTTCGATGGCGTTTCATTCAGAGTTTCCGACGCATTCATTCTTTGTTTCAGTTATTTCAGTCATACCGAGCGGATGGAGTTATGCTTTCGCTGGTCCGCGCAGTAGACATGTGTGATCTTGAAAACTGACCCGCTTCCCTGCGTACTCTGCATGAGCGAAACGCAGAGACTCGCCATCTGATTCCACGGTAGCACAGCTTTGAGTGCAGGCAGATATTTCCAGGTTTGAGCTATTGGTAGTTTATCGTTTGCCATTATTTCAAAATGGGCTTACTCAATGCGGGTTTATTTAATCTAGCTGATTTAAGCAGCCTTACCTGTTTGTGAGTATTGTCCAGGCCACTTGAAAATTATGCCTTTGTACAATTTCTTTTTTTTCCTTAAAAAAAATAATAAAAAAAAATAAAACAAAATAAAAATAATAACAATGAAAACTTTGACACCAGTTGCAGAGTATCACTGCTTTTGCTAAAGAATACTTTCTGGAACCTTCTGTCTGTACACTTGGAAGCTGTGGGGGTGGGGGGTGGGGGGGGTGAGGAGGAGCTTTAGAGCTGGAACTGTATTTGTTACTCCGGCAGTTAAAACATGAACTCTGATCGTTGCACTGATGAAGCTTTTTTTGTTTTATTATTGTTGTTATTTTTAAGAACATACACAGCCTCCTCACACATCAGCATTTCATTTCTGAGAATAGGTTCGCTCATTCTCGCGCTGATACCAGTCAGTCTGTCTTTGGGTGTAAACACTACAGAGGTTTTTGGTTGTTTTTTTTGTTGTTTTGTTTTTTTTGTTGTTTTTTTGAATGATCGAACAGACAACTTTATTTGGAGATTGTAGCCCATTCGGTTTTCTATACAAAGATTACAGCAGCAGGATAGTGTGGTGTGGTGTGGTGAGTAAGATTATTACTCTCCACCCTCCCACACACAGAATATTGGTTGCGATTTATATGATCTTCATTCATCTTGAAATTTTGTAATATATGAACATTTGCATTCCTTATAATAAAAGATAATCTGCACAAAACTTAACAAGGTGTCAACAAATACGCTTTGTTCATAATTGCCTGTTGTGTTGTATGAATACAGAAGGATCTTTCCTTTTTCTGTTGTATTATAGTTCTCTTGTTAATATTGATTATTTTTTTCAGAAATATGAGCATTTTTGCCACATTGCACATATGGGTTTATGTATGTGAAAAACAAATAAAACACAACCGCATAAAACTGGCTGTGTCGTTTTCTAGCAATAAACTCATCCAAATTTAAAATTCTGGATATACATACATACATTTTCAAATTTTATTTGCACTGTGTTTAAGGAGCAACACGTCAAAGAAAACATCTCTAAGTTCTCATTAAGATTTTAAACACATTTGAAGATAAAAAAAAAAAAATGTTTATGTATTATTTAAGTGTATCAGACACATCAAGTAAAAGTACATGCAAGTGTTTCAAAGCCATGTCTGTAGAGATTTTTTAAATATAAGAACAGTGCAATTCAACAACAGACCAAGAGCATATAAGCAGAAGAAAACAATTTACCGCAGAAACATCTTCGTTGATCAACATCAAAATTTAAATCTTTGTTATCAACTGTAACTAGACACGCAATGCCACTCAGATTGACTCTGAGTTACATGAGGGAAATAGTTATTACCTGTTTAACTTATCAATGCATCCATCTGAACACATGCAAAACAGACACGTCATTCCTGTGCTGAATCTGTAATCACGATGAGAAGGCATTTTAAATGGCAGTTCTGTGCCATTCTGACGGCTGTACGCTAGGGGTCAGTGTTTACTAAACTGTAAAATAAATGTCATCAGTTGGTCGCTTTGACTTTCCAATACGCCATAGAAAATAGAATGTAAATAAATTCCACAGTACGATTGAGTAAAGCGGCGAATGAAACCACAGTACTTAATATGGTGTCACTTATTCAACTGGGTTACACACACAACTTCGTCAGTTCCACTTGTCTGCACATTTGTGTCCACTAAATTAACATCAACTCAAAATCCCAGCAAGACAGAAAAGTGTAATACACTACTCCAACAAAATGTGTTATTAATTATAATGTGCTTTATTGATCCCAACCTGGGAAATTTCATCCCTGCACTATGCCATGCAAGTCTATGGGGTGAAAAGTCAACTTTGTCCTAGAGACATGGGGCCACTTGCAGGTTCATCGGGGTCCCTCAAGACACAGCCACGTCAAATTTAGGGCTTCTAGCCCATGAGGAACCCCGAAACCCTAACCCTAATTCCAGCAGTAACCCTAACCCTAATTCCAGCCTTATCGCTAACCCTAATGCCATGCAAGTCTATGGGGTCAAAAGTCAGCTTTGTCCTAGAGACATGGGACCACTTGCAGGTTCATCGGGATCCCTCAAGACACAGCCACATCACATTCGGGGCTTCTAGCATGAAAAATTTTATTCCTTCAAGGTGGGGCGTGACAGAGAACGTTTGAGAACCACTGACTTAACCCATGCCCTGAGGGGGGCACCACACACAAATCCTTTGGTGATCAACCCTGCCAAGTCCAACCCTCAGGTCCCGTTTTTATAGACTTCAGAACAGCCAAGCCAGGGATCTAGGATTTTAGCAAGGGTGACACAGTGGTTTAGCGGTTAGCACTTTTGCTGCCAAGCAAATAGGTTGTGGCTTTGTCTCCAAGTGCCCTTTCTCCTTTTCTTCTCAATTTCTCTGTGTAGTTTGCATGTTATCCCTGTGTCTTTATCGGTTCTCTCTGGGTCCCCAGCTTCCTCCCACAGAGACACACGTTAGGCTAACAGAGCGCTAAATTGTCTGCAGGTCTGTGTGTGAGTGTGAATGTTTGTTTATCTCCTGGCCCATAAGTTAACTGGCAACTTGTCCAAGTTGTTTGGCATTTCCCACAAAGGAGCAATAACACGTTTCAATGAAACTTTAAATAAACAGCGGTTATCACACACATTCCCAGTGTCCCATAAATCCCAGTTCCCTTCTTCGTGAAGACTGGGGAAGTGGGTGTCCTGGGTAAACCGGTGTGTCTCACTTATTATTCTGTTGAGTTATATTTTGAGTTGAGTTATATGAGTATATTTTTACTCCTCTCATATTTAATTCACTAACATCATCTTCAGCCAACTTTAACATACAAAAGGCCAACACAAGCAAAGTCATTTGTTTGGACAAAGAGCATTAAAGCCATTGGAGAGACTTGAATTTCCACCTGGTTAATGAGACCCCTATTCTGAAAATGTCCATTTTCTTTTGAATAAACTGAGAAAGAAATGTTGGTAATAAATTGTGCCTGAATAAAGATGTCATACGACCAGGGATATACCGTTTTTCTCTTTTAAATGTGATTTTGATGGGACATTGTAATGAAAATCTTTTTTTTTTTTTTTTTTTTTTTACTACAGTGAAACCTAATGTTGTACTTTCTTGAGGGGGGACATCATGGGATTGTAAAGGGATTACATCCCCCACCCAACATACACACACACACACACACACACACACACGCAGACATGCGTACACACACAAGATAAATGCTTATGTAAGGAGCACACGCCGTTCAGTCGCATGGCTCCCATTCAAATGTGTGCGGTCTGTGTGTCATGCAAATTTTAATCAGCCAAATCCCTATCCTATGCTTCAAACTCTTATGCATGCCAAGCGTCACACATTCCATTCCCATATTTGACAATACGTCTGTGAAGGTTCTCAGTCATCCAATTGAGGCAATTGGACTGGTTTTTGCTATCTTTAAGGTGTTTCGCCTGTCATCCAAAAAGCTTCTGTAGTTCTAAAAGGGTTGGAGAGTCCCAAGTATTTAACAACCAGGAGGAGGTTGGAGGTGGGTCTAAAGGCTGTTGGTAACTTCCGATTGGCAAAGGTGTTCTAAGCTAATAGGCTGTGAACGGGAGCCTATTAGGGAAGGAGTGGCAGGGGGTTATCGCTACGAATTTACGCCAGATTTAGAACGACTACTGAGCAATGTAGTTGTTGTTTTGATAGTTGTTGTTTTTATTGGGCGCGGTTGTGTAGGGTTCTCATAACTCCTACCTTGTGCTCAAGAGGGTGTTGAGAGTTGAACAGTAAGCACTGAAGTGTGCGGGTGGGTTTTCTATAAACCTCAATGGTGAGCCTCCTGTCCTCCTCTACGATAGTATCTATGTAAATGCATCTGCTTAGAGTTTTGAAAATACTGACAAGATGCACATGTGAATATTATTTAAAAGTAGAGTAAATCAGCGATACAAATTGAAGAAAATTCAATTTATATACACACACACGGACACACACATATCGATGTGTTTGGAAACATATATATATATATATATATAAATATATATATATATATACACACACTTGGGGGTGCTATGGGATATGGCAATATATCGTTCTATATTGCGCAATACAAGAATCAATACACCAGTGCCAAATACTGATAATTTAATTAATTTAAAAAAAAAGGACGCTTCCAGTAGATTTCTCCGCACATTTCCAGTGTTACAACATTGTTCCAATGCTTTTAGAATCCAGATGCATGCTGTTGTGTTGTGGTGATGTTTCCAAACAAATTTGCAAAGACACTTGGATGTTTTTTGTGAGAGTGCTGTCGATTTCTTTCATGATTAACGTTCCCTGGCACGCCATCTTGTTTCCATAATGCTCTTTGAAGTTGATAGACCAAGCAGATGTGGTACAAAGGAGAAGACAAGCAAATGCAAAGTTGTATTATTATTTCATTACTTATTAATGAAATAATGAAATGTTCAAAACATGCCAGAAAAGTGTTAGAAGAAAATAACATTATGCAGTGGAAGAAACCTCAGATATGGATGGAAACCACATTTCTTTAAGTAATAAGTAAATAATTGAAGATAGTATTTTCTGAGTATATTTCAAAGGCAAAAGTGTATTTCAAACAAAGTCTAGAAAAATTGATATTCACAGAACTGTTGTATTGTGATATTATCATTATTGCAGAGAATTCTATCGTACTGTGAGGTACTTTGTAATTCCCGCCCTTACTAGAAAATCAAAAACTGTTTGCATATTAATTCCAAAAAGGAAAGGGTTAGGTTCCCTAACATTTCTGTTTGATGTCTGTAAAAGTAATTCAAATTGCTTGTGAGGGGTCACCGCCTGTTTCAGATTTGTGCATGTGTGTAGTGCAAATGTCGCCATAAGTCAGTGAGGGTTTATTGTAACATTACCAGGCTGATGAAACATGTTGTCCAAACTTTTTTAAAATTGTGCCATTAATCACTAGTGTCAGCTGTCACATGAACTGGTGCATACATATGTACTGAATTACCTTAATCAAAGTATCTTAAAATTGTGTCTGTTCTACATAGGCTTACGGCATCATTCTGGGGGTTTTAAAGCAGAGATTTGTTGTTGGAGGATGAAAACTTCTCTCCAGTCAAAAGTCTCTGTCGGAGATGTGCAGTAACATAGATCATTACTTTGTGTTCTCCGTATGAGATCAAATGAAGGCAGTATGTTTCAGGTAGTGTTCACGGCACTACCTGAAACATACATCAGAAATTATTTTTTAATGGTGCTGTGGAAGCATTCAACTTCAAATGGTCTTTGTTGGCTTGAACCCCGGCATTGCTGTGTGCAACCATATTTGTGTAAATGCATCTGCTTAGAATTTAGGCACAGGGATTTACCAACACTGACAACGTGCACATGTGATTATTCTTTACAAGTAGAATAAATCAGCAATGCAAATTGAAGAAAATCTCTTCCAGGCCTGCCAGGGTGCTTCTTGTAGTGATAAAAAGCAGCTGCAGGCACAACATGCAACTACTACAGGGTTGGTTTAAAAAAAAAAAAAAAAAAAAAAATACCCATGAGGAGTCATCAGACATTTAAATTGTACCAAGAATGGGCAAAGGATAGATGCAGGCCAGAAAATGACTTCCTTCTTCCTGATTATTCTTTGATTGTGCCAAACCAAGATTTATTTGAAATATCAGTTATACGTGTGTGTGTGTGTGTGTGTGTGTGTGTGTGTGTGTGTGTGTGTGTGTGTGTGTAAATTCCATGTTTTAAAGCAGAGTGGAGTGGCGGTGGCTTAATATTAGATGGCTGGCAGGTGCCTTGATTGGCAGGTGGTCAGTTGATTGGTGACTACTGCTCCACCTAGCTCCAGAGAGACTTGGTTTTTGTTGCATTGATAACTACGAATCAAAATAAATAAATAAATGAAAAGTGTGTTTTAATTAATATATGATGCCACACTGTCTGCGCATATCATGTAAATAGCATGTCTCATTTTCTGCATTTCTCTGTCATTCATACTGAAACACATTTTATAAAACATTAACAATAGTGTTTGTGTTGCTCTAACGATGTGGATTGCATCCTATATAGCGCAATGTTACCACTGGATTTTACAGTATATGTCATTATTAAATCAATTCTTAGCAATTTTATTTGGTGCCCAGGTAGTTTTTTTCAACTCTCTTTTAATTCATATTCCACATCTAGTTGTCATGACCCTTTCATTATTCTTAGTTTCTTCTCACCAGATTAAGAAAAAACATAAAATAGTATGGTCCCGGAAATTAAAATTCCATTACATCAGCTGCACAGCTTAACATTCTCTTCAGTTTGAATTTCCCCTCAACCTGTGTCCTACATACCCCTCACCACTCCCAGTTGGCTTTGTTTCTGCTTTGTTTACCTAATGAAAACTGTCTGTACATATGCAGCCCAAAGTCCGTCTCTTTTTCTTCTTTCGTAAACAAAGCTGAAAACTGTCACTTCTCTACCTCTCTTTGATCTTTACCTTTCAGGTGCTTTAATGTGAGTCACTATGAGAATGGCAACATGAAAAACTGAATACCCATAAAATGTATTAACCTATGGAAGGCCAAGATGGTGCCATAATTTTGTGATAAAATCATGATTTGAATGTTTTCCTCTTAAAAAGGCATGAATTTAATTTTTACTTTCTGTAGTCGATAAGACTGAATGAAATGTCACAAGCAAAACACATTCATCAATTTTAAATCAATTTTGGTATTTAAGGTTGGACAATATTAAACTTGTGAGAATTAAATAAAATGTCTGTACTAAAAGACATGGCAATTCAGCTACATATGCAACTGTATGTTTAATAACCAGCAATCATAAACCAGTAATTTCCAAACGCACAAGGATCCAACTTTGTCAGATTGAGAAGGTCTTGTGGTTCATCAGATGATCTTTGACTTGCGTCAGTCAGCCCCAGGGCATTGAAGCTGACATGGCAGAGACAGGTTAATCAGGATAATTACGTTAATGTGGCAACCCTTAATGTCATGCAAGTCTATGGGGTCAAAAGTCGACTTTGTCCTAGAGACATAGGACCACTTGCAGGTTCATCGGGATCCCTCAAGACACTGCCACGTCAAATTTGGGGCTTCTAGCCCATGAGGAACCCCGAAACCCTAACCCTAATTCCAGCAGTAACCCTAACCCTAATTCCAGCCTTATCGCTAACCCTAATGCCATGCAAGTCTATGGGGTCAAAAGTCAACTTTGTCCTAGAGACATGGGACCACTTGCAGGTTCATCGGGATCCCTCAAGACACAGCCACATCAAATTTGGGGGTTCTGGCATGAAAAACTTTATTCCTCCAAGGTGGGGCGTGACAGAGAAAGTTTGAGAACCACTGCCTTAAACGAACCAAACATTGCGAACCCACCAAGTGATGGTGTAATATTGACATGACAAGTGCAATTGTAGTGCAGAAATACAGACCATGAAAAACTAACTAGGACAGATTCAATGCAACATTCATTTAATCATTGTGTTACCTTTGACTCTTTTATTCTGTGTCTTAAAGTGTATGAGCTATAGACAAATAACAATGTGAATTTTCTTCATCTGTTTAGTTTGTATCTCATCTGCTGCTTCATAATCTCTTCTTGGTTGTTTGTTAGATCCACAATATCTCTATCTATTTCAAATAGTTTTTTTTTTGTGTAAGTTGTAAATTTCTGTTCTTTATATCTATAGCTAAAAGTGAATATTGTGCACTGTTTTTCTTTTTTTCTTTTTTTTATGCCATTTCCAATTTTGAATCTTAAGAAGGGGCTGTTTTGGTAATATTGGAAGCATTCCAAAAACAACGGTAAATCTGACAAAAAAAATATATACTGCATCCCACCCATATGCTGCTGCTATGTCGACTGGGATGATACACTTACATAACCAAGCCCTCTGTAATCCCTTTCCACCGCTCCCACCCTCCCCCGTGCTACCCTGTCTGTCCCTCCACCCGATCTCCAGTCTCTGATACTGGCTGCATCATCAGGGACTCCCTTCTATCCAGATTAGGGTGGAAGACGTGTTGTGACCTCTTAATCTCAACCGTGTTCTGTCTCACAACTGAAAAGGAGAGGTCCTGTCCCTGAGTGACGGGCTCTTCAACAGCAGCATTCAAGAAGATTTTTTTAAAAAGGCAATAGCTTATGATAACTTAGCATTAGTGGAATGTAAATGAGAGGTTGCAGAAGACAGGTACTTCCCCATATGAATAATAAATATTTTTAAAAAGCTCTGCCACTTACTAATTGATAAGTACAGGTATGGAGCCTGTCTATTTTTAACAGGCTCCATACGCCATGGCAAGATCAACAAGGGTTGTTAGTTTAATCTTACTGTAAACCAACAACATCAACCCCGAGAATTTTACTCCAAAGAGTTTATGCTCTGTTGACATACAGTACATTGATGTTCTGGTATCAAGAAACACCACCAACCATGGAAACACAAATTATTCCAAAAATAATGCACACAACTTTATGCCAGGGATGTAAATTCTGCACAAAAAAAAGGTACAGCCTCAAAATGACTGTTTTATGACTTTTCTATTGGTAAAAGCTTGGTATACTGCACGTAAACATATTAATAAAAGTGTATACTCACAGTACACAATCCAGCCCTGACACCAGGGTTCATATTCAGGTTGAACGCTTGCATTCTCAAATATACCAACGAAGAAGAGGGTGAGCGAGGTATCAAGGTTTGTGTTGCGCAACCCATTGTAGT
Source organism: Nelusetta ayraudi (assembly GCF_046127955.1). Lineage (NCBI taxonomy): Eukaryota > Metazoa > Chordata > Actinopteri > Tetraodontiformes > Monacanthidae > Nelusetta > Nelusetta ayraudi. The sequence goes on along the minus strand of NW_027466121.1, from coordinate 1,615,791 downwards.
TCACTGGCGATCTTGGGAGAGGGAGTGTGCGCAAATGAGTGCTGCAATCTAAAATCTGACCACTAGATGAAAGAATTTCACACACTGTACCTTAAATGATCCAAGTAATTTAGGACCTGTGGGCCGAGGAATGAGAACATCTGGTATTTAGGTGCAAGACCATGAGGTGGTTTAAAGACCGGCAGCACAATGCAGACATTTATCTAAGAGCAGGTGTAACATGCTGCACCTTCTTGGTGTTGGTGAGATCTCTGGCTGGCTGCTTAATTTGTTATTCAAAATAATCTAGTCTAATAAAATTGCCTGTAAAAGAACAATTTTCAATGCATCTGGATGATTTTTCAGCTATTGGGCTTTTCACTCAATGTAGTGTTTTGATTGAAACAATGGCAAAAAAAAAAAAAAAAAGTCTCTGTATATGTAATTCCAGAAGAGCAAGAGTTTGAGAAGAAAGAGCAAAGCAAGAGTCCACCTTGCATTGTTCTACAGACAGATCTTTTAATGTGTTTTATGTTTTTAATGCCTCTTGGTTATTCTTGTTTGGTTTTTAAGTCCCTTTTTGGTCCCCTTTTCATTTCCTGGGAAGAGATGTCCTATCAAGATGTGAACTGCCAACTACAACAGGTACACGTGTGCATTGCAGGGAAGTGGGCAATGGCCAAGACACGTTACTGCAATAGTCGAGTAAGGCAGCGAACGAAACAGGACAAACTTGTGATGATCTTCGGATAAAAAAAGACAGTTCCAGAGAAGAAGCAAGCAACAGACCCGAACACGATTGCCAGCATACGTTGGTTTCCCTGAGCTCTCTAAAAAAAAAAAGCAATCGTGTAGTGTTTTTCACTGGCACCAGATATTGGAATCTCTAATGTTAGAGCGCGCTCCCGCGGCAAACTTAGAAAATGGTGCGCGCTCCACAGTGGCTGGTACTTAACGCCTGGCGTCTCTTCTCTGCTACAGGAGCAGTACGGTTGTGTGGTCCGAGCTAACGGACTATCGAAACAACGGCCAAGTGATCGATATTTCGTCCGAGGTGAGTGTGGGGCGTGTGGCAAAAAAAACAAACAAGAAACGTCGCTTATTTCGAGTGAGGTGGGTGTTTGGTTGAAAACGCGTGACGCGCTGTAGCAGACGATAGCTTCCCTCGTCAGCGCCGTGCTAGGCGATAGCCATTTGCTAGCGTTGCTTTGGGGGAAAAACAGGCTAGCCGCATATGTAGCTTTGTTTGTTGTCTTGGAGATTTCCACAGCCGTGCAACCGTTTACCCCAAAAGCAGAAGGGACATCGAAACGCCCCCTAAATTGTGCACGCAAATAGCTCAGGTATCGATGTTTTTTAGCTCGTTCACTCGAACATTCAGCTACCAAGTCACCAGTTTAGCCCGCTAGCGAGTTTCGGTGTGTTGCTGGGTTCAGCTTTACGGTAAGACGAGGCCTTGTACAGTTTGTGCTAGCTGCGCTTTGCCATCGTCTGTCTCGCCAGACAAGTCCATATGCAGTTAAGCAGGTTAGTTTAGGTCAAGCACAACCTTACGTGCTTTTTTAAAACGTAAGTCGTATTAATGGCACATCCCAGGTTACTGACAGCTGTATAGGACATTGTAATGACTAATGTTTACTCAAAGCAACGAGTGTGTCCGCTGACATAATGACTGAATGTTTGACCTGCCTCTGAGCAGTAGGACGCATGAATGTCAGCTTCCAGGTGTTGAAGCACCTGTGGTGGCTCTGATAGTTTTTTTTATTTTTTTTATGGGGTTCAGAAATGTCTGGCAGTTCTTCCTGGATTTGAGGGGAGATCACGCACCTCTATGTTCTTAATAATTATTATTGTCTCAGGAACAATCTGATGCCTAATAACTCTCTAATAACACCGCACCCAATTACTGAGGTAATTTCTTGTTTTGTCTTCTGCCTTTTCAACTGAGGATGGGGATCGGGTCGTACTATCTCATTGCACATTACTCATGGTAACATTTGATGTGGTAAACATTTGGCTTGTTCGTGAAACTGATTGAATTAAGGACTTTAGTATGTGCTTTTCTATGTTTTTTTTTTTTTTTTTTTTGTTATTGTCATTGTTGTTAACATAAGTTGAGTAATGCTAGGGTCACTGACTGCACCCACATCCTGTGGAAGAAGAAGGTTGCTAAATCAAATTCTGTGTTTGACTAGTATGCAAACTAGTCAAAACCAGCTGGGTAAGCTGTCATTGCGGTCCCAGTATTTCAGGTGCATCGAGTCGAGCATGATCATTTTAAAGGAAGTAAGGATTGTGTTGTTTTTTTTTTTATGTTGAGCCCCTCAAAAAAAACAACATCAAGCTTAATTTTGCTACTACACAATGTATTTACTTTGCACCATTAGCCGCTTTATCACTGCACACTGAAATTGCGATCAATATTGGCTTTAACAGACTACTAATGCGACTGCTTGGCCAACTTTTTTTGTTTTCATTGTTTTTAGACTTAAGATGTCACAGCCTGTGAGGGATTCCCTCTGAAAGCAGTGATTCAAATGATCGGCGAGGACTCCCACAATTGAGCGTGCACGAGGATATTATGTTCCCTATAGAGAGTTGATGGCCTTCATAGGGAAATATACTATGCATATTCTAGCAGGACTGGACGGTACGTTTCCGCTGTGTGAGCTGTGGTTCCTCGCAGAGTAGGAATGAGTCCTTTCTCTCTCACCAAATTGACATATTTAGGATTGTAGATCTGCACAAAGGTTAATACAAAAAGTCTAGACGGTCATTGCAATGAATGCTCGACTGATCTTTAGGTGCGATCTCCCCCCTCCCAAATCTTCACCCATTTGAAATACTTTTATCAAAAAAGGGAAGCAAACAAAAGCAACTCATAGTTGGTACTGGCTCACCTTGGTTTTTCCACAATTTTCAGTCAGGTGCAGGAGGAACACGATGTCGTCTGAAAAACGGCAGTTGAAATTTAAGCATTATGCCACAGTGGGTTGGAAGACACGCTTGTTCCCCAGCATGCAGATTATTATTGCGGTTGAGGAAATGGCTGTAAACTGTTTAAATGCATATTGAATAGCCTGTTATGCAGTTATTAGTGTTGACATTGTTCCTTTGCTTGGTTCTCGTAGATTAGTGCCACTTTTGAGGCAGAACAGTGTTGCACCTTGACTTAAGTTTGGGGCGGTAGCCAAAGCACTGGCGTCCTGTGATGCATACATATGTGCAACATAATGCATGCATTGCGTTTAAGGTATCGATCTGATACTATATCGGTATCAGGTCCTCGTGATTTCTGTGTCAGAATATCGGGGGGGAAAACAGACTGGCCCCATCCCTGTTACCAATCTTGTCCGACATTCCCGCCAGCCCATGAACGCACCTCGTAGCAGAGTGAGCTGATGGAAGACGACTGCTCAGCATGTCATCAGTGTGGAGATATTTCACGATGAAAAGCAAGACCGATAATGCGTGTATGGCCGGCGTCTGGAGGGGCTGGGGGGTGGAATGATGTTGTGTACAACCCAACATGTTTAATTTAGCATCTGCAGAACACCAGGAGTTCTTGCTAGCTAGCAGACAAAAGCAAAAAGCAGTGGACGCACAACGAAGCACTTGAAGCACGCGCTAAACTTTCAGCGGGCCACGCGATGCTTTGAATGTGGGTTTTTGATTTTCATGGGTTTTCTTTGCTTTTGTTGCTGCAGTATTTCCAGATGGGCTTGCAGTCATCTTCAGACGAAGCTGTCGTCTTATCGCGTATCTGAAGGGTACGCGATAAGACACATCCACATCCACATCCACAGCATGATGCTGTGGATGTTGGGAGACACAAAGTTGGAATAATTTTCTCTGGGAAAACATAAAATTTGGACGCACGCACACACCAGTGTTGGTAAGTGTGTATATGAGTTGGATTGGAACTGAAAAAAGCTGTTGGTTTCACTCAGTCTATATGCGGTTGCACAGAATTTGTGGCTGTCCGGTCAGTTTGATGGTAGACGGTTGCCAGTGTTGTTTAACGTTTACAGGGAGGAACGCGTGCGTTGTTAGTACGTCATATCCTCATAGCGGTTCTAGTACTTATGTTTGTTGTCAAAGTGCACTGTGCAAATGTCAACTCCAGCCATGCTGGACAAGAAAGTGTACTTTGTTAAAGAATGATTTATTTGAAGTGTGTGTGTGTGTGTGTGTGTGTGTGTGTGTGTGTGTGTGTGTGTGTGTGTGTGTGTGTGTGTGTGTGTGTGTGTGTGTGTGTGTGTGTGTGTGTGTGTGTGTGTGTGTGTGGACCTGAATTTCATCAGTTCGTCAAAAGTATCGCTGGGAGCGCGTGTAACCTTATTTTCTCAGTTTGTGTCTTTTCAGTTTGCTATGTGTTGTGGCACATCATTATGATTGTGTCGTTGATAGTGGCGTACTTGGCTTCCTCAGTCAATCAAACCTAGTGGTGGTCAAATCTGAATTGACAAAGGAGGTTCCCCAAGTCGGAGACAAAACGCTTTGTGTTCTGCTGTTGGGACTTTTAATAACTGTGTTTGAATTGAGTTTAAATGTTCTAAAGTGTTTGGTTACACGTAACTGCTCTGCTAAGAGTGTCACGTGTCTAGTTGGAGACTGAAGTTTAGTTGCACAGTGTAAATTTTTTTTTTTTTTTTTAATCAAAATCTCAATTGAAGTCTTCTGTTGGTGGTGAACGTCGAACCTAATTCCACTTTGTGGAATCACCACAACGACTGTGGTTAAATTCAACTGAAACTTGTCTCCAAACCCTAAAGATATGTACTTTCCTCTTGAAGTACCTGGTGTACATGTACCGTTCCACTGTTGGCCTCCACTGCCCACACGCTTCCCAATGCTTGTATTGAGGCTTAGCTGTTTTGATATGTGGCTGAATGATGGAACCTGCCAAGATCCTGGGGATTTATGCTGTGGGTTGGGAAATGCTTATCCTCATGAAGGAAGTTGTTTTGTTTGTATGGATGAAGTGTTTATGATGAGCCAGTTGTACCAGTACACGCTCGATACGGCCAGCAAAATACATTTAGAATTGCTGAAACTTTATCGGTGAAGGTGAAGCAGCTTTATTATTTTTCTATTTGAATTTGATAATGCTGCACTCTTAAAGCCACTTAATACACACGTGTGTAAAAAAAAAAAAAATACCACAAAAACTACACAAAAAAAAAAATATTTTTTTTTTACCTGATTTCTTCTTTGTTGTAATGGTCTTTTTTGTCAAGTTGCATGCGCTTGCGTGTGTGAGAGAGTTTTTGAAAGTGAGTTTTGTAAAACAATCCGACATTCTCCTTCATTATTTAGGCCCACTGTTCTCTCTCTCTCTCTCTCTCGCACACACCTAACAAAGGTCTGGTTTGTTGGAGATCTTCTCGGCTTTTTAGAAGCGCCTGTCTGAAATTCTGTTTGCTTTGCTCTGCGCATTAAGGAATGTGAGGTGGCCCAAAGGTGCAGATTTTGATAAATTTCACTTGGCTAAAGATTAGATGTAATAAAACATTAATTGATCAAAGTAACAATCATTTTATGTTAAAATATATTTCACTATTTAATTAATTATTTCATGGTCCTTGTCTTGCAGTGCATCATGACTATATTTTGCCTTTCAAACTCACTATCAAAGTCAGTGGGTGGGTCCTATACTATGACCCTGGACAACAAGTCACGGCAGACCAGATCAAGATAATGGATCAATGGGGAGCCGGTGACCATGTGATAATACAACAGGGGCTGCTATTCACCTCTGAATTGGTTTGGATTCTTGATCAAATCAAACTTTACTTACGACCAATGAAAACTAGGCGGAAGACTCGGTTGGTCCTGCTCACCTCCAGTGACCGTGCGACAGCATTTCAGTAACTTGCCCGCCACAGCTGCTGACAGTAAAACTGCTTCGCTAATTGACAAAATAATGTTGCGATGGCAACAACATCCAAAGATGGAAGTTGAGGCTGTCTTAGCCGACTGGTGCGCTGTGACATTTTTTCTGTCCGGCAGCAGAAGTGACAAGGCTCGTGTAACGGGTGACGCCACTTTGTGAAAGACCTCAGAACAAAGCAATGGATCAGACTAGGTTAGCTTTAGCACATGAAGTTTGACAGGATAAATAATTTTTTTTAAGCACTGCGACATGCACCATAAAAAAATTAGTGAAGAATATGTTTTAATTTAGTTTAATTTTATTTATTTTTTACATAAAAATGTATAGGTGTAATCAGTGAAAACACAAAGCAAGGCACAACAATGTTTTGCCTCTTTCACCCTCATCAACCGGAGAGACGTTAAATTAAATCACTTTGGTGCAAAGTTACTTTTAGGACTCGACTCAGGAATTGGAATTTCCGAGTTCCGGGCCGGAGTTTTTTTTTTAAAAAAATGGGAACGCCCCCTGAAGTCAGAATTCCGACTTTGAAACTCTGAGAATCCTCACTTTGCTCGAATTTCACTCACAAAGATGACAGCCTCTCTGTGGTCCACATCATCGCTGAGACATGCTCTCCACTCAGTTCCCAGTGTCCTAGAGAGCGATGTAATAATCGTGCAACACAACAATCAATGAAATTCTTTGCCAGCAATGTTTAAGAACTGAATTTTATCAATTTCAACGACTTGTTGTTGCATCCCTAATAATTGGGATGTGAATCTTTGGGTGTTTCACAATTCCGTTCCAAATTGATTCTTGACCCAAACAATCCTCAACGCAAATTATTCTCCTTTCAAAAATTGATACAGTGCATTAGTGTGTTCAATTCAAGTCAGTTATACTTTATTACAGTAACTAAACAGAATACAGTTTGAACAACATGCTTTTCAATAAGTAAAGAACTATTACTGCTAAGCTTGAGACAAAATGTGGTATTTATTCGTGCACAGGCTGTACAAGAATTAGTGCAACATAAAAAAAAACAACATTAAAGTTTTTCTGCAATATTCATACCTCAAAACAGTAAAATTAGCCATTCTAAGTCAATTTACTGCAGTGATTCCTCTCTAAATCATTAGACAAAGTGTTGAACACCCAGCCATGCATAGGAAAGTAGCACCTTCATAGACAGCGAAACCAATATAAATCTGAAAAAAGCTGTGATGAAAAACTTTTCGGTCACACTACCCTGCACCGGATCCGATACTGTCTCGCAAGCAAGCACCTGATATGAACATAAATTCTATAGTGGGCTGATGGAGGACGACTAAATACGACAAAGAAGCAAGTCAGTGTGGAGATATTTCACTCTGAACACAGCGAAAAGTAAGAGCTGCAATGCGTGCACAGCCAGCGTCTCAAGGGATGGAAGTGATGTCACGTTGTACAATGCAACACATTTAATTAAGCATCTGCAGAAGTGACATGCGAAAGAACACGGGGAGTCGCTGCCAGCTAGCAGACAAAAACATGAATCACCAGACAGCTAAGAGATGCGCAATTTATTTTTTTTTAACGATTGTTGCTGCAGTAATTCCAGATCGGCTTGCGGTCCTCTTAAGATGAAGATGTTGTGGTTGTACACAGTATTTTGAAGGGTTTTTGACACCGTGGATGTTAAATTATGTTGGGTTTTTTTGTTGTTTTTTTGTCAGATGTTGCAGTATATACTGTTCCTCTTGATGACCAGATTTGATGTGCCAACGTTTCACATATTCTTTCGTTTTGTCCTTTTGTCACGGATTATTTGCGTAATAAGTATATGTATATATTTTCAAAAAAAAAAACGATGTGAGAGAATCGTGATTTCAATTCTAAACAAAAAATAATTTTCCAACCCCCGTGACCCTGAGCTCGGGACTAAGCGGGTATGGAAAATGAATGAATGAATGAATGTGCAGCAATGTGCAACTTTGTTTTTTTTTTACTCTTTTTTACAAATATAAATATGGCTGGGAAGTGAATTTTCATTGGCAAGTACTTTTACCAGTTGTAGATAGACATCCTTTTTATAAATGAATGATAAACAACACTGTAAATTAGTTCAAAACACATATCAATCCCATACAGTTCACATTGAAAGTCATCATCACGTTACACTTGGATATCGCACGCTCGCTGTTGTTCCCAGGTTTTCTTAAAAATGCCGGTTTTGATTTTTGTGAAGGAGTCGCTCTCGTGATTCATCCTCTCGTCTCTCTCTCCTCCTCCTCCTCCTCCTCTCCGTCCAATCGGTGGCCTGCACTCTGACGTAACATTTTCGGCACGACTCTGCTCACTTGGAACTCCGGCCGAGTAGGTACTAAAATAGTACCTGGTAAATAACGCCTTGTGGAAAAAACGTACAAGCCGGGTAGGGACTATTGGGGAAAAGTGCCGTAATTGTATGCAGTATTGAATTCCATAGGTGCGATGCCATAAAGAAAAAGACTGCTCGGCTGACTGCAGGTTTTCTCCAGGTGATTGCGTAGTACCCCCCCCCCTCCCCCCCGCCCCAGAGCAGCACCTTCAAAAACACATGATTGATATGCATTGCTTGCTATTTAAAAAAAACAGAGATTGAATCAATCCTCACCAAATACCTGAGATTCTATTTTTATTCACAAGTTGTGCTTTTGGCCCGACTTGTCATTTTTGCGCAAAGGCAAACTCGGCGAACGTCTCTGCTGTATTGCACTCCTCAGGGTATTAAATTGCCTCAGCATGACGTTTTAACACCTTAGTTAATATTGCGAAAGGACAAAAGAGTCAGTGAGAAAGCAAAGTGTGGTGTCAGTGAGGGCAGCTGCTGGTACGGCCCACCGCCAGGATGGCTGAAATTTGAGACTCGCAGAGCCAGAGTGAAGTGGGAGGGAGGGAAGGAGGGGCAAAGAGGAAGAACGCCAGCCAGCGTATTAGAGAGAACGTTTTTAAGAGAAGGAGAGCGAGAGACGCCGGCTCGTAAAAGAGCAAGTCTTCAAAAAAAAAAAAAAACTAAAACCTAAAACTCCGATATTGACTTTGGTGGCACAAATGAAGTTGAGTTCTGTAAAAGTTGTGGAGACTGTTTTTTTTTGGTTTGTTTTTTTTTTTTTTTTGGAAGGGAGGGGGGCGGAGAAAAGGGGAAGGGTGTGGGTGAGCAGCGCTCTGTTTGGGCTGTCATCGGATGCCGCCTCAGCTTTTCTTTGTCACACAAACACACCCAACAGCAGTGTCCACCTACCACACTCGAGGGGACAGACGGGGAGGGGAAAAAAATCAGAGCGGGGGACTTTGTTTGGGACTTTCCCTCTGCTCCTTACACACAACCCTCAGCTATTTAATTTCTCCCCCCCCCCCGAGGATTAGACAGGGTGTTTTTTTTGTAACCAGCTAAGGATTCTTCTCCATAGCGCCAGACAAGATTTATTTTTATTTTTTGTGTGTGCGCGCATATGATGATGATGATGACGTATGAAAATCTGGCATCAGGCAAAGAAGTTCTGGCTGGAACACTCCCTCTGATTCTGGAGATTGTCTAAAGCAGCAGGGGTGGGCTAACTTTTTGACTGGTGGGCCTCAGATTTACATTTCGTATACGAACGATGACAAGAAAAATGAAGTGTGTGTATCTAGTCAAGATTGTATTAAAACTGCTGGATGCATTGTTCTCTTCAGTTGTTATTGGATCCGCAATCATCGTTGGAAAGGCCCCAAAAATACTTTTTAAGTAGGCTTGACTGGGGAGTATAAAATTCACACTCCCACGTTGGTAAAATAGGTAGTCATACAAATAGTGAAAATTGCCATAGCCTAGCTCAGGGGTGGGCAAACTGTTTGACTGGTGGGCCGCGGTGGGTTCTAAAATTTGACAGAGGAAATTTTGGCAACGAAAAATAGATCTTGGGATATGTTGAAAACGTGGTTTGATGTCAATTGAAAATGAAGACAATGAAATAATGCCGTTGTATTGCTTACTTACTGTTAATCTGATTTCTGCAAATTCACGGACCAATTTAAACAGCTTAACAGGCCACATTTGCCCGCCCCTGGTCTAAAGGGACTGATTAGAAGTGTAGTGTTCTGTTTGTGTTGGCTGATGAGGAGCAGCCAGGAAGTGGTGCTCTGACCCTCACAACTGACAAATCATGAATTGGACTGGGTCTGTGTTGCCGTCGCCACCAAGGGACCTGCAAGTCTGAGCTGAAGATCCGTCTTTCCTGAACGCCTCGGATCGTGTGGGCATATTCCCCATTCTTTTTTTCTTTTTTTCCAGCTCTCCTCAAACCCTGGTGAGCGTCTGCTCCCTAAAAGGAAACGAGAGGACTCTGTCTGCCTTGCGGTGTGCACGGGGCAGCAGCGGCAACAGCAGTGTGTGTGTGGTTTCCATGGAAAACGACAGAGAAACATGAAGCTGGGGAACTGTACAAGTGCTCTAAGCCCGTGTCTGCTGTCCAAATGAAATGCAAGCCAGCTTGCCTATCACAGCAGGCTCCGCCCTGGTGCTCCTTCAGACTCTTTTCATGCATAGTCCCATGTAATCTGCACTGGACTGGAGTTGGAAGAATTTTCTGAATTGGCACTTTAGCGCGTGTGATATTTGGAGTTTTCAAGAAGAAACGGCGACATCAAGTGGTTACATTTTAGATTGCAGCAGTCTTTCACACAGTCCCCCTCCCAAGAGACTGTGCCTCCCTTCTCCCCAGCTTGCCAGAGAACTACGGTGGGAGTGCTAGCACAAAACCTGGATGCCTCGTCCACCTTCTTCGTTGGTTTATTTGAGGTCGCGAGCAGTCACCCTAAATAATAAACGCACTGTCAGGCGGCATGGATTGTCCACACCAGGCTTCCTTAGAAATATGGCGGTGCAAGATGGCAGCTAACTGGGACCCCTGTGTTAGTATATACTTTTATTTATATATTTATGGACTGTGTGTTAAGATTTTATTAATATAAAGATCATAAATTAAGCCAAATTCTGCGCACTGGACCTTTAATCAGCACTAATATGCACTTCTGGATATCTGCCAAACTTTTTTTTTGTTTTTTTTTCCCCCTAAGGCACCTTCAGTCGCGGTAGCGATTTATTTTTACTTATTTCGCTTTTTCCCGCTACGTCTGTGTCAGTTTAATTACTTGAGAGCGCGTATGGGAAAATCTAAAATATTCACACATTGTTTTCCGAGCTTGCATGTGGATGTGAATCGAAGGCACATGTGCAATATGTGGCTATGTGTTTGTTTGAGCGCCACAGTATGTGTGTGGGCAGAATTAAGAACAAAGACGGAGGAGATGTTTGTGTTGGAAGCCGGCTTGTTCCGTTCCCCTCTGCTCTCCGTCTTCCCCGGTATCCTCTTGTCTGCATCTGTTTGCTTTGTCCTTTGGCACACTTCTTTTGAGTAATTTCTCATCTTCAGTATGCTCGTTATAAGCCTAGTTTTAACGGTTTTAAGTGTTCCCTTATCCAGATCAATTGTGCCAGTTATTTTACACTGAAAGGCTAGGTGTACAGTTTGCCTTGGGCATGTGGTTCCACGTTGCAAAAACGAAGGGAAGTGAATAAGTCAATTTTCAATTTTGAGTGAAGAAGCATAATGGCTTGTATGGATTTTAATAAAGGTAATTTATGAAACATGCAATAGTCAGGTACAGTCAAGAGTTTTTTTCCACATTTTGTAATGTTGCGGCCTAATTCTCATTTTTTGTCAGCTATTTTGAGGAAAAATCTAATTGAATCTATTTTGGAATAACGCTGTAACTAAACAAAATGTGGGAACGTACTCTGTGGAATTGGATATAATTTGTCAGCGTAATAGCGTATATGCTTGAAATGACAACTTGCACATTTCCAGAATGGCTGGATTTTACCGTGTTACTTCGCTGAAATGAGCTGTTCAGACGTTGTTCCACTTTCTATGTCACAAGTCGAGCTGGCCAATCACGTGGGGGTAGGCTTTTTCCCAGTCAGCGCCTATTATAAGTTTTGTAAAGTGCCAGGTAATCTTTTGAATTGTTTTCCTTTATTAACGTTGTACACTTGGTCACACCTGCATTAGTTTTATACAGCTACCTGTGAAATAAGTCAATTCTACTAGTTGTTCCTCGAAAATGACCCCATACCCGTTTTACCTGTCTAATCATTCTTAATAGAAGAACTGAATATGAAGCTTATTTGGCACATTTTGGCTAACGTTTTATATTTTCTTTGTGTCACACAAATTGGTGACTAATTGGGAGTTGCTGATTACATCTCTTCACGGTGCAGGTATTTTACGTATTTTGGCTGGATTACAAGTTCTCCACTTTACTGTTTATTCGCACACTTCTTCAGAGCAATGTTGGCAACACTGGCACCGTTTTGGTTCTTGTAACATTGTTTCTTTAAAACTGGATGAGTGCCAAAATATTTCTTTAATACATTCCACATGCTCTTAGAATTGGCAAGTGGACATTGTAAGGCATGCATGTACACTGAGCAGCACACCATGTATAGCTTATTGAAGTCCTAAATGGTGGGCTGAATTCTATTTGGTTATTTAATTCATTATGTTGGGTTTGTTAAAAAGTGATTTGCAAATTATGAGAAAACTGTCTGCACACAGCATGTTAATTTCTGTTCATTGGTTCCAGGTTTTGTAAACTGTCAAACTAAAATTTTATTCTAGCAATTACACTTCTTCCCCAGGAGAGTTTTTGTTTTGCATTAGCCATGTTAGTCAGAGACCATGGGACTCACAGGTGGTCTTTCAGATGAGTCCCAGAGAAGGGACCCAAATAAAGATACAAACTCTTTTTCTCGCACTGGTGTCTTAAAAGTTAATTGTGTAATAATTGGAGATTTTTAAGAAGAAACAGTGACATTGAGTGGTAACATTTTAGATTGCAGCGCTCTTTCACTCAAGTCCTCCGGACCTTCCCTCTCCCGAGCTTGCCAGTGAACTGTCTTCTTCCTAAAAGGATGCTGTTCCCCCCCGAGAGGGTGGGAATAAGAGGTTTTAAGCACAGCACCTCAACCCTCATCCAGCTGCCTTCCAATGTTCTTTGCTGGTCGTCAACATTAGACTTGCTGATCCTGTATTCAGTGACCTGAGTTCACTGGGATTTGTGCCCAAGAACAAGCATGTTTGAGTGGAGATGGGGGCGGTGGGCTGTACCTGAGTGTCTGTGTTTGTGATGATTGTCAATTAACTGTTAGCTGCCTTGTTGGCTTTGTGTTCCAGCACAACTCCTGGAGGTAAAGTTTGTTAACCTTTTTTCTCCCCCTTCCTTTCAGAGGTCCCCACATTTCAAGAGAAGACGAAGTCCTTATTTGGAACTCTTATGGACGAAGGTTAGTGTCTTTATCTTGCCACGGCCTTCATCGTTCTTCTTTATCCTTTTAGCAGTTCTCCTCACGAAGGACTGCTCTTGTGTCTGTTTCTGCCTTTATGTGACTGAGTGAATGTTCGTCGGTGGTTGAAGGGGATGTTGGCACAGATTGGCTGCCACTTCCCCGTGGCTGCAGAAGTAACTTGCTACCTACCAGAACGGATAATGGTTTTGATGTGAGCGCTTTGAGTGCTCTGGTTAAAATGATAAATGGACTACACTTGTGTAGTGCTTTTCAGCACCTCCGCGGTGCCCAAAGTGCTTGACATTAGGCCTCTTATTCACCCACTCACACACCAGTGGGCAGTACCATCATACAAACATGCATGCCTGTAGTATGTTTGTCCCTCGACTACCACTCCAAAGTTTGAAAAATTTTCTTCCTCCAAGGTGGGGGTGTGACAGAGAAAGTTTGAGAACCACTGCCCTAATGCCATGCAAGTCTAAAGTCAAAGGGTGAAAAGTCAACTTTGTCCTAGAGACATGGGGCCACTTGCAGGTTCATCGGGATCCCTCAAGACACAGCCGCGTCAAATGTGGGGTTTCTAGCGGGGCATGAACAATGTTCTTCCGCCAAGGTGGGGCGTGACAGAGAAAGTTTGAGAACCACTGGTTTATAGAATGAATATCAAGCGTGAAATGTATTACAGAAGTTGCATGCTTTAAAATTGCAAAAAAAATAAATAAAATGGAAAACAAAGCTCTGTGTTCTTCACACTTTTAAACAGAGCATCATGGTTTATATATTAATGAGGCTCTTTAAAACAGCCCACTTTTAGTGTTTTCACACAGAATTTTGCACTTTCGGAATTCTCTCAATCACTTTAAATTAGACGTTAGTAACAGGGTTTTTTTTATTTTTTATAAAACACTCAAATGTTCCCATACTTGTTTTGCACATCTTGACTGATTTTCGTGCACTCATAATGCTTGCAGTGCATTCAAGATCATTATTCCATGAAAGTGGTTATAATAGAGTCCATGTAGAAATGAGTCAGTGACCCCAAACCTTTGAACAGGAGTGCATGTATATCCGAGCAGCCACCACCACAGTTATTTTAAACTTGCCTAGCCAGCTGTGACCGTGGCATTGGTCAAGCCTAATATCCTCTGTTAATTTGGTCATATCCCTCTTAGCGCTCATGCCCTAGCATGCTAGCCAGCTGAGAAGTTCTATTAATAGCTGTTGGCATTACTGCCATCACAGCAGATGTGTTTGCATGCCGGCAGGCAACTACTGTGAGCTTACGCCGTTGTTCGTTGCGTCCAGTTGTTACTGCAGTCCGAACGTGCACTTTTGTGGAGAAGCTTTACTCTCTGCTCTCTAACAGATGCTCTGGTAATTGTGCCAGCCACCACCAAACTAAACATAAGACAGCCGACCATGAAGAGGGGGAAGAGCATTTTACATTTGCAATAGTTTGGAATAGCCATCATGGCATTGCTGTTTGTGTTCACCGTACATGTGTGTGATTGACATTAATTTGATATATACATTTGGAGTGCTGAGCACTGTCTTTGACGGTGGGTGTTTACTTGACCCTTTGTACTTTCATATTCACACACATTTGTTGTCTCACAAACCACAATCGTCCCAGCGACCCTCTGGGCCAGTCTACCCCTGTACACATTTATATAGGACGGCAAAAAAAACAAAATTAAAGTAAACTTCCACCACCCTGCTTCGATCCTTATTGTCGCATTTTATTGTCCTTCACTCAGAAATGAGTCGCCAGACTGCCACTGCGCTGCCCACTGGAACCTCCAAGTGTCCCCCATCCCAGCGTGTGCCAACCCTGTCGGGCACCACCGCCTCCAACAGTGACCTGGCCAGTCTATTTGAGTGTCCTGTCTGCTTCGACTATGTCCTGCCACCTATCCTGCAGTGCCAGTCCGGACACCTGGTATGTCATCTCATGTCGAAAGGCATCGCTTCCCCATCGTCGATCAAGTTGGCTCCTCAAGAACCTAAGAGACGACCCCAAATTGTTTTTGCCCTCGTTCTCCCCCAGGTATGTTCCAACTGTCGGCCCAAGCTCACCTGCTGCCCCACCTGCCGAGGCCCGCTCGGCTCCATCAGGAACCTCGCCATGGAGAAGGTGGCCAACTCTGTACTCTTCCCCTGCAAGTACGCCTCGTCGGGGTGCGAAGTCACCCTGCCTCACACTGACAAGACAGAACACGAAGAGCTGTGCGAGTTCCGACCGTACTCGTGCCCGTGCCCGGGTGCCTCCTGCAAGTGGCAGGGATCCTTGGACGCCGTCATGCCCCACCTGATGCACCAGCACAAGTCTATCACCACATTGCAGGTCAGAAACCGCCACCCTTAGTTTCAGTCAGCAGCAAGTCTTACAGCATTGAAGGTCTTTCTGGCAAAGAGGTTCTGACTTGGGTGCTGATTGGGCTCCTTCTTAGGAGGATCATCAAGTCCAACTAAATGACCCAATTAGTGATGGTGCTAAAGTTCCCTTTGTGGCATTGTGTCATAGGTGCGTCAGCCGACTTTCTTTGTGTGCATTGCCAGCTCTCAGGCTAATGCTAATTTTTTTGGACCTGAGTTAATTGTTGAGGTAATTAAATCTGTGGTTCTGGAGCAGAAAGTGTAAAAGATGGCACGACATAAACCAAAAAAAGCTATTCTTGTTTTCCCTGGTCCCTACAGTGGCCGACACATTGAATCATCTTAAAGCTGAAGTGTATAGGTTTTGGCCATTTTGAGAAGAAACAACGCCATCAAGTGGTTACATTTTAGATTTCAGCGCTCTTTCACTCAAGTCCTCCAGAACTTCCCTCCGCCGAGCTTACCAGTGAACTACAGTGGCCAGTGTGCACAAAACAAGATACCTTTGTCCACCTTAATCATTCACTCCCCGTCCCACTCTAGAGCTTGCCAGTAAACTTGCAACTATGTACTATATGTTCTTACATATAAATATGAACCGTTCTGTGGGCAGGAAAACCAGATTACTTTCATTGTTCTGCGAGTATACACTTTTAATGTGTGCATTTGTGGGCAGTAAATTAAGCTTTTACCGATATAAAATTCATAAATCATGCGAAATTTTATCCTGTGCATCCTCTTCTCTCATACCAACTAACTTCACGTCCCTTCTCTCTGCATCCATAAATCTCCTCTTTGGTATTTCTCTCGACTTCGTGTCTGGCAGGAAGTTGACTATCCTCTCCTCTGTACATATCCAAACCATTACAGCGTGGCTTCTCTGACCTTTTTCCCCAAAAACATCGAACGTGCCGACCCTCTGATGAAAGGTCGGCCTCTCCATCCATCCTGGTCACTCCCAAAGAGAACCTCAACATTAATCTCTGCTGCCTCCAGCTCTATCGCTGGTCTTCGCCTCAGTGCCACTGTCTCTGAACGATGCGTAATTCATCATTTGTCTAAGTAGCTAAAAACCAACTTGTGTATTTTTTTTCTTACGTTGTTGTTTTCTGGGGGGAGGATTAAAATGTTTTACCTGGGGAAGGACAAAACGACTGAAGCGTAATATTCCCCAACAGTGATTGCTCCCGTATGCCCCGATGTGGAGACGTTTCCACCACCTCCTTGAGCGATGACTTGTCTTGACCTCCAGTCTCTTGTCTTGTCTTGTGCCCGTGCTCTTTGTGTAAAACAAATCTTCGCTGTTCTAAGCCAAACCAAGTAACTGGAAGCGCAAACAATCTGAGGTCGAACTAACAGAAGATGGAGAGATGGACGACGAGCGGTTGCTTTTGATGTGAATTTGTTTCACAGCGGTCGGGGGGCAACGCAGAAGAACAAAAATACACAGCTACACCTCGCATAATAAACAGACACATTGTGTACAAAACTGATACACAATGAACACAAGAAAGCACTCATTCGTACTGAAGTTCACCCTCACCGTATGCAGTTGCAGCCTGGGAAGTTATCAAAGTAATGCGTCCCGAGTGATGTAGCCATATATTTTTTCAAAGTTTTGTGCTTTTGCGAGTGTGACGCAAACAAATTTGTGTGGGATTGGATTCCCTTGTGGTACACAGCATAAATTAACATCGTGCTCCGGGTGTTTATCCTTCCTCGGGAAACCTCAACATTGTAAAAATTCTTTGCTAAAACACAATGAATCTAAATGAAGTGATATTGTATTAAAGGTTAAGTGTGTAGAATTAGACCTGATTTATTTTTATCTTAGTAAAAGCTTATACTGCCCATAAATACATTAGTACAAGTGTATACTCGCAGCACAATAAAAGCAATTTGATTCCCGTACCCTTGGACCGGTTCTTATTCATATATATACATAGGAATATATATAGAGCAAAGGTCTGGCTCCCTGTTAGCTGCCATCTTGCACCACCATATTTCTAAGGAAACCTGGTGTGGATAAGCCAGCCTGCCTGACAGCGCGTTTCGTATTTAGGATGAACGCTTGCGTCCTTGAATGAACCAACGGAGAAGAAGGTGGTCGAGGTGTCCAGGTTTGTGAGCTGAGGCTACCGTAGTTCACTGGCAAACTCGGGAGAGGGAGCGAAAGAGTTCTGCAATCTGAAATCTGACCACTAGGTGGCATAATTTTACACACTGTACCATCAAGACATAAAAAGACCAAATCATTTAGGAATTTTCATTGAAAGAATGTATTAATGTAACCACTTGATGTCACTGTTTGTTCCTCAAAATCCCTGAATATTCCACATTTAACCTGTAGTACAAAGGTCGGCCTTTGCATTCGCTTGACCTATTTTGTCAACCTTACTCAAGTGTGGTAAGAATACCATGTGCGGGAAATGCTGGTGTCGAGCAGAAGCTCTGAACATTTTTTTTTTTTTGTCTCCTCCGTCCCCCTCCCCGACCCGTCCGGCCGTCTGCGACTCAGGGGGAAGACATCGTCTTCCTGGCCACGGACATCAACCTGCCCGGCGCCGTGGACTGGGTGATGATGCAGTCGTGCTTCGGCTTCCACTTCATGCTGGTGCTGGAGAAGCAGGAGAAGTACGACGGCCACCAGCAGTTCTTCGCCATCGTGCAGCTCATCGGCACGCGCAAGCAGGCGGAGAACTTCGCCTACCGGCTGGAGCTCAACGGCCACCGGCGCCGCCTCACCTGGGAGGCCACGCCGCGCTCCATCCACGAGGGCATCGCCACGGCCATCATGAACAGCGACTGCCTGGTGTTCGACACGTCCATCGCGCAGCTCTTCGCCGAGAACGGCAACCTGGGCATCAACGTCACCATCTCCATGTGCTAGGAACTATTGCGGCCAGGAGCCCCGAGGGGGTCGGAACGGGGGACAGGTTCTTTTTTTTGTTTTTGTTTTTGTTTTTGTCATGGCTCAAAAAGAGTTGCGACCCCCCCCCCCCCACACACACACACACACACACACACACACACACCCCTTCCCCTGTTCCCAGTCAGTCAGCTGCAGGACGGGTGGGATGTCCACTGTAGTCGACAGCTATAGACTTTACAAAACACGACGAGCCCGCGTGAGGTTTCGGCGCTCGCGTAAAAACAAAAGCAGTTAGTCGAACCCCGGAAGTGGCAACACCGCCCGCCCCCCACCCCCCCACCCCCCGAAACTTTTCTAATTTTAGTGACTGTTTCCCTCCCTCCCCCGCTCAGCCGTTCCTCCACCTCAGACACTACAGCCCCTCTCGTCGTCGTCGCGCTAAGACCCCCCCCCCCCCCCCGCTGGTCAGAGCAGAGTAGCTGGCCGGCTAGCCCGCTACTCGCCCCCCTCCCCCTCCCCTCCCCCCACCGGCTTTCACCTCACCTTTTCATACAGAAATGGGTTTACATTCTACTGAGACTTTTTAGGGCTCCGGCTGTCACCAGTTTCACCGCCGGGAAATAAAATTAAAAAAAGCGCAACCCCGCTACGTTAATTTTTCACAGGTTTTTCCTTTTTTTTTTCTTCTTTTTTTGGGGAGAGGGGGCCGTATTTGTCCTCCTCTCATGTGCAACTGGAACCCTCATCCACAGACTCTGGACAGCTGTAACACCACAAAAAACACAACAAGTCACAGGCCTGGACTTAACGTTATAAAGGACTTCATTCAGACTTCCTCTGCTTCTCTCTCTCTCTCTCTCTCTCTCTCTCTCTCTCTCTCTCTCTCTCTCTCTCTCTCTCTGGACCACCCAAGGCTAAAGATTGTGCATCGAACGCTCTTTTAAATAGTTTGAGTGTCGTGATTAATAGTTACTAGAACAGACTGTCACACTTCATGGATTTTGGAGGAGGCCCTCGTCAACATCGACCCCGGATTTTCGTTTTGTTTTTTTTGATACCACATTGCTGTTCTCTTGCTCTCTTGTTCACTCACTCACACACGTGCACACACACACACACAAACACACAGACACCTCTTCTACGTATTGTTGGCTGTGTGTGCAGGAATAACAGTGGGTAACTTAATAGTATTTGTTCTCTAGAACAAGCCAGAGGAAAAAAAAAACACACTGCATTTCAGTTTAGTCAGTCGAGTTTCTGTTTCAGGTTTATTTTTCGAGTTTATCTTCAATTTTTTTTTAGTATTATTATTATATTTTTGTTTTTTTGTTTTTTTTTATTTGTACAACGCGAGAACACAACTCCTGATATTTGTGTTTGTATCTATGTGCTTTGTTGGGTTTGTGCGCATGTGTGGACGTCTGTTTGAGACGAACGGGGTGAAGAGCCCGATCAACCTTCACGTCTCCGCTTCCCTTTTCACTCTCTGCCAGTGCAGGCCTCAGTCACCCACTGACTGATCACCCAACCAGGAGTGAGGGCCAGTTACTATAGTTGCGTCACTCTTGTTATTATTATTATTACTATTATTATTATTATTAAATGGAGATTCTCATAATTATACGTTTTGTTTTTTTTAAAAAAATGACTTTTAAAAAGATTAAAGATTAAAAAGGCAGTTGTAAAACTTGTGGCTAAACTTCTGTGTTTGTAGTTAAAAAGCAAGTTGTGTCGTTCTTCTGAAGGCCTATCCCCCAAGTTGGATTGTTTATTTTCTATGTTTTGTTTTGTTTTTTTATTAATCTGTTCATGTCGGTCTTATTGTTTGTGTGGTAAGTCTTTTCTTTTTGTTTGTCTGTGAGGGGAGCGAGGTTTGACACCTCGCCCTCCCTCTTCACGTGGAGTCTCAGTAATGTTGCTGCTCCCCCTCTTCTCCCTTTTGTTCCTGTTTTAATTTGTCATTAAAAAAAATCTATCTTTTTCATACTCGGTGCCTTTTTTTTCTGACTTTCAATTGTTGGCCTGTTGTCTTGATCTTGAGCAGATGAAATGTGCTAACAATAAGTTTTTTGCATCCTGCAGCCTTTGGGAAATGAATTGCAATAGTGAGTATTGTGAAGTCCGGAAGAGCATTTGTATTTTTTTTTTTTCCTCAGAAATTTGATCAAATGTGTGTGTTTGCTGAGTTGTATGCCATAAGCACCCAGAGCACTTCACTCATCATTGGCTATGGAGTTGGGTCAGGCATGGGCAAACTACGGCCCGGGTTGGTATCCGTTAAGCTTTTTGATCCGGCCACCTGAACCTGAACAAATCACATTAACAGTAAGTCATAAAATAGCTATGTTTGATCCATTATTTCAGTGCTTCAAGAGTCATTTAGATACAGAGCTAATTACCGTGGGGCACATATTTTGTTGTAACACTTTATTCATATTCAATTGACTTTAAAACCACATGGTTTCTTCTTATCCCATTATATTTTCCCTACTATGAGGTGAGTAACCAAAACACTCATCCACCTGCTCCCTCTGCTCCCTTTCCTACTTAAAAAGTCTTTTTAGGTCTTTCCAATGTTGATTGCAGCTCGAATAACGACTAAAGAGAACAATGCATCCAGCATTTCAAATACAATCTTAACTTGATACAAATGTTTTCTGATTTAATGATCTGAACACTGACTTTTTTTTTTTATTGCCATTGTTTGTATATGTTTGAAATTTTTGTTTTTGAGCACTTAACAATCCTCTTCTCTTCTAAATTGGGCTTAATTTTAGCTCCAAATCAAATGTCCACATCCATCAATGCAAGGGTGTCATCTGATGGAGATGCTGGAGACCATGTGTTGTGATCAAAAGCTCTTCGCAGAAAATAGCCGCAGGTTGTTCAGACACGACCAGTTATCATATTTGAAAGATAACAGCTTTATTTCAAAGAGGGTTAACCGCACCGGATCAGTCAGGGTGACAATAGGACCTTGCCTGGAGGAGTTTGAGACGTCACTGAACAGATGTTGATCTTCACACATTCACACTGCAGATGACTCGCGGTGGGGGTAATGTAGCAGAAGCACTCTTTGCAGCAGAGAAAAACATCCGAATCTATGAAATGATTGCCTCGGGGTGAGAATTGTAAATGCCAATTTTTCAAGATGCTTTTTTATTTATTTAGTCATTCATTTTTACGGCAAGAATGAGTGCGTTCACTCAGGGAGCCAACAGATGGCAACAGCTCATTCAATTTAGCGCTTGGTACCGTCCAGGCGAGGCAGAGTGGAGGTAGGGTTCCTTGCGTGTGTGTTGTGTTTGTTTTTTTGTTGTTTTTTTTACATTGAATGTCAGAAGGGTCGGGTGGGGCTTGGGAGGGTCAGCAAAATTATAGCTTTAAATAATAGTTCAAAAGCTGGAGCCATGTGGAAGTCCGCTAGCAGCTCACTGGCAGTAATGGACTCCCTTAGCTAACTCTACGAGAAGCTAACCCAGGGGAGGGCAAACCTTTTGACTGGTGGGACACAGTGGGTTCTAAAATATGACAGAGGGAGTGTTTTGGTGAGCCACCTCATAGGAGGAAAGAATATGTCATGGGATATGTAGAAAACATGTGCTTTAATGTCAATTGAAAATGAACAAAACGTTCCAACAAAATCTGTCTTTGAAGCCCCACGATATTTAGCTCTTTATTGAAATGGCTCTTAAAATGCTTTTTTTTTAAAAAAGAAAGGAAATGCTATTTTATGACTCACTGTTAATATAATTGTTTTAAGGTGCAGCAGGCTGCATTAATGAGCTTAATGGGAGGGGGGAAAATATCATGGGATATGCGGAAAACGTGCTTTAATCAGACATGCTTTAATTTAATCAGTCAACTGAAAATGAACAAAACATTACAACAAAATGTATCCTTGAAGCCCCACAGTATTTGGCACTTTGTTGAAATGACTCTTAAAACATGGATGAAATAGCTATTTTATGGCTTACTATAAAAAAAAAATTTTTCAGGTGCAGCGGGCCGGATGAAAATGCTTCACGGGAGAAAAATCTATATCATTGGATATGTAGAAAATGTGCTTCAATCAAACGTGTGCTTTAATTTAATCAGTCAATTGAAAATGAACAAAAGCAACAACGGGACTTAACTTGGACATCCTGTTTGCACCATGGCGAACCAGAGAATGTGAAGATTTAGTTGCCAAATCATCTGCAATTTAAAATGTAAATACCGTGGCACTGCAGCTGCACCAACATGTCCAATTGCTTAACAACTTAATGGTTCAATTGTTTGTTTCGTTTTTGTCTCGTTCGTCTCCAGTACGAATCGGCGACAATGCGCAGTTTATTGGACAAGTTTGGACGAGAGCTAAAACTCACTGAGTGCTGTTGGTGGACGTATTAAAACTTTGTTGAGGAATCTCTTAAAATTACCTCTCTTTTTTTTCTTTTTTGTAAATTTTGACAGTATCAGTGGCCGTAGTTACCTTAACTAGCTTTAATTATGATTTAAATGCTTCGGTAACTACGTTTTTGCTCAACGAGGTCCTCTTTATAAAGGTGTGTTAGTGTGATTCTGACTGACGGCCTAGGCGTGTTTCACCTACAGCACCAATTTAACAAACTCCAGCTCGGTCAGTTCCTTTTGCACACGCTTCACGCAGTCCCTCACTTGTTACGAACGAGCCCCAAAGTGGCCCTCGAGTGAAACGGAACGATTAAAGGCTGGACGTGAGAGCAACACTTGTGGGTTCCCCCTGCAACCCAACTTGTGCCAACGCTTAAAAAATATGTCAAACAAAGGATTTTCCTGTCACGTAGGAAGCTGGCTGAGTTGCCCCAATTTTACCATTAGACAGGTCAAGTACTTTGTGTCCACACGGCACACGTGTAAAAGATTTGAACATCGACCCGAAGCCATTTAAATGGAAGGCAAATGCAGGAAAGTAGCTCCCCACTTCCTCCTATAGTGCCTGGGGAAGCGAAGCCTTCAGCCAAGCTGATGTATATAACATGGCTCTCTCTCTCTGTGTTGTTGGCCTGGTGCCAGCAGGCACAGCACACCCCAAAGGCTTCTTTGTGAATGTTTCGGGTCCGAAAGGCTCCCTCACTCTCTAGACAGGAAGTGTGCGTGTGTTTGTGTACGCACGTGGCTCGCGCCTCTAGAAAAACGGGGTTCACCCAAAGTCCGCAGTTTGACTGATTCGCAGGCACATCGCAGCGCGCGCGCGCACACACACACACACACAGCGTACACAAACGTTAACCTTTCAAGGGGGGGGCACCGGCGTTCTGATGGGGGACATTATAACGCCGAGAAATGGACGAAAGATCCTATGCGAGGGGCAACTGTGCTCAGCGAGAGTTGTTTATGGCGCACCGCTAAGGGGAGCCTCCTTGGCTTGCTGCCTTCCAAACTAAACAGCAGCCCCTGTAGACAAGAACTGCAATTGCTGCAAACCTACACTTTACGTTTTTTTTTTGTTTGTTTGTTTGTTTTAAATGGTACAACAAAACTAAACTTGCGAAAAATTAGCACGGGAATATTGTTACAGAATGTTAGTTTATTACTTCACAATTATGACAAGTACAACCACCTCTGACTTCAATTTGTCCTTCACACAAAATTCAACACATTCTTCTTAAATCTTTCAGACGGACAAACCACATCATCTAGAACGATTATATCCCTTATGACTGCATACATCCAACAACAGAGCAGTTCTGACAAACATTCTGCATAATCTGTCTAATCTGTTTTGCATAGCTGATGAATATTTTTTGGATTCAAAGAAAGAAAGATTCCAACACGCATAGTCAGATTACACTTGAATTAAAAATGTTGTGTATCATCACAAGTCTCAATGATTTTGATGCAAGAAAATGTCTTTAGTACATTTATTCATTATTTAAATTTACGTTTAGCCATCTAGCTAGCAATACGTGACTGCAAAGAACATGTTTTCTTTCAAATGAAAAACTGAACCTTGAATTTGTGTTTTGAGGGTGCATTTGCATTGCGTTTTTCAAAGGGTGTGTCATAGTTTGCTAGTCAGCTGGGGCTACGTGAGGTCTGTGGATGTCCCTGGCAATCCTCCTGGGACGTCCACATCCTGTGTTCAGCACCTCCTCCTCGTTCCGAACAGTGACAAAGTCTTGGTCGGTTTGAACATGAGCACCTCAAGGTACTTCTCGTTGCTTTTGTGGAGAATGGTACGTTTTACCCTCTGAGCTACCAGGGCCTTGCTGATCCTTCCTTGTCTTCATATTTACAAGAATTTAAGTTTTAATCATTTCATCAGCGAAAACATTGTCTTCTGAAAATTCTTTTAAACTGTCAACATAAATCTTCAACTCATGTTGTGAGCGTGCACCTGCAGTGTGTTTTGCCAAAAGTGTGTCAGAGTTTGCTGGTGAGCTGAGGGTGCGTGAGGCTCGTGGACGTCCCAGGGAAGCCTCCGTCAAAGGCTGTGTTCAGCACCTCCTCCAGGTTCCTGGCAGTCACAAAGTGCAGGTTGGCTCGAACGTTAGCTGGGAGCTCCTCCAGGTCCTTCTCATTGCGTTTGGGGAGGATGACACATTTCACCCCTGCCCTATGAGCGGCCAAGACCTTGTCCTTGATCCCGCCAACCTAAGACAAGAGAGGGGTGTGTTGAAAGTCGACAGCCGGATTTACGGTACATCTTATTGGTTGGTGTGGAGACTCACCGGCAGCACCAGGCCCCTCAGTGTAATCTCCCCGGTCATGGCAACATCTGATCTGACCAATCGGCCACTGAACAGAGAGGCTAGGCAGGTCACGATGGTGACACCTGCAGACGGGCCGTCCTTTGTAACCGCTCCGGCTGGGAAGTGGAGGTGAATGTCTGTCCCTTCCAGTGGGTCTGGTCCTCCCACCACTGATAAAATGAAATGAAAATACTTAGCTGAAAGCTGTCTGTGAGAAGCACACACCGTAGACGTGCCTGTTCCAGCCTGTTCCAGCAAAGCAGAGTTTCTGGTATCCCAGAGTTGGGTACCCCAAAAATGGGGGAACCAATGGGTTTTACATTTTGTGAAGCAAGTCAAACTTGACGGCAGGTTTTATTTAAGAGTTTCTCTAATTAGTGCCCTATAAAACAGGACGTGTTGCCGAGTGTTGCCCTCTGTTGGAATAAAAATTAAGGCTTGGTTTGATTGTGGTGAACATGGTGTGTCCTTTTGTGGAGGATCCTGCAAACAACAGTGTTGTATACTTTGCAGGGGGTCACATGAAATTAAGTCCATGAAAATTGCTTGTTCCAACAGGCTGAGGTAAGTGGACGTCTTGTTGACAGTTCCTGTGCTGACTAGTGGTATTGGGGCTCCATTAATTTGGGCTTTTCACAGTTGTGGCGTACACACGTACCTCAGCGAACAAACACATTACCCCAAATCAAAAATGTAAACTGTGTTCCAAAACCCAGGCCAAGTTAAACCTTCTTTGTGAAATGGTCGTCTGAAGTACTACATGTCAACTTACTGTTTGTGAAGTCAAATCTTTTCGCATTGGTTCTGAGCCAGCTGATAGCCAAATGGGCCGATTCCTTCATGACGTCGCCCAGCTGACCAGTGAGAGTCAGCTGACCATCTCCTTCCATACGGCTGGCTTCCACAAACATTATCTCCCCACCGAGGGGCGTCCAAGCCAGGCCCACGGCCACGCCAGGCAGGGTCAGCCGCTCAGACACCTTGCAACACGGTCAAAGAGATGTCGTGAATCAAAGTAGAACACAGACATGAGGGTTAAATCAACCTGTCGTCAATGGATGGCAGAGGACGAAGACAATAATGTAGGAAGGAGGTCAACTGAGATAAAGTGCTGACGAAAACTGAGAAATTGCCTTTTTATGTCAGAAACCCTGTGCAGATCCTGACTCCCAATACCAGTTGTCAGGCCCAAAGTTTCTTAACGCGAGAGGAAGAGGAGTATCTCAGTCATCTGTAGCTACAAACTATAGTCTTTATAGTCAATTTTAAACAAGGAGAGAGTGTATGCCTTCCCAAGCCAGACTTTGAGCTGATTTCACATGAGAGGAGAGAGAGAGAGAGAGAGAGAAGAGTCTTTGCCTACAATTTGACTTTTAGGAAAGGTAAGCCAGCCTGTATTTTGAGACCAGTGTTTTAAGGTGGGGAATCAGGCAACATTGAAGGTTATTGTGTCTTCTGATTTCCACTTTCTGAAACTTCCTTGCTGAAAGTCATATTGTGTTTGTGTTTTTACCAATGGAGAGGACAAGGAGGGTAGCAGGGCATGTAGAACCTTTGCACCACTGAAAATTCCAGCAAAAATGCTCATTTCTTTCTTTAGAGGTCAGTTTACTGTAGTAAAAACATGGCTTCGGTAGATTTGATGTTTGACAGCTGTATCCAGAGTTCCTATATCAAGGATAAATTGGTTTCATCTCCATGATTAGTGAGAGCTCACCAAAAGCCTCTACGTTAGTATGCAGACCTTGGTGGTGGTCTTCTACTAACCTCCATGTCATAAAGTGGTGGTCCCAGGATGTCTTTCAGGGCCATCTGGTCGATCACGATGGGCATTTCCGGGGGTGCAGCTTTGTCTGAAGACATTAATCAGTGTGATGAGAAATGACGTCCTTACTTAGACGTACTGCTACAAGGAATACCATGAAGTTTACAGATCCAAATACAACAACTGTGAAAGGAAAAATAATATAAAATACAATAACCTGAAAATAAACTGAACAGTGACCAAAAAGCCAAAGTACTCTAAAATACTCTCCCTCTAAAATATGATCCAGTTTTATATTGAACTACACGCCAGCATAGTGTCACTTCAAGCAACAACAACTAAAAAAATAATAAGTAAATTACTTTTGGCAGAAAGGATTTTAAATACTTTAAAGTGACAGGCACGTTTTTCGAGTTTAACAAGTAGAAAATACAGATATTTGTGTACAAATGTAGGGAGTGAAAGTAAAAAGTCGCCAGAAAAATAATAGTCAAGCACGTACAAGTACAGATGCCTGAAAAATAAACTTCTACAGTAACAAAGTATTTGTAATACCCACCTCTGTCGCCAACTTAAATATTGGTATGAAACTAAATACGATTAATTACTTACAAAGGCCACAATTAATTTGATTAATCTTTTTCATCAAGTCCCACCACCAACGGTTATCCTCTCCTGTTTTGTCGTGCAGGCTGCTGTCAGAGCGCACAGTGGAGACACAGTGAGCCGCTTTGATTGTGGGGTTACCTCCACTCCACCCTTGTTCGAACCGGTCGCCAGGAGAAACACGCACAATGGGTCTCGAAGGGTCACTCCATTTACATCCTTCACGACGATTATCAACCCTTTTGCTCACCAAATTCTCACACACGCGCAAATGTTTCATGTGCGCAGTCTCTCGACCTCAAAGGCCCCACATCTAATCGATCCCATAATGAAATAAAAATAAATAAAATTTAAAAAAATTTAAAAAAAAGAGTCCAAGAAAACCGATGAAAGCAAACCCTGAACAGGAAATAGGCATGACGACAATTGGTACTGCTTAGACACAAACAGGTTATAATGAGCTAGTAAGCCAAAAGGTAATCCCAAGCAGAGCTATTAGTAGTTTATGTATTTATTTATGGCACCTTGAAAACGTTGACTAAAATCCATGAGTCAAAAGCTTGGGGGAGGATTGTTTCTCAGGGTGGTTAGACTCACGGTGACCTCAGCCTACAGGACGCTCCAATTACTGAGCCGCGGCATTTTCTGTTTACAACTCATTTCCTAAATATACTTCACCGAGTGCCTAATTTGATTCTGCTCAAAAATCAAATCTAGCGTAATTCCTCCTAAGTGTACACTGTAAAGGAAACCAAAAGCTGCCAGGGGGTCAGGCTCCTACCTCCTTGCTGAGTCGATCCGCCTGCTTTCAAGTCTTCCTTCCCCGCGTCTTTGTGACCTTCCGCCACCTTGACGGCCACGGCTCGGCATATCGCTCCAAACTTCCTCTCCAGGGCGCGGACACCTGCTTCGCGGGTGTACCTGCGAGTGTGCGAACATTGCAGGTTGCGCACAACCAACAGCAGTTTTGTCAGTATGAGATACGTCACTTAACTGTGACAAAGTCTGTTTTACCGCTGCGGAAGAGGCAAATATTATGTCAAGCCAGCTCTTGACATAATACTGCTTTGAGTCCAAGCCCAGTGAGTCGGCACAAACCACCAGTTTGCATTTTACACAATGTCTTCTTTGATGATTTGTTACAGAAAACTAGCGTGTAACAACATAAAAGAACGGCCTTTCGGCAAAGCTGTAAAATTAAAAGGTTACAGTGTGTAAATTATTTTAAGGAAGGCCGGCATTTAAGGCACACCGAGCGTCCCGTCTGGAGGACACAGTCAGGTGGGTTTCTTTAAATACCGGGCTTCCTTAAAATAAAAAAATGGCGGAGCAAGATGGCAGTCAAGACGCCTGCTCTTTGTGTATTCTTATATATCTTATAGCGTTGTCACAATACTGGATTTCAGACTTCAATACAATATTTGGAGAAGTATTGATTTTCGATGTCTATGATTTCGGCTGAGGGGATGGCGAGGGACATCGTTTTTACTTCTCAGTATCGGAAAAAAAAATCGATATATCAAAATTTTTGACAACACTAATAAATGATAACTGTTCCAATTCATCAATTCATCAACTTTTATTTGTACAGTGCTAAATCGCAACCAAAGGCGTCTCAAAGAGCTTTGCACAATCAGAGGAAAATCAACTGGGTCCCCCCAGAGCTAGCAAGGTGCGACAGTGGCCAGGAATAAAACTCCCCTTTGGGAAGAAACCTCAAGCGGGTCAAGACTCCAGAGTGCGTTCCATCTGCAATGACCAGTCGGAGCGGTAGCGAGTCCCTTACACGTTGGAACGTGGAAGCGCGGCGTCGTCATGGCGGCGTCACAAAACACAATATTATCATTTTTGCCCTGGTTTGTCTATGAGCACTCTGGCGTGCAGGGGAGCAACGCTTCACTTTTGTCACTCCTAGCTGACAAATCAAACAAAGCGGAGGTCCAAAGCGAAACACACGAAGAGGCAAGGAAGACAGAAGGACTACTGGGAGGCTTTAAAAATAAAATAAGTGGGGGGGAGGGGGGGGAGGCAAACCACTTGACAACTTAATGATACACCTCGACAGCCACGAGGACAATTCCACCTAACTTTCAGATGGAGGTGCCTGTTGGCTGTGTTCCAATCATCACAAGCATGCCCGATTGTTCACAGAATAATTGTAAAAGTACTTCAGTCCCGGTGAAGCAATATCTTTTTTTACGAATTTAGGAAAGACATTGAATACTGAGGCATCTGCTCCTAGTGTATCCTGTGAGTGTGTGCGCACACACACTCACATTTTACCAGAGGTAGCGAACATATTAAAATTCTGTATTTAAGTAAAAGTACTGATTCAACTTTTTTTTTTCTAAAGCAAAAGTTAAAAAACACAGGTTCTGAAATTGACTTGAGTATAAAGTACAAATGATTTTTTTTTTGCCATTAATGAAAATAAAGGTCCAGTGCGTAATATTTGGCCTTATTTACGATTTTTTTAAATTTTGCTTAACATACTGGCCATAAATACATAAATACAAAATTTCCCTCTTGATTACTAAAGTATTCTAATTCTAATTGATAAAAGTCTATACTCCAAGTACAACAGAAATAATTTTCCTACCCTTCTCGGTTTACAGAAGAAGGGTAGGAAAATTATATATATATAAATTGGGATTAACGCATTGATGCATGCCGTTTTGTGTCGATACAGACGTCAGGGGTCAGCGAATGAACTGGGGATCACATGATCGGCGGCTTCCACTCGAACCCTGAAACAATAATCTTGCCAAAGTATTTACATTTGAGAAGCCAAGGCCACCGTTGGTTGTGCTGGGCTGCTATTTTAGAACGTGAACTCCAGACGTAACGACGGGCACGTGGCTACGGGGCATCGGAGGCCTTCGCATATACGGCGTAACCTCGTTAGCAGAGAGCAGTTGCAGACGACCTCTCCGTTCCCCACTGCCAACCTAAAATGTTGCCTCTGCGAGAGATATCTCCACTTTTCGAAGAGCCCTCAGCCCATAAATCTTTTATCCGCCATCCCACAGCAATATTTTTATTGAAAGCTTTTCCCGCTCGGACAGCTGCCATGTAGCTTCAGCTTTTATTATGTGGCTACGCCACAGTGGTATTTGGAACGGCGAGCAACGTGTTTCATATCCCCCTTTTTTTCTGTCTGAAAGACAGTTTAAAGAATGTCATATTATGTTGCATTAAATGGGGCTTTACGGCCGTCTTAAGGACGGTGCTCAAAATGAGCTACGTGAGACGTGCAGATTTAAGGCTGTGTTGCTGTCTTGTAAGGCTCCCTCAGCCTGGCAAACACCTCCTCACGTGTAAGTGGCTCCCTGTCTACTGGCTAAGTATCCTCTCAATGCCGCTTCCCATTGCTCACAAACATGTCAGTACCAGAATTGGTTCCTGATAAACCACACCTCCAGAGCCTCACTTCCTTTCGGAACATTCTGGGGCTTATTCACTTTATATACACCAGATCAGACACA
Source organism: Nelusetta ayraudi (assembly GCF_046127955.1). Lineage (NCBI taxonomy): Eukaryota > Metazoa > Chordata > Actinopteri > Tetraodontiformes > Monacanthidae > Nelusetta > Nelusetta ayraudi. Next base: position 1,584,763 of record NW_027466121.1, on the reverse strand, counting down.
ACATATCTATTTTATATATATATATACACATATATGTATATTTTCTCTAAAGATCATAAATAGTTGTGATGTATGCAACAGAAAGCATCCCTGGCGTATAAATGCATGCAAACAAGCAACATCTGCACGTAGCGAGGAGTCACCAGACTCGACAGGATAACAACACTTTTTTTTTTTTTCTAAACTGATTATAATATAATCTCATAATTTCATTTAAAGCAACTTGCCTGCCGTTTCGGAACCCACGGCTATACGTTGAATGTCGGCCTTTCAAGTCGGCCATTCCAAACATTAAGGTAACTGAATAGAGTGTTTACCTTAATCATTTCTGGTAATTACGAGGAGGACATGGGCATTTTTTTTTCTCTCTCTCTCTTTGCCTCCCAGTTTCACAGTGTTTAGGTTCGACTCGCACAGCCGAACGCGACAACAACGGACGCAAGCCGACATCACAACCAGACAAAAAGTGCAATTCCACTCAAGAGTTCCTGGCTACTCTGTTGACTGTGCCCCCACGCCCCGCACTTAACTATCAGCCAGACGGTACAAATTTGTTCTGTTCTGTCGGAACAGGAATCCCTAGGGGGGGCTTGCATGCAAAAAAGCTCTCGCTGTGGGGAACATTTCCTTCTGCCTCATTAGTTTATAATCATGACATTCACCATCGAACACTTGCATGACAGTCCCAATTTGGAAGCATGCAGTATGACGAGATAGACAAAAACTGTTCTGTTGCTTGAAATTGGAATCCTACAAATCGTAAAAGAATCTACAAAATAGCTAATTTAGTTAGTTCTTGGGTGGGGGGGCTGGTTGGGTCAGTTTAGAGATCTCATCTGGACAGTTTTTGGTCGTCGACGACTAACTTTTTGGTAGTCACTCTTTTAAGTATCTATATTCTTGAACAACGGCGCCATAAAAATCAAAGCATGTTAACATGCTTCCCTAGAATCTGCCGGGGAAGACTCTTCCTTCCATGACAACAAACTGGCCGTCAGCCGTAAGCTATTAGCAATTATTAGCGCGACTTCTTGGCCTGCAGCTAAAATGTTCACCATGCTTTCCTCATAACGTCTTCCAGACTGCGGAGGTTGTAATTGCTTTGTTGATTCAAACTTCTTAATTTGCCAATCCGCCCAATGTTTTCCAGGGCTCTCAAGTTCTGAATGCAGACCAGAGTGACTACTACTACTACAGCTACCGCTGTTTGTGCTATTCTGATACTCTGCTAACACTGCTATGCTACTGATACTCAAGTCCTCCGCTATGCCATTGAGGCCTAATAATATGCAACAGCTGCTACTCTGCTAACGCTGCTGTGCTGTCGTTATTCCACCACTACTGCGCTGCTACTCTATTAGAACTCGCTATGCTACTATTGCTATTCTGTCATCATTCTTGCCACTGCTACGCTCCTACTCTACTAGCGCTGCATTGTTAATTTTGCTATTGCTGCTAGCACCACTCTGATACTGTGTGTTTACATATCACACAAGTTAAAAGTGTACAAGCATTGCCCCCCCCTCCCCCCCTCCGTTAGGCTTTTTGTTTGTGTGTTTTTCTTTACCTGCTGATTATAAGCTGAGTGGTGTCCTGCGGTATGTGGAGCTGTTGAGGTGTTAGCCCGTGCCGTTCCAGTTGGTTTGGGATCAGGTGCCGGTGAGCTATCTCCGCCCGTTCCTCCTGAGTGTAACCTACAAATGAAGAAATACACGAGGACAACCACGATAAATAAATTCTTGACTCACACGGAACACTTAAATCAGGTTGAGTACTCCACCCACCACGTAGATGGAGAGGAGACAGACAAGGTGGGGAACGCCAAGTTTTTTTGGGGGGCTACATCTTGGCCAACTTCACCTAGACTATAGAACTCCCTCCCCTCAAACATAAGACAGTCAGACTTCATCACAATATTCACATCCAAACTCTGTGCACAAATCTTGTTTTTAGGCTGATATTTGACTCCATTATTGTGGTTCACAGTTACGGTTACAGTTCTATGACCTCAAATTTTCATCTTTTTTTTTGCATGCAGTAACTCTGCTCTTCTATACTCTCCATGGCGAAATACCGCCACATGTGGATTTCCCCTTTTGGGACTGGCTGAATGTTTATGGCCTCGCAACCTTTAGGTGAACCTGAAGTCGGGTTGTGAGTCACTGCCAATGGAACACAACTGGCAGGACTGAAAAAAAACAACAAACGCACCTGATCCCCTTTTCACCTCTGCAATCTTCCTCCCCATCTGAGACAAACATTTTTAGGCTGCGCCCCACTACAAATCATGAGGGGGTCCCAACTCTTCAAAAAGCATTGCAGAGCTTGACGCTAACCAGGTGACCGTTCCCCTCTCCCACTCAAAGCCTTTCCCATGGTAATTCCACACAGCAGGGCATTCTTCAAATCCCTCTACGGAGGCCGACCGTTTCCTCCTCGACCACACAAGACACTTTCCATCCATTATTGGATGTGACCTGAAATTACCGTTTTCACCACTAGGGTCAATACTTTGGAGAACCGTACACTTTGTTGTTCCAAGCCAGCGCGTCACCTCAGAATGACAGTTTGACACATTTTTTAAATGTTTTGACTTTTTTTTTTTTTTTGCCAGTCGACGATCAGCATTTTTCTGTTTTCTTACACGGAACTCTGAGCGGTTTCATCCGACCCAACGGAATTCTTATTTGGTACGAGTGAAGACTCGGGTTTCAGGATACCGGTTCATGCTGGATACCCACCTGGAACCTGGAGCACCTCCATCCTGTCCAACAGTGCCGGGGGGATGGTGGCCGTCGTGTTGGCAGTAGCAATAAAAAGCACTTGCGACAGGTCAAAGGCCACATTCATGAAATGGTCGGTGAAGCTGTGGTTCTGCTCGGGATCCAGGACCTGAGAGTGCAGTGCGTTTTTTACTGTCTCTGAATTTATTATCCACGTGAGACATCTGCTAGGAGGTCGCTCGCTCGCGTGAGATGTGAAAACGGGGCCGACGTTACCTCCAGCAGTGCAGCTGCGGGGTCTCCTTGCAAGCTCTTCCCCAGTTTGTCCACCTCATCCAGGAGAAATACTGGGTTATTGACACCAACTGTCTTCAGACCGTTGATGATGCGTCCGGGCATGCTCCCCACATACGTGCGTCTGGTGGGGGTGGGGTGGTATGGGGGGCAACAAAAAAACAATTTCTGTTACTAAAATGATTTGTAAGTGTTTGAAAATGAATACAAAAGAACTTTCAACCGATGAGTCCTTCACACCATCTTGTACTGTGGTCAAATTAATATACATTTCATGTTATGTCAAAAAAGGGGAAACGCTAATTCATTTCAAACATTATAAACAGTGAGATTGTGGGGGAAAGAAAGAAAGGTACCTATGTCCACGAATGTCAGACTGGTCACAGACGCCCCCTAAAGCGATGCGGTGAAACTCCCGGCCGAGGGTCTTGGCTATGGAGCGGCCCACACTGGTCTTACCGACCCCCGGAGGGCCCACAAAGCAAAGGATAGGGCCCTGCAAGCACGGCCGGACGCAAAAAAAAAAATGCATCTTTAATATCACATGTTTTTTTTGTTTTTTTTAATGTAAATTACATCTATATAAAATGTTACAAAAGGTTTACTGTACAATTAAGTGTGCAAGACCCACCTTAAGGGAAGTCTTTAGCTGTCGGACAGCCAGATACTCCAACACGCGTCTCTTCAGCTTGTCCATAGCATAGTGGTCGTTGTCCAGGAGAGTGCGCGCTGCTCCGATGTCCAGACAGTCTGCGGGGTTTTAAGGGTTTTGTGAGACGAATACGGACGAACTTCATAGATTGCAGACAGAAGCAAAGCAACGAAGAAAGAACACGCCAGGGCAGGACAACTAAATTACTAATGTTGCTGCTTTATTAAGCTGTATATCACTAAAAGGCATTTCAAACACAGATGACCATTGGAATAATGCAACGCCAAGCCAATTTCGACTTCAAAACCAGAGGGTAAAAGCGACGGACAAACACCAAACAAGTTGTAAACAAGAGAAAAGGGAGCCACTAAGCAGTGTTTCTGAAGCAAAACATAAAAAAACAGTTTTTCTGAAACATGTGCAATCATGATTTAAGCTGTATATGGACTCTTACTAGGTTTGACCTCTTTCAAGAGGTTAGATGTATTTGTGACCAATAGTTGGCTGTCAAAAGTCACGTTAAGGTCACAGACATTTGGAAAAATTCACTGCGCATTGGTCATGTTTATTAGTGATGTGAACTTGATGAATGAAAAATGAAAAACAAACAAAATCAAATCAGAGAGATTTGTTCAATCTGTCTTGTTTGCCATCTGAGGCATGTTGCGTGGAGAGAGGCCGCAGAGTCAGATTGGATTCTACAAAGGAGAACGATCTTCTTGTTGGGATCTTTATTGAATTTTATTAGCAAAGCCACTGGACAGCACAGGGCAGAGTGGACATGAAGAGAGAAAACAACTTGAAGGGGGACAAGATGAGGGCAGAATGCAGAAAGCAACAAAAAATCAGGAAGTGATACCGGAGTGTTAGTATTGCAAGTCAGAAAAGAAGACGTCCAAGAGGCGAGCCCTGAGGTCCTTACACACCGGGAAATAGGCGAGACGCCAAATGTGACGCGAATATGCGTATAAAGTCCCCGGTGTGTGAGGACCTTAACAGTGGCAATGGCGGGAAGAACCGAAAGAATGGTGTTGATTGTGTAGTTAGTCGTAGTAGTAGCAGTAGTAGTGGTAGTATGTAGCCAAGATTGCATATAGCTACTGTATGTTGATGCAAGAGTGCCTGTAGCGTCCCCTTTAATTTTCATTCACAGATCTCTTTCATAACTAATGTATTTGCAAATTCATTTTGGACTGCTAGCCAGGAGGCAAATTTCACACTTTATTTTTTTTTTTTATGAACAGTTTTATTCTTAATGAAATGGTAAGTACGTCATCGCTGACGTCGGCCTTTTATCCCAAAAGTAAAACAAAATAAATCATTCATGAAATCTTAAGATGAAAGTCAAATATAATGTGAGAAGTGGTTGACCTTTTTTTTTTTCTCTCTTTGTGGATACCAGTGTATAGAGTAGTGTTCTTATGCAGTGTTCCTATTGCCGTACCAGACGCAGCAACCTCGTCGGTTCAATATTTACCTTTGGTGCTTTTGCTCCACGGTAATTCGACCATCAAATCTAAATAGTTTCTGGTCATGGAATACTCAGGCATGGACTGAGGCATTTTCTTCAATCTGAGAGAAAAATGAATGGGTTTCACTTTAACATTTAAATTAATTGAATGCGTTTCAGGTCAGCGGAATCAGTGAGTCAACATTCACGACGGAACTAAGAGGGGATCACAGAAAGACGTCCAAATGAGCCCTGTTCAGCACTGCCATTGTTGAGGCTGTAAGCTCTCTGGGTGAGATGCGCTAAACAGCAGCAGTAGTCGCAGTAGTAGTGGAAAACCAACCTTTTCAACTCTTTCAGGCAAACTTTAAGAGCAGCGTCTGGCATGTTGGCCGCACGGATCTTTCTCTCCAAGACCGAAGAGTCGTCACTGTCTTCATCCTCGTCTTCCCCGTCAAGACCAATGTTTTGCCCTGGGAACACGCCGCCTTTACGCAACGATACCACCTGAGCGGGAACGACAAAACACTCCATGAACAGTTGAGTAAATACAGCTGAGAGAGAAAAAGGCGAGAAAGGGGAAGAATTGGCCACCTTCTTCTCGTTGTCGGGACTCAATTTCTTGGATTTCTTCAGCAGTTTCAGCCCCTCAATCTGCCTGGTCAACATGGGAAGTGCGGTCTTGAACCTCTCCTCCAAGCTCACTGCGTCCAGAACCTTCACATGGCCCCACACAGGAAAAAAAGATTAGCTATATATCTTGTTTGGATCATACATTTTCACAAGTCCTGGTTTTACATATCGAATAAAATTCCTATTTATTTGGTCAGCAATAGTTTTAAAACTGCTCTTTCACTAACACACATGCATTTTTTTTTTGTCTTCTCACCTGCAGCTTCTCCTTGTTGGAGGAGCGAATCATTGACGCTACCACGTCAGGTAGAGTTTCCCGGGGAAGACTGTCCAAAAGGCGTCGAAACTTAGCAACCACTGGAACAGACATATCCAAGAGACCCAGCAGCTGTGCGCACACACACACACACACACACACACACACACACACACACACACACACACACACACACACACACACACACACACACACACACACACACACACACACACACACACACACACACACACACACGGGTGCAATGATTTAGCGATACAGTTGTGTCCCATGCATCAGGCTTGTACAAGCCTGCTGTCATGATGATGAAGAAGATTGTTGATTTGTTTCATGTTGGGATAAACCTTCAAGCGCACTTGAATACGTTCGCACCGTTTGGAAGTCAGTGAAAACAATGCGAGCTTTGCCGTCGACAGCACAAGCGATAAAAACAGAATTCATTCTAGTCTTCGATGAATTCCAATTACTCTTAAGTTACAGCTTTGCTGGCGCGACCCGCAACCTCCAGATGGTTCACAGCGTGATAAGATAAGAATAATAACAATAACTCACTCCGAAGGTAATCTTTGTGCCAAAGATTCAGAATATATGTAGCAGGGCAGATTAAAGCAGTGTACTGCAACGCATGAAACCAGATGTCAATGCCATTTTGGACTCCGCTGAAAAATGTGTCTGTCACAACCGGCAGCACATTAGCAAACACGAGCACGTCCAGGGCGAAACACATTGTTTCTTGTCCGCGTGCTTGCACAACTCAATTCTTTCTGTTCCCACGTTGCGTAAAAAGGTCCAGTGTAGACAGAGACCTGCCTTCAAGTTTGCCAGAAGGATTCACAGATCATGAGAAACAAAGTTCTCCGGTCAGGTGAGTCAAAGATTGACTTGCGTCATATCTGGAGGAGACCGGCCGTCTCTCATCACCAGGCCAGTGCTTGAAGCACAAGCGATTGCATCAGGCCGCGAGGATGTTTTTCAGCAGCATCCTGGAAGAATTTGAAAACCTGCTCCAGACGTCACACTGGGGCGGTGGCGGTGGGGGGGGGGGGGGGGTCATCTCTCAGCAGGACAGCGACTTCAGGGCACACAGCCTTGATATCAGGACTGGCTTCAGGACAACCGTGTGAATGAATGTGAGTGAGTGGCCCAGCCAGAACCCACACTGGATTTCAACTGAACATCCATGGAGAGAGCACCAATGCTTTTCATTCCACCTGAGGGAGCTTGAGAGGTGCAGCACAGAGTAATGGGCCAAACTGCCCAAAGAAAGGTGAGCCAAGCTTGTGGCATCCCATTGGAAGAAGACTCGAGGCTGCAATTGCTTCCAAAGGTGCATCAATAAAGTATTGAGAAAAGGCTGTGAATAGTGATTTCTCAATTTTTTTGTTTTTAATACAAACCATGTTGTCATTATGGGGTGTTCTAGGATTATGAGGAAAAAATATTTTAATCCATTTCGTAAAAAGGCTGTAATATAACATCATATAACAAAATGTGGAAAAAGTCAAGTGCGTTCCGGATATGCTGCATCTTTGACATTTTTTTATTATCCACCTATAAGCCTCTCGACTCAACGCATGTCAACAACAATCTCTGCTATTCTCTAATCAAAGTCATGTGCCTTCAGGAACGAGGCCAACAAGTCAAAATGCTCCATCAGCGCTACTTGGCCACAGAGAGACTGCATGCAGCTCTGACACATTTTCACACACGGTTCCTAAATGTGAACAGATGTATTTCCCAGCAGGCAAACCCAACATTAATAGGATGAATCACGGTTATGTTCAACTGTAGAAATGGGAGTAATTCTATAAGCAGCGGCATTATTAACACCTGGGGTTTGCCGGATGTTTACTGTTAAAATGGAAATGGCTTAAGTGGCTGTGAAAAGGGCATTTTGTTGAGCTGATTTGCACCAAACTGGAACATTACACTGAAAATTTCAATAATGTTTCAGTCAGTACTAAATAAGGACTTTAGTACAAAAAAAAATCAGTTTTCAAATTGCAGTTTGGCAAACCTCCTTATTTTAACTTTTTTTTTTTTTTCTTTCTCCCAAGTGCACGCATGCAAGGTGAAAAACACGAACCTGTACGGCGGCCTGATGAAACCTCTTCATGAGCTCCGCGAGTTCTTCATCTTCCAGGCCTGCACTGCCGACTGGGGCAGTCAACTCTTCCAGTTTATCCAGCTGCTCCACCTGCAGTGTGGAGGGCAGTCACCAGCCTTCACTCCTGCTACACTGAATCAAAGCAATCTCTTCATATTGTTAGACAGGTGCCGTCTACCATCCGACGCTCTTTCAGTGGGCTCCAGTTGATCGCTGGCCACTGTTTGAATCTGAATGGTAGTTGTTGTTTCAGTGTTGCGGATTGATGGCTACAGTGATCAGGTTGGTAAATTCCAACCTCATCCAAATTTCACACCAATTTTACTAGCGTGTATCCTCTTACATTGGTTTTGTTCAAGTCTACTTACAAAGCACTTTCTGTGCAGCTTCACAATGCTGGAAGTGCTTCACAAAGGCTCCTCAGTCATCCCTGATCACACATCCTTTCACGCACCACTGGAGGCCGATGAAAAATAAGGGCTTCAAATAAAAAATACTTTGACTTTTTTATTATTATTTTGAATTACAACGACATCATAGATTTATGTGGACTTCTAGACTTCCAGTCAATCACTGTAAATCAATATAAATAGTATACGGCATTGATATAGGGTTTACATTTAATGCGTCATCTGAATGTGCTCCGTTGGTACTGAAAAATAAAATCAGAAACAAAAAAAATATCACAATCTAATGTGAAACTTAAGTAAAGGTATCCTTTTTTTTTTTTTTTTAAAGTATGACACTGATACTGACTATTTCAAAGTAAATCGTTTGTCGGCCATAAGCCTCCACAGAAGTCGAAAATTTCCATCAGGAGAACATTATGTAAAAGTTAAGTTTAAAAAAATTTATTGTATACAGTTTAAACATTGCTCTCAGTTCATTTCCGGTAATGATTAAAAAAATGTTAGTGTAGATCTAGACTGTTGTAAAATTTTTAAAGCCCATTATTTTTTATCATGTCCCAGCTATCTTTTATATTGTAGTGTGTAACAAAGGCCTTGAGACCTGGCCTGATCTGCAGCAGCCAGGTCACACGAAAGTTACAGCCTCAGGTTTTGCTTTTGTTTTTTGTGGTATTGTTTCGGTAGTTTCTTGGTAGTAAAATATTTTGTCAGGCACGGTACCCACCAATCCAAACATCAGCATACATCTTTTCACTGTTCTTCTCACTGTTTTGATGAGGTTGGAAATTACACACCAATTTTACTTGCGGGTATTCTCTTATGTTGGTTTTCTTAAACTCCACTTATAAAGCACTTCTGTGCACCTTGACAGCGCTCACAGTGCTTCACAAAAGCCCCTCACTCACCCGCTCACACAACCATTCACACACCACCAGTCCCGGACGGCTGTTGCCATGCAAGGCACTGCCGGGCCTATTAAGAGCAATTTCGCTTTCAACGTCTTGCCTTAGGACTCTTGGGAATGTGGATAGTTCGGAGCTGCGAGTTCATCCGCAAACCCTTCGGCCATTGGAAAATCCGCTCAAGTAACTGAGGAACGGCGGCCCGAATGTTCTCACAAAGCTGCAAATGTCAGACCCACTTAGCCTGCTCTCAAAAACTGTGGCCGGTTCTGTGTTCAATTAAGTGTTGAACTATTGGAACACCAGCAAAGCTCAAGAAGAAGACGCCGCTACAGAGCATCAAAACCAGACCTTGCAAGTCTGGCTTACAAGTTTTTACCTCGGCAAAGACAAAAGGTCGCTCCTTCAGCACATTGGCCACCTTAAAGCGGCACAATCCAGTAATCAGGAGGGTGTAGTGGGGCTTTGGCCAGTTGCTGCCCACCACCTGCACTGCGATTCCAGCAGTGCCGATCCTACAGAGAAAAGACAGTGAGAGAGTGAACTTGTCAAAGATCCAGCGGTAATTTCGACCATTTCGACCGTTAGCAGTGATTTTGCTACTCAGTAACCAGACAGGCTTGTTAGTTTTCAGCTGAGAGGTTCAAGTCCATCACATGTGTTTTGGCTGTTTGTTTTATAACAGCGGCCATGCTTACGTGTCTGCCAACGAAGTACACTTACTTAGTACACTTTAACTTGAATTAAAAATACAAAATAAAAAATAAATAGATTGTACGTTGCACGGAAATGCCTTCTAAATAATAATCTAATGTAAAAACAAACAAAAACGACGACTACTACCTGGTGGTGCATTTAAGTGAGGAAATATAACATTCTACTAGCAGAGATACGTCCGAAAGCTATTAAACGTTTAAGTGCTACAGTTAGCTTCGTAGCTCAAGTTTGACAGTGTGACAAATGGGAGCATTACTTGTGTAACGTTGGAAGGTCGTCAGCGTGAAGCTCTGGGTCTTTGGTGTTTGGTATCACGCCAATGATTGTGCTCTTGAGCGAAGTGCCCCTCAGCAGCCGCTGGCTGACGAGCTGCATGTTCCGCGGGGAGTCCACGCTGAACCGGATGGTGGAACCCGGCAGAATAACCTCGGCGTTGGTCAGCAGCAGCGGCAGGCGACTCGGTAATCTGATTCCAGTTTCGGACGTCATGGTTCCGTTGTTTTAAAACTAAAGCGTTCTTCTGACACCTGTAAAGTAAACAAGTATGGTCGGTTGTGACTGTCAAAACACATTCCCAAATGTCAACTTCCAACTTATTCTTTCAAAATAAAACTCTGGTTTATAAAGCAAGTTGTAATTTCGTCAAATCTAAAAGAATTTAATTCTATGTGACATATACTGAATAAAATAAATAGTATGGGTCTTAGAGTTTTTAAATACAAGTTTATCTTTCGTTTTCTATTTTTTTAAATTTATCTTTTATCATTAACACCGCTTCATTTTAAATTCACTTCCTGTACTTGCTACAGTAAGTGTAAAGGGACAAACTACATATGCACCAACCTTGACTTTTGCGCTGAGGTCCGTGATATTGTCAGGCTGCGTTTGGGAAACTGATAAGATATCAGTATTTACCAGTACAGCAGTGTCCGTCCTGTGACGAGTTTTGTACGCGATCCCAACTCTTTTATTGTTTTATATATTTTGGTTGGTTCCTCTGCCATCTTTGTCAGTGAGGTTTCACAACTGAGGAAGACCAGGAAAGAGTCAAAAGGCACTGTTATGAGGCACACGTAACGACAACCACTCTACGAATTCAACGACCATACAGCAGCTCAGTGAAGATGAGAGCAAGCAAACATAACTATCTTAACTGCTACACTTTAAAACAGTATTTTTCAACTGGTGGCTCATTTGATTCACTTTCAAGGGGGCAAAACGCAAAATACATGTCTCTTTAAAACATTGATTTTCTTAATTGATGAAAATGTCCAGAAACCCCACTGTGCAACGTGGCAGACTGAATCCATCAAAATTGAAGCACCATTGAGAAACCAAAATTTCTGCCCGCTAACGAGCCTGTGGATTATTTATTTATTTATTTTCCAAAGGCAACTCTAGGAGCTGAGGACATCACAAAAGCGTCTTAAATCGTCTTGCTCCAAACAAGAGCGAGCTCTCCAGGCATTTGAGACACATGAGACAATGAATTTGCAGGAACAATTCCTTCGACTACTGAGAATACCCTGTGGGAATCCCAACTGATAGATGACCTGACTGATGAATTATAAACGTGTGTGTGTGTGTGTGTGTGTGTGTTTGATGGTTTCCATAGCTGTGTAAAGACTTGGGGTAAGACATCATCCTGCTTTGCAAAAGCCACGAACTGCTGGAGCGTCTGGTTACGTGATCAGATGCTGAAAAAAAGATTTGGCCAGGAAAGCCTTTTTCCACTTGCGACGCAACAATGCGATAACGGTTGGGTAGCCACCTCTCGCTACCCTTCTGTGAAAGTGCCTTCTCTATTCTGGTCCAGCTCAAATCAAAGCAGAGGAACAGGTTGGACACGAGCAGGAGCATCATCTGAGAGTAGCTTTGTATACTGTGGCCACAGACTTGGCCAAACTCTGAACAAGAATGTTCAGCTGTCTCAGTGACTTCCACAAATGACAGGTTTGGTGAACACATCTTGTTTAGTGAGACTTTTTAAAGTACAGATTTGATATTTATTTTATTCTGTTTTATAGATGCTATTGTTATGTTCTTCCTCAGTTTCTTAATAATGTATTCTTAATATTCTTAAAACGTTTATTTATGTTCAGTGTATTTTCTTTTCTTTTCTTATTCACTTTAATTATTAAATAATATTAAATGAGCACCATTACTGTTCACTAGTTAGATATTTATATTTTATATGGTGATTTACATATGCTCATGTTCAAATGGTCTTGTCGGCATCCCAAGCCACCCCAAAAGTTTATTTTCCTTCACTGCAGTCTGTGTCTTTCTAGCATCTGACTGATTGGTTCAACCACTTGGGGCAAGTTAAACAAGGACGTGTTTTTGTTGTTGTTGTAACTGTGGGAATGTTGAGAAAAGAGTAAAAGTGCAGCTTCATTAAGGATCTGTCCACAGCCTGCTGTTTATTTCCCCAAATGGTGATCTAAACACCACACACCAAACCTGCACGCTACATTTGGTTTGAATTCTACAAAAGTGGGTTGCATATTAATGACCATAGGAAAATATGGGCCCCATGGGTAAAATATGGGTAAGACCAGTTGAGAACCCCTTGTTTGAAGACATTCAAGACCCCACCTTTAGAGATCTAAATTCTTAAGGTAAAGCTTAGTGTCCAAGTTAGCTACAAATATTATAAAAATGTTCTCAACTGTAAATCAAAAATCACCACCTATATGTAAAATGATAGGTCTAGCATTTAATCTTCCATAGATATATTGCAGCCTGAAAGGGAAATGGCAATAGAGCAATGAGTGATGTGCAACAAGGGGCCTTAATTTAAACTAAGAACCAATAGACAGAGAAATAAACCTTCTTTGTATCAAATGTTTGCTTTTGCCAAACACGCTGCTAAGTGATCAGATGGGGTGTATATAATGAAAAAGCAAAGCGCATCACAAAATCCTTTTCAGAGATTTATTGCATGGCTGACAGCACCTTCTTCGTGCTTACAGCATTCCTATTCCACATTTGCTTACTGCAAATACCTTTCGTAGGTGTCTTACCCTTTGTATTCCGATCCAACCATTTCAAATTGATTACCCCAAAACAGTGCTTTGGCCAAGAATAAAGAAAGAAAGAAATCAAACATCAAAATCACAAAAATAAGGGTGGCTTGTTCCATCCATTTTATTGTGGGTAAGATCAGGCAAAAATACAATTTGTATAAGTTAAAATATATGCAGCTTTTCATCAACATGATAATTACTTTGATAAACATTATGTCCTGTGCTTACATTTTCCAACGCAGTTAAAACTGTTAACCAGGCCGAGGACGAGAATTTCTCAATATGAATAAATCCCAAAATAAACCCCTGAGTGGCACTTTTACATGTCAGTTTAAACAACGTGTTACACATTATGTCCCCCTGAAAGTCAGCCTCCATGTTGCTATAAAAAGCTCCCATTACCTCCTGTCTTGACTTGAAAGCAGAGGAAACTACAGGTTTAACACAGTAACATCTTACTGTCTTTACTTGTAAATAACCCGCAGCATATTTAAAACATTTTGTTATTTACTTTCTAAACTGGTTTTAAACACCTTTGCGTTGGTAGAGTTGGTGATAGAGCAGCTATTTGACACTTTACAAAGTCGATTGTACTGTAGTGTTGGTAGGTTTGATGATCTCGTGATTATAAAGACCAAACACGTGAAGAACGCTGAGAATTTTAACCATGTGTGAGCATGTGTGGATGTTGTGCTGCTATTCAGAATGGAACCGTTTACGAAATATTTTACGAAATGTTCCCTGCACACGACCAGGCAGCGAACATTTCATTCCTGCCTTATACCGGCAACATTAGTCATCAGTTTATATGTATCGGTCAACGTCAATGTCAATATCTGTCAATCTGTGTACTCCAGTCACTTTTGGTGTACTTTTCCCATTGCTGAAGCTCTATACGGAAGTACGCATACAGCATTCAGAGTTCAGTGTGTGTCACTCTGCAGGACAGTCTGCCACTAAAAACTATTCCCTGGTGATTTTTTTTTAAGACTCATCTTACACATTTTATGACATTTGCTGGTGTTGTGACACAAGCATCTGCAATCATTAAGCCCTTACCAGCTCTCAGGTGTGACTGTCAATAGCAGTTAGTTGACTTTGAATCATCTCTAATCATCTTCAACACACTCACAGTCCAATAAAAAACAACAACAACAAAAAATGGGTAGTTTGTGCAATCCCTAATGCAGGGCCCAGACAGTAGCCTCCACAGTATTTGGTTGGGTAGGTCACTTTCAAAAAAAGAATCAGATCATAATCTCATAGGTTAACTGTTATTAAAATAACAAATCGACATATGCTTGAGCAACAATAAAGTGTTCAGCTGATGTGCACAGGGAAACAGAAGTGTTGAGATAGCCTGAGGGAAATATTGAAACAGGAAGAAAAAAAAAAAGAAAAAAAATTACCTTATGGCCAGAAAATGCCATACATCAGATTTTAAATAGAAAATTAATGAATGCATGTTACACTTTAAATAAGTCTTAAACATCTAATATATATATATATATATTAATGATATTAAGTGAAGCTCCAATTCACATAGCAAGAACGTTAAAATTGTCAAAGCAAATCAAAACTTGAAGTTGAAAATATCGCCAACCTGCTTGGGGCCAAATTTAATTCAATTTCAATGAACATTTTTATTTTTTGTCGAGTATTGGTGACTCATGATATATATCGAAATGTAAGGCTTGATTAATAAAGAAAAATAATCTGTCATATTACTGCATAAAAAAATAGTCGTAATTCTTTGCATTGGTACCTCAATCATATAAAATGCCTGATAACAGACTCATAACAAATGTAACGTAATGTAAATATCCATTATATATACAAAAGAAGTAAGAAGTGCTATCAATGTCAAATGTAAATATGATGAACACATTGTGATGACAGCAGGCATGCCTCCAATAATATTTGTGTTTTTCTTTTTTTTTCTTTTTCATTTTCATTCATACAATTTTACAAAAACGGCTTTGAAAAAAATAAAACACGTCCATGTTAGTTGAGGCCTCAGTAGGTGTAAGCAAATCTGAATAAACTTTTGTCAACTTGTCCAAAGTTCACTTTATATTCTCTTTTAATTTATTGAGAGGACAGCATGTCATTGCTAAGTTTATTCGAGGTGGCACTGGTGGAAGTTTTTTTGGAGCTGGTTGTTGTATTTGATACAGTAATTATTGTTCCTATTGGTTTAGTACTCCATTATGACACCAGTAGCATGTCAGTATCATCAGGAACAACGTCACCCCACTTGCTTCTTCCCTCCTTTTGAGCCGTCAGTGCTTTCTTTCGGCCTTTTCTCCACTGAGAGATACTGCAGTCTGAAATGTAAAGAGATAACAAACATGAGACCAACACTAAACATACTATTCCTCATTGTGTTTCTATTTTAATTATTTTGGACAATGTCTGTACTTGTTAAATGCAATGCTAAGGTTTCTGCAGACAAAACTGCAGTGTTGTCAATGTGATATTGGTCAAATTGTTATCTTGCCAACACCAATGAATAGAGGTGAGGGTTTAAAAATTAGCCAGACCACCTAACTGAGAACTCCTTCTTCATCAAAACACCACCTGCATTGCAACAGATGCCACCCCCAAACTGCCTGGCCATCTCATTTGTGAACAAGACCCCAAGATACCGGAAGAGAACCATGGCCTTGGCTGGGTGCTGATTCTCATTCCAGCCTAAGGACTGATCAAGTAAATCAGTTTCAAGATGTGGGGCTACAGCAGCAGAGGACCCCTCCACCACTTGCTTCTCACCATGTCAATTTCAACAGGGCCAAAGACTATCAGCTTCTCATACGTAATTACCATGTAACTATCATGTAATTACACACTATCAAGACAACAAGACAAGAACTCCTTAGGAGGAAGGCGGCGGTTGGGGGTGGGCACTCTAATGTGATATCACCCTAAGTATGCCTAAGAAAGTGACCAGTAAGTGTTTGTTCAAGTGAGTCCAAATCATTAACATCAGCATGCCAGGGAAAGACAAAGACATGATAGATAGATAGATAGATAGATAGATAGATAGATAGATAGATAGATAGATAGATCCTTATAAACGTGTAAGCATAAATACCCTAAGACAGCAAAAGCGGGTTTGATATTAACTGTTGATTTTGTACATCCTGTTTGTTTAGAACGGTCAAATGTTTTTAGGCTCAGTGTTGGTATTATAGTAAAAGGCAGGACTGCAGTGGTTGAATATTTTTCCTCTGTGGAAACAGAGGCTGTTACTGATTACCAAGTTTAATAATCGTGAGGCCCGTTCCATTTGGTACCCCACACAAGTGGTGCTTAAGTGCTTGTCTAATTGGAGACCCCCTGATCTGTATACAGCCTGAGGGTGGATTTCATTGGTGGTTTCTTCAGTTACTGGGCAAAGACACTACCCTTGACAACTGTAAAAACTTCATGTTACAGTTATATTACTAAAGACAGCCACCATAGTCCTAGTAGACATAGTCCTTGGTTATATTTTGTGTAGAGGCTTTACTTGGAACGGGTATGAGACTGAACTGGCAGTACTGCATGAATCAAAACCCAAATTCAAACAGTTCAAATGTTTATATCACACAATCCAAAATACTTCCATCCACTTCAATCCACACAACAGGATGGTGGCCAAACAACAAACTACACTGGGTCATCTGGAGAGAGAATTCCAGCAGACAAGCAGGCAGTCGCTCCATGAAGCAGAAGGCAGTTCATGTTACCGGGTTAGAAACAAAGAGAACACTACTGCCATAATTTCGTTATGCATTTTTGTGCAATGACAATGAATAATAAATCTATCTATCTATCTAGAACGTGTCACTAGCCAGACATTTTTTCCTCTCTGATTCAAAACATTCTAAGTGAAGATCTTGTGCCAACTGTTAACATGTGACATCATGGATTGATGAAGATTTGTAGTTGTTTTGTTTCTTCCTCATTTTGACTGTATGCCAAATTCCTACAAGACATGAAGAAAAATTGATTTGCAGATAGAAATTCTATGGCTTGCTCAATTTTCACATTTTGACCGTGGTTAGGGGCTGTTGGGAGGGTGACAAACAAAGTAGCATTAAGCAGTGTATTGAATGCTCTGTGGAATGTTCAAGGCTGCCAAGTCACGTTCAGATTTATTTGAAAAGTCATAAATTACAGGATTAACACTGAAGAAACCCCCTTTTTTTGTTATAAAGGGGTCGCTGTTGCATAACCATGTGGTGATATGGATCTTGACATTAATGCGTTCACATGAAATATAAGTGAGTATCTCTTTTACTCTTGGACAGATGTATGTAACTACCACCAGCTTTAAATATTCTAAAATTGTCAAAACCACAAATGGACATCCTGAAAGTGAGAGAAAGATCCTCTTTGTTGGGTTCAGTTCAATTTGATTAAAAGAAATTTGTCAATCTCTTTGGAACTTCAGTTGGGGAAATCACGTACAGGTGTGTGGTCATCAGCACAGCCCAAGCTGATTGATTGATACAATTGAATTAAATGGAATAAAATAAAACATGTCTGTAATAATAGAGTACAGTTAAACGGACATGGTTGAATATTAGTTCTAATATGAATATGAATTTGTACTAATTAAAAAATCTAGATTAACTAAATAAATAAAGATAGCTGAAAGATAAACTTCAGATTTTTGTGACATTGATTTTTGGTATTATGATATTACCATTAAGTATCAATAATCAAAAAAACATTTATTTGCTCAAACCCAAGGGTGGATTAACACCAGGGGGAAAAGCTTGTTCGAATCTAAATATGATGTATTTAAGATGACAGTGTGTGTTTTTTTTTGTTTTGTGCAGCATTTAAGACAAAGGCGGGGCACACCTGGTTAAGTTTACTGTCAAAGAAGCAATTTCATGCCTCAGGATTATTTAGAGTTGCCAGTTCATATGGCTTGCCCGTGTTTGAAACGTTGGGTGGAAGCCGGTGGACTCATTGAGAACACACAGCGGCACGGGGGGGGGACATGTTCTCTCCGAAGAGAAAAACGCAAAACTAGTCCCAGTCTTGTCAAGACGAATATGCTTCCATTCTATTTATCTATGTCCATTAGAGACAAAAATGATTTAATGATGACTGAATATTGACGTTGAAGTGATACTATTCATTAATTCAAGGAAGCCATTTTTTGAAGGGAATACAATTTGTCTATACAGACCAGCCTTAAAAAGACAAAACTCTGGGACAATTTCAATAACTTTGTTCCATTCTCCCGTCTCAAAAAAATAGTTGTGCATGATATTTGTTTAGCACCTTTCATCTTTCATGGGAAAGCTCAGAGTGAAACCTCTTCTTTTCTGGAATCTGACCTTTGAAGTGTCGCGGTACAGCGAGGGCACAGGGAGGTTTTAATGGAACACGTTCCTATTCATTTACAACACAAATGTTTTTAATCTTTGATTCATGCTGAACGTACGAAGCAAGACTGAAGCACTGAAAACTGAGCCGGACAAGAAGGCCGTATGTCATGGCGGGACACCTCGAACGTAGAAGAGAAAAAGTAAAAGGAGCGTAAGTGCTTTTGTCTCAAGCACACGTTTTGTAGCACACTATTTTGGCATGAAAATGGAAACTATTTCCTTCAGCTGAAAGCAGTTCTTGAATTTGATCAAATTAATGTGCACATTGGGAGCCTTATTTTATAATGTCGAGCGTGTTGTTGTCTGCCAGTATTGGGTTGATGTTTACAGTAACTTGTGACACTGGTAATAAAACAGCACTGCAATAAAGATATCATAAAGGTATTTCAGTGTGTGTGTGTGTGTGTGTGTGTGTGTGTGTGTGTGTTCGCGTGTGTGTTCGTGTGTGCGCGGAATGATAATATCAAGTCCTGAGGCCTGGAGCCACAAAAATTTTGTGAAGTCTTCGGTTTAATCTGCAGAGTGCAGCACGTGCTTCACTTTGATTGTGATGATTGGGAAAACAAACTCAGACTGAACTCAATTAAGTCAAACCTATCATTTTATTTTCATGGCCAGGAAACAGAAACAGCATGTGAAATTCAGTCTTTTAGAGCGGCGGTTTCCTAAACAGCTGAGGTCGAAAACCTCTTAAAGTAATACAAATGCGATCACAGACCCCCAAGACAGAGTAGGGAAACCCATGAAACCGTGAGACATTGTGTTTGTTTATGAACTCAGTAGTTGTTACACCTAAAAAAAACAACAACAAAAAAACAACCAAACACTGACCTCAGACACACCAACGGCAGTTGAAGTTACACAAGACTCCAATTGTTTTAGCGCTGAAGAAAACCAATAGAAATATACATGCATATACAAAGAACAAGACGCTGGCTTCGAGGGCTCAGCACACTGAAATGGTTCAAATTGCATTCATTTTGCCTGTGCAAACATTCAAAACCAAACAAAAACGAAGAAATGCACTGCAAGAAGCACTAACGTTGGTGAAAATAAACTCTTCAAGGGGAAATCAAAAAGAAATTGATGACCAAAAAAACAAGCAACATGACTTTTTTTTTGACAATTTGAAAAGCTCAAAATGATCAGTTTGGAATTCTACGGCAGTGAAGAAAAAAAATAAACTTACCTTTATCTATTTTTCTTTTTCAGTTGTGATGGTCCATACATTTCCAAAATGAAATGTTACCAAAAAAACAAAACAAATTCCATTCAAGTTGTAATTGTGCTTCTTGTTGAGTATTTCTTCTTTTTTTTTTTTTTTTTTTGGTTGAAAGTGTTTTATCACACACGTTGTCAAGTAAAGTGAGTAATGTTTTAGGGTGTTTTTTTTTTTTTTGTTACATTTTACAGATTTCTCAGAAGTTGCTCGTCATACGAACGGTTTTATCATCTCCATAACATGCATCTAAACGTTTTCGCGGCTTCATTTTCAAATGTTTTACTGCACGTTGTGTGAAAAAGGCAACATTTCCTTCATGTCCCACTAAAATAAAGTTACTTCTCACCTGTTTCCCCTTTCACATAAACCCAACCAATGTCTTCCAACAACACAACAGTGCAATATGTTTTTTCATTCCATGATTTCACCTGTACGTTTCGGTCAAAAACATCTAGTGTTTCTGCAGGGAACACCTGACACCTCTTCTTCCTTTTTCCCACCTACTCTCAATGTCCATGATATGGAATAGGTCATATTTTATTGCTTGGGCATAAGAAATGAAATAAACTTTTTGTGTGTTTCAATATGACAATCATGGTATAAAATATGGCATGTCTTTTTTTTTTTTTCAAAGTCACAGTCTGCAGTGTCACTGGAGGATTCGACACCTATTCTTTGTCATACTCACAGTCCGGCTGCATTTCTGTGCTGAAGAAACACTCGCTGAAGAGGCAGTGCATGGTATGGCAGAAGTTGTCCAGTAGGGATTTCGGGGAGGCGTATCGCCATCTGGACTCAGGCACTCTGTCAAGGTCTTCTGTTAAGTGATCCCAAGTGTCCTGGATAGACTCTGGGAGCTCCTGCTGGAACACCTGCGCGCGCGGGAAACGACAGATATGTCAATAAGAGACAGCCTTAAAAGTAAGTTGTAAAATGTGGACGCATCCGTAAGATGCACTGCGTACGGTGTTATCATATGCGTATGAGAGATATATCAGTGATGCAGTGTTGAGAAAACATTTTGATGCAAGTGTTTCCATGTGTGTCACGGTTATGAAGTCATACGCGCGAAGGCATGGAGTTCATATGGAAAACTTTACCCATTTACATTTGGTGGAAAAAAAAACAGGTGCTTTTCATCTGTTTTTTTGTTTTTTTGTGACCTCGTTGACTCCTTTGGTCCACGGCTGCTTGGACCATGCAGCCAGTGTTATAGATTGTATTGTGCACTCCTGGACCAACGCAATCCTTCTGGAGTTTTGAGGGATTTCGTTTTCATTGGGTTATTATGTACAACCTGTATTTTTCTGAATCTTTTTTTTAAATCTCTTGCCAAGATGTCATTCTTATACATTGTATACATTGTGTCACAATGTGTCATGTCAAAGGAGCACATACAGATCTGATCCCTCAGTTGTCGGACCACACTTTCTTGATTGGTGTTCCCTGTTATTCAATATATATATATATATATTTTTTTAACTGTATTTCCTTATTCCATTATAATCAATATGATGTTGTTGTTGCTGTAATTATGAAAGTTTCCCCAATGTGGGATTAATAAAGGCTTCTTCTTCTTCTTCTTCTTCTTCTTCTTCTTCTTGACTGGCGTGGACACTCACATCTAGTCTAGAAGTTACTGCAGAGCCCCCCCTCTTCTGACTCAGAGGCTGAAGACACATACTTGACCTTGATAAACTAATTTGATTTGGAACATCTTTCACTTTTCTTTTTTTTTCAAACATCAAGCAATTTTTTTATTGGTGGAAATTTTATTTTGGGAACTGCAAACATCTTACTGAGTGCACAATGTTCTGATGCACACACACTCACACACTTATGATAAATAAATTCTCTGGCACTAAATTCTTGCTTAATCAGCATTAGGAGGCAAAACAAAAGGCCTCTCATTTTCTCAATTAGATTAATAGGATCAATGTGACATCCGTCTTCTGTAAAATAACTTGCTCTGTTACCTTTAGAGGAAAATTCATTTACCGGATGAATTAGGTTATTGGGAGGGGAATTTATTTCAGCTGCAGTCGAAATATGTGAACTCCAGCTTACCTCAGCAGGATGTGACTGCACAAAGACACCCTCCACGTCCCTTAAGCGCCTTTCCAACTCGGCTGTGTACAAACGTGAAGGATGTCTGTCCGGCAAAACTCGGACGATCTGAAAAGTCAAATTTCCTTCGTTAAAGCGAGCCATGTGCTTTAAAAGTTAAGAGTGTGCCATGCCACTGCCACATATGTTCTGCTCGTTGCTAAATATCTGTCTGGTTAAAGAAAAAAAATTACAGAATAAGTCTTTGTATGAGTCTTAACTTAACCTTGACGTTAGCTTGGCTGGAAGGTGATTTCAAGACTCCGATTAATGTCCATGGATACATTGTGACTACTGTACTAAGGTGTTGAATTTAAAAGGTTCACAATACACGCTGTAAAATGTACTTGGCAATTTATGAAAACGAACCCCCTCCCCCTAAACGAAAAAGTCCATTGCTGCGGCACAAACACAGGAGAGCACAAGCATAAACGCTCACAGCATCGTGGAGTTCGAGGGGCGTAGTTCACAGTGTGTCGGCTTCCACGCAGTCGTATGCATAAATCAGGCTTTAAGAGCCCAGGAGACGAGGCTTAGGTTTACAGTGTCCATGTGAAAGCATGAATGGTAGCATGTGAAGAAATGTTCAAAGACATGCACACATGCAACACACCTGTGAGCGGAGACATGCTTCATTTGTTGCTTTGGACTGTGCAACAGGTGTAAACTATGCCATCGCAGCCCCCCCCTCCAAAAAAAATAAAAGTTGGACTGCTGCCCAGTCCACAGGAGGCTGGTGGGAGCTTTAGGCAGGGGGTCTCAACTTGAAGGTGTAATATTTCTTTCTCAATTTTCCAACACTTTAGGCTGGTGCATGGTTGTGGCTGTTTATGCCAACAGAGAAGATATCAAGATGGCAAACAGAGCCTTCTTCACATCATTTGCAAACATCCATCCATCCATAAGCTACCCGCTTACCCCCGGTCATGGGGGTCTGCTCGAGCCTCTCCCACACAGGGCGAAGGCATGGTGGCACCCTGGACAAGTCGCCAGTTCATCACAGGGCCACATACAGACAAACAAAGACAAACAACACTTACGGACAATTTGGAGTTTCCAATTCACCTCACATGCACATTTTTGGACTGTGGGAGGAAGTTGGAGAAACCCGGAGTCGAACCCACGCAGACACAGGGAGAACATGCAAACTCCACACAGAAAGGCCCCCAGGCCCGGAATCGAACCCACAACCTTCTTGCTGAAAGTGAGGTCAAGGCTTACCCAAAGAAGCGGCTTTACAGAACTTTTCTAGTGCTCTTGGCAATAAGCAGCAATAAGCATCACGTGAACTGTTCACACTTGCAGTCAAAGCGAGACAGTGTTCACCGACACCAACATGCTGACTGCAGGTAGTGGGATTTATCATGTGGCTTCATCACACTGTGCTTATCACTGTTGGAAAACTACTCTGAGACATTTACATTGGCTGGTGTTTAGTTTGTAATCTTAATTGAATTATTCCAAGTTTATAATACTTTTAAATGATCAATTAATTACAAAAATGACATTACACGTTGACAAAGTACACACTGCCGTATTTGTAAAAGTACTAAGAAATATGTCTTTTATTAAACTTCCACTTTTAGGTTACTTTTACATTATACATAGATGCATGGAACATAATCACACAGACATGAGTAAATAAGTGTCTTTATTTGCTGAAACCAGTAAATCAAAGGGGATTAAAGGAGTTATGCTCCACTGGCTGCGAAGCCATGAAAATATTTGGGACATCCAATATATACTATAATCCATATCAGCAGACGGTAGCGGGCAGTTTCCCACAATTAACTGTGGGCATGCGAGGCCTCTTATGTTTCCACCCCCTACTGTTTGTTCACCACGCAGTACATCATGCGGAATGTCATGCATTCAAACAAGCAAGATGATGTTCTGCAAGAAATTCCTGCGTCAAGCTCTCTGTGGAAATAATCGACCGTGGCAAGATTCACCAGTTCAATTGTGTGAGCTCGCAAAGACAGGCAACTGGCATCTTGACTACGATAAAACTGTATACATTTGAATTGAGTCTACTTTCCTACCTTTTTTAGGATCCCTTGATTGACCTGGAACCACAGTCTCTGCAGAATCAAGTCCTCCACCTGTAGACTCTGATTGGACAAAGATGTTTTTTGAGACATTTATTGGAATTGATAGAGTAATATTGTACTATAGCGTGCACATCATGACAGAATGACATTTCTGACACTTACCATTCTGCTGATGTTTGAAAGTTTAAAGACTTCATACGAGTGAACCCTTATGGTGTAGTTGATGGGGAAGTTGTGTTTCTGTAGGTAAAAGAAAACAGATAAACAGAAACAGAAAGATACTGTTCTGAATATAAATCATGGACATGATACAGACACAGGCCTAAGGAAAGGAAACATTATGATGCCTGATTAGAATTTAGACTGTATTGGTTATTACTTGCCAATGAGTAAGTTCTGAAACTGAGTTGGATGTATTTTATCTTGGTATAATGTTTCGTTTGGTGGACTGAACTTGTGAAATATTTCCAACTTATGTCTAAAATGTAGCACAAATTCATTTTAACGCAGTCTTGTATTGGGTCATTGTAAACATTGATTGCTGGATGCTTGCATCTGTTGTTTCAGAATTTAAAAATGCCCCCCCGCCCCCCAAAAAAAGCAAGTTGCAATTCTGTTCAGACTTTCTCCGTTTCTCTTACCATGTACCGACGCCTGTGGCTGAGGCTGTCATTGAGTGTCCTCAGGGGCATGCACATGCTGGCCGGTGTCTTGGCCATATGAATGGGCAAAAGCAAAAACAGGCCTGCGGGAACAGGATCACACAAAAAACTTTGAGTTCACACGATGCTCCTCTGTTGGCTCATCACATCATCTAATACGATTCAATGTCATTCACACCTCATCCGCTCTTCAGAGAGGAGTGAGTCGCTCCGACGCCAGAAACTGCGCCTGGTTTTGGCAGGCGGTGTTCACGTCTATCAAACTACGTCCGGAAATGAAGTCCTTATGGATGAGGTGCCGTTTCTAATGAGGCATATTAAATATATTAAAATATAATAAAATGAGAGTGGAACGGGATTGGATTTTTGTTTTGTCCAATTCGCAGGAGTTTTCGGCTGTAAAAGCCGCGCAGTCACTTTGCGGATTTGGCCTCAAGTCTGAAAAATAACTTTTCAATTTCAATTTAACCTTTAACAATTTATCCAATCCCTGCCATCACTAAGTAGGAGTCAACTCTGGTCAACTCTGGAACATGATCACAGTTGGATCAGCCTCAGTGGAGCATGCTTTCATTTACACTGGTGAACTGGAACGAGGTAGTTCCAAGAACGCTTTCTAACAGCAAGTCATTTCTTAATGATTTTCTCATTTTAGCTTTCATTCCAGTTATGAAGCTTTCCCATAAAACTGCATCTCCTACTCAAAAACGTATGATTTTATTTCAGACATCAAATTTGACGACAGCAAATCATTTAAATTTCACAATTTTGCGTTTGGACGTTCTTTCCCATGCTGCGCATGTCGACTTCTTTGATGTGCGGCTTCTTTATTGTCTCGGCTAATTTCCACATACACATACACCACCATTCAAAAGTTGACTCATTTCTGCATTAAACTCTATTATGACCATTTTTATATAATAGTGATCTCAACTGCTCTGCATTTATTATGAGTGCACGGAAATCAGTCAAGGTGTGCTTAACAAGCACGGGACATTTTAGTGTTTAGTGAAAACCATTTGCGATGTCTAATTGGGAGTGATTGAGTGAATTCCAAGGGTGCAAAATTCTGCGTGAACACACTAAAAGTGGCCGTATATTGCACACTTGATATTTGTTCTCTAAAATCACATTCAAGAAGACACTAAAGGCCTCCATCTACCACCGTGTTCCATTCTTTGTGGATCTGGCTCTTGGTTTTGTCTGGATGCAATCAGGACAGAGGCAGTTCACTAGTTGTTAAACTGTGAACTGCTCCTTTTAAACTAACACACATGAGACAGACACCGGTGAAGTGGTGAAACCCTCTGCAAGGCTGATTCATCCATCAGCTTTAGCCGAGCAGCTTTGATGAACTGCTTGATAGACGAGGATTCTGACGATGTTGGACTTTATTGGCACTGGCTGATACACAGACAATAAAAGGAAAATTACAATAATTGAGAATATAAAACATTACAATAAAATCACCCTACGATCCTGCCTGTCATTTCTGCTATTAACATATTCCTTTTTTTTAATGGAGCGTTTTAAGTGCAAGATTTTAGCACCAGCTGTATTTTGGTGGTAGCACTGATGTGAAACAGTCCTTGCGGTTTGAAATTGCCAATGAAAACTGTCTGCCAGCAGAACCAACCTAGAGGCCAGACGGATACCCAGACTCAAGACCTTCTTCCAAGTTTGCCAGTGAACTACGGTGGCCCGCGAGCACAAACCTGGATACCTCGTCCACCTTCTTCTTCTTCAAGTTTATTTGAAAACAATTTTATTTAAGTGTTTATGGGCTGTACGTTAAGCTTTTACCAATGTAAAAAAAAAAAAAAAAATCATAAATTAAGCCAAATTTTATCTGCTGTTTGCATTGAAACATATTCTTCTCGCATTTAAGGTTTCTGCTGCTGCACTGACCTTCGTCATCCATCCCCCATCTGTCAGATGACTTCTGACCAAGAGCCATTCAGTGAGCGCTGATACACAGCAGTGGGAATAGTAATTTGTGTGTCAAAACATGACGGTTTTGTGTTACTGCGGTTCTCACATAATTAACATTACAGGGCCCCAACTGGGACGTTCACTCGTGTTAATGTTCTGTTCTTGTTGGTACCAGACTGCTGACAGATGCAATTGCACAACAGACTGTGGTAAAGTTGACGGAGGCTCCAACTGACTGAAGCCTGCAATGTGCAGTTCAATAGAAACTCAAGATGTCTGCAGCGTTCTCTGCGCCAACTGCAGAACTGTAGCCGCAAGTTGGGCCACGTGTTACGCTTAATATCATCATGTGAAGATCTTCATGTGACCACATCACACCGGTGATGTTATTCCGGCGACAAGCACCCCTCGCATGTGATAGTGCTAAAATAATCAACGCATTTTGCAGTATGCATTTTTCAGGTTTTGCCACGTGAGATTTGTAATGTACTGTGTGCAATAAATAATATATAATTATAATAAAATTGTGTGTGTGTGTGTGGGGGGGGGGGGGGGGGGGAGTTTTCAGAAACCCTTAAAATTTGACTCAATCCCAATTATTGTCAAAATGTTTGGCTGCAGCAGGGTCACACAAACA
The DNA here is from genome assembly GCF_046127955.1 of Nelusetta ayraudi. Taxonomy (NCBI): domain Eukaryota; kingdom Metazoa; phylum Chordata; class Actinopteri; order Tetraodontiformes; family Monacanthidae; genus Nelusetta; species Nelusetta ayraudi. Next base: position 1,557,569 of record NW_027466121.1, on the reverse strand, counting down.
AATGGAAATAATTTTGTAATTTGAATGTATTTTGAATATATTTTGTATTTTAATTGATTTTTGTATACATTTTTTGCATAATTTTTCTAGACGACGCTACAGTGTGGCACATTACAGGCGCAATGTCATCACAGAAAATGCCAGCCGTTTCCCGCCTAGGTCCATTATTTGTGGATTTGGCCCATTGCGTTCAAAAATGTCATTTACTGACATATTTATGCAAGTGGTGTATTTTCTTAAGAGGGATTACCTAATTTTGCCATGTAATGCAAATGGTTTCAGTTGGTCATATTTATGACTGCATTATTTGTTATATATTATGTCATACATTAGGTTCTATTATTATAATTGCACATTCAACAAGGTTTTATTTTATTTTTTTTTAAATCACAACCATTCAATTGCCATTCCTCGTCAAAGTTGCTTTGCATTTAATTGAGGAAAACAAGAAGGCCTGGCTGGCTCACGGTCCCATTGAATTACATCTCAAGCAGACTTGTAGCGTAGGTTTTAGAAAATCACTCACAGCCATGCAATGCACTCGGAGATCTTTGTGACTCTCACGTTCTTGAAAGCTTCCCAGAACCCCTGGCCAGTAAACTATGCGGTTCACAAACGTTTGATGTGTTAGAAGCAAGTGTAATACACATGTGTTCCAAATTCAGACCTTTAGGGAAACAACATAGAAACAATTGTCTTCAAATGCCTTCAAGCTCATAGATTTCATGGTTAAGAAAACATTAAGCTGATGATGAGTGTTCGAAAAAGTGATTGAGATTAAGAGAATAAGCTAAATCCAGTCAGGCATATAAGAGAGTGTATTGTTTTATAGTAGACAAATAAGAAATAAGAACTCTGGGCTAAATGAGGGATATCCCCACAAGTGAGAAAAAGAAGATCGAGACATGCAAGCACTTAAATGTACTTGTTTACACCACTTTTTTTATTTAAATGTTAACAGGTGGAAGACATCACTGGAAGTAGAGGATAATCACAGGCAGGAGCTCTTTGGGTCACTAGGGTCATCTGCACAGTTAGTCAGCAGTGTTTTTTGTTGGCTGCGCCATAGACTGACAGTCAGTCCAACCATTTCTTTGGCTTCTAATATCAATAACAAATTCAAGCTGCAAGTAGCGTTAAACAGGTCAGAGCCCAATTGTGCCGAGTGACCTTGGTGACTTCTACATTCCCAGGAAGGCAAATCAAAGGCTGGGTTAACCCACCAGACTCACTTGTATTCATTTAAAGTCCAGTGAGTCAATATTTTTATAATGGCAAAAGCTTAATATACTTCCCATAAATACATTAATGAAAGTGTATACTTGCAGTACAAAAAAGACTTTGCTTTTCCTACCCTTTGATCGGGTCTTATTTTTATATAAGAATACGTATAGAGCAAGGGTCTTGCTCCCAGTTGGCTGCCATCTTGCACAGCCATATATTAATACAGCCTGCCTGAGAGCACGTTTTGTATTTAGAGTGAACACTTGCGTCCGCAAATAAACCAAAAAAGAAGTAGGTGAACGGGATGTCCTGGTTTATGTGCAAATGCCACCGTAGCTCGCTGGCAAACTCGGGAGCGGGAGGGTGAGCGAAAGAGCGTTGCAATCTAAAATAGAACCACTAGATGTCACTGTTTCCTCTCAAAATCTGCAAATACTACACACTTAACGTTTAAGTATCGGTGCAGGTTAAACCTTCATGGACAATAGACTGTTGCTAAAGCTATTTGAATAGGTTGATAGTGTTACATTTTTGCAAGTGGTGTGTCACAATCTGAAGCGTTTTAGTGTGTGTTAAGTTTTGTAACTGTGACAAAATAGGTGGAGTCAATTTGCATTCAGTTTCCAAAATGTATTTTTTGTGTTTTTTACATTAATTCATTGGTGATACACATATATAGCTTAAATTCACATAAATTCAGTTACATCTCTTTATTTTCAGTCGGTAGCGTATTTGCACTGTCTCCATAATTTGCGTGTTTTCATCAATTTTTCCCCCATTGCAACCCAATTAACAATACCAAAATAGACTAAGAAACTAGTGTTGGGAATAAAAGTTGGTTAGTAGCCACATATGCAGTACACCTCAATCTGTATTTCTGACATACTGTACGTTCACCACCATCTTTCTACTGACACCTCCCTAATAAAATACGGGATAATGATGTGGTTGAAAACTGTCTTCGGCTCACTAAATAAACAAATAATAAACGAATAAAAGACAGGCACTGCACTAGTCGTTTTAATATATGGTCAAGTGAAATTTAAAAGTAGCTTTGTTTTAAAATGAAGGTCAAAGCAACATTGATTAAGGGTCAGTTACCAGCACCGATTCAACATTGAGCACAAGAGACATGTGTGGATTCAATATTTTCTTGGAAACCCTGTATTTTGACTTTTTACTGAAAATGGCACAGAGCTTAAATTGTAGACATACTCTCTCTACGCATATATTCCTTCTTCTGGTTGATGACAAAGAGCAATAAATCTTTGACTGTGTAATTGGTTAGACATGGCCTATGTCGTAAAGAAATGATGGCTGTCTTTTGAAAATGTTGGCAACTCTGCTCTTAAGCTTCACATGCCTAAAATTTGTTCAAGTATAACTTTTTATGGGGTGCACCGTCGAATATATAGACAGCCACTGTTTTTGTCTTTTACTTTTATATTACCACTTTGCCATGCTGATAATTGTTTGTGTTTTTTCCCAACCTATAAGTCTTGATGTTTGACAAAACTCTCCCCTATAAATCTTCATGTTTGACAGAACTCTCTTGGGTATTTCACTATGAACAGGAAATGTGCTAATAGTCCTGGAACAGCACTTCTCTCTGATATTTGGACTACGGCATCTGTGACAAATAAATATCAGATGTCCAGATGTGTGTGCGGCAATATATCATGTTTAAATTAAATGGACAGTAATCAATCATCTGGAAAAGACTTAATTACAAGATGGCTTCATTTTTTCAGTGACTCCAGGAGTTTGGTACTTAAATATTCTTTTGGGCATTTGGAGTTATGTTACAGGGAAAAATACCTGAACATTTTCAGAGAAGATTAATTGGATAGTCCAACTGCACAGTTCCCACTTAAAGATTGTTAAAGCTAAGAATTTACTAATTCAATAACACAATAACTCAATTTCACAAGTTTGAAATGAGGACTGCATAGCAGTCAACTGAGTCTTGGAAGCAAAGACGAAAACTGAGATTAACTTCAAATGGAAATCGAAAAGGTTTGCTGAAAGATGTGTTTAGTTTCCAGTGGTCTGTGTACTTTCATTCTCTTAATGTCTGAAACTGTTGACATCCAGCAACATCCATGCGTCAAGGTCAGTGGTGTGCTTTGCTAGCTGACCAGAAAAAACAATAAACTGGGGCCTAAACTAAGTTAGTTTCCTCTCACAGAAAAACGAGTTTGGCTCCGTATGATCCTGACCAGAGAGAAAGTAATATATGTTGACTGTCACGGAACAGATGGGGCAATGAGCAAAACTAACTGTTCTGTTTATATGAATCACAGATAAACATTGTGAAAGTACTTACGATCAGTGACTTGACGTGATTAACATCATAAGACCCATTCATTAAAGGCAGCGTGTATCTGGTTGGTGTCTCCTAATGTTGGTGCCCGTCATTATTCACAACTAATGAGGTGCTTATTGCTTGAGGTCTTTAGGCTCCTAATAACCGTGCCATTAGTCTTTCACGGCACCGCAAATAACACTATTACAATCTTGTTAAGTCATTAAAAGACCCTGAATACTTACTTTAGTTTACTTTTTTACTTTAAAATATCTTACATTTTATTCTGTGGTTCATGTGAATGTGTGATGTGGATTAGAAAATGCTATCTGATGTAGGAGCATAGCCAGAACGCAGACTAAATTAGCTATTTATATATGTATATATGCGTATTTTAGCATGTATTATACCCATTTGTATTTTTGTAGAATTTTTGTGAAGTGCTTGGGGTAGTGGAATCAACAGGAGCAGTTATCAATCTTGAGATACATCCTTGTAACATTGCACATAATCAAATGGTCAATGGCCAAATGTACATAAGAACGACATGAATAAACTCATTTAAACAGAGAGATTGGTATTTAACAAGGTGACGAAAAAGCATAACGTGTGAGCAAACATCACACCAGGTCTGATCTTGTGTATGCAAGTTTCAGATCAGCATGGCGCCACAATCAGTGTTATTACAGTATTGAAAGAAGAAGGAAGATAATAGAGACTTGGCTATCTTTTACGAAAATGTGGTAATTTGCAGCCATGTTATGGTTAGTTTGGTCCACAATATTATTCTCTGATAGGAATAATGGCTTGGATTTAGAATATAATGCGCTCTTCTAGGCACCTGAAGTGCTCACATTGAAGCCATTATTCATTCACACTGGTGGTGGTAAACTACATGTGTGGCTCCAGCTGCCCTCGGCAGGCTGCTGGAATTGTGGCCGCCAAAAAAAACACAGATTATTGATATACATTCATGCGAGGCCGCGAGGGTAAAGTGTCTTGCCAGGGACACGACGACAAGACTGCGATGGAGAGGGTCCAAACCGCCAACCCATCGGTGACCGGGTGACCCGCTCTCCCGCCTCAGCTACAGACTTGTATATGGATATGCGCATTTCATTACTCGCACTATAGGCTCGAGCCAATAGGATGGGAGAGCGGGGGAGGGAATTTTACAGTTGCCTCCTCAATGATGCTGTTATGTCTCAAAACTATCTCAGTATCAGTTCTAATTGCAAGGGACCATGGAAATGGACAAAAACAACTTACCTAAAAGGCCTCCCAGCAGGCAGACAGAGGCGGACAGCTGGACCATACTCTTGAGCTGAAGTCTGCGCCTCCACAGTGCTTTAACCTCAGCACCTTCCCACGCACGCACCTCCAACACTAGGGCTCGTGACTAGTTTGGGTGTTTTGCAGGGCACACTTGCGTTCTTGCGCCACAGGTCTTCATTGCATGGTTGAGCATGTCTGAAATATGTCCGAAAGAGCACAAGAACACAACCAACAAAATACCAGTCAGGGTGGCAGAAAACATTAGGACATTAGGAAGGTCATAGTATTGTTAGTATAGTATATTATTGTTGTATTGTAGTATATTATTGTTGTTGTCTCACACCAACCAACTTCATGTCCACTTTAAGTACATCCATAAATCTCCCCTTTGCTCTTCTCCCTTGGCTTTGTTGGAGCAGACGTCCACCTTGAACTCCTCGGTCACACATTTAGCACACTTCACCGCTGTCTTCCGGCTCTAATACTGGTCCTGCAACACTCTGAAGTGCTTCTCTGCAACTCCAGACTTTCTCATGCAACACCACAGTTCCTCTCTAGAATTCAGAAAACACTTCTCTACTTCTCGGCATTCCCAAAGCAAACATTGGTCACTTCTACTCTCTTTTTCAGTATTTTGCTCCTTGTTTAACTCTTAAAAAGTAGTATTTACACCATCCCCTCACACCTGTGCCTGGCACATTCTCATCTCGACACGTAATCACCCGAAGCATCACATCTCAATCTGTCTATCTCACCCACCTGTAAAAATAAAATCATTCAAATCATTTTTTTAAAAGTCAGTCCAGTCAATCAAAAAAAGTTCAAGGCACAAGCAAGGCAAATATTCAAAGGTTGCAAAAATAATCAACATGTTACCAGCAGACCCCTGTGGCATGCCATTCCAAAAGTTATTTATTTTTTATACCCAGGCCCATTGAAAGTCATATTTGCTTTGTTGTTGGTTTGGTTTGGTTTTGCTTGGTTTCTATAAACAATAGAAAATTCCACTGTGTGTCTGAGCAACACCGTTGCCGCATCTACCGCAACAACGGCATCATTACCGACTACACACCTATTTTTTCATATGAACTGCAGTTTTTGTAAATTTCTTCACTGTGGGACAATAAAACTTTTGTTGTTGTTTTTTCCTTAAGCCATATTCTGTCACCCAGGGAATAACGAATAACAGGGCTAGCATTATCTTCAAAAGTAATAATGAAAGCAAATCATTAATTTTGTTTTATTTTACCGTTGAGCCCTCTGTCTCTCTCCCTCTCTCTGTTGGTGAATGTCCGTTAACAAATAGGCACAAAGAGTTTTTTGGAAAAATGGCTGGAGGGAGTGCAGCATTCAGCTGACTTTGTTCCAGACTGGGCCTGCCTCCACTGATCCAGGTCGGACGCAGGAACACGCTACCTCTCTCCTGTGCTGCTGTTGCCACTTGGCTCGGGTTCTTTCTCTCCTGTGCCACACTGTCACACCGAGACAGAAGGCGCTCTCTGCTGTGAGAAATCAACCAGCCTGCTTCAGGGTCCTGATGAAGAAGAACCCATGTTGCGCTTTCTTCACCAGGTTTTGAAGCAAATTTGCTTGGCTGCTTAAAATGTGTTTTCTTTGGTCGATCATTCTATCAAGTAGAGAGTTGAGGATGCACTAAAAGTGTTAAAAAAAAAAAAAAAAGGTTAAATTCCCGCTGATCACATCCCGAAGGATGCGAAATTTGTCCTCGGCATTTGACCCATCATCCCCTGAGGCAGTCTTTGGCGTGACCTGGCCGGGGATCGAACCCACAACCTACCAGTCTCAGGGTGGACACTCTAACATTAGAACACTGAGCTGGTCAAACTATATTTCTTTTGAAAACACTAATGAGATATCGTTTCCATTTTATCAAGGCAGTGAAAGTCCAAATGGTATGCTTGGTATAATCCTTCATGGGAAATGCCAGGAATGTTTCTGAGCCGTCCCAAAATCATAAATAGGGGACTAAAGGGGAAAAAGATCATCCATGAGATAAATGCAAATTGGAAGTGGTGGAGACATGAGGGTGGACACACCATGTTAGATGTCAATCTGATCTCATCTCTTACTTTTCATTATCTTTCATGTTAAGTGAGATGGATATGGAACACAACTGATTAAAAAAAAAAAAACTGTCACCTCTATTCTGACTAAGCACCAAATCATAAACTAGCAAATAAAAGACATCAACAAATGCGCTAACATCACCAGCAAACTTTCCTCGTGCATTAACGAATGGTAATTTCAGTACGACAATTCTAGACTGAAAGCAACAACTTTGTTTAGCATTATGTATAGTTGCAGCAAGCTGAGAAGCAATTTAAGGGGAAATTTGGCATCAGGCTCCGTCTCGATTTATTCTTTCCCTGAAAATGATGTGCTTGACAAACATAACAGGGATGGATAGCAGCAGGCCTCTGCAGGGGACCATAGAAACAGAACCTACCGGTGGTTGCAGCGGAGGTGATAGGATTGCAAAAACTCAGGCCAGCAGCAGGTCAGCATGCATGAGTAGCAGGAGATAAGCATTGAGCATGCACAGCGGCAGCAGCAATGTAGAGTAGCAGAGCAGTGTGGCAATTGCTGCAGCATTGCTGGGAAGGCGGACGTGGTTGGTTCAATATTACTATCAGAAGAAATAAGTAATCGGGAGAGGAGAGCAAGTGAGTGATCAGCTGGCCCCAAACATGGCGCGGCCTTGAGTTGTGTGCCTGAAGTAGCTCTGCAGGCTTCACGTCATAAATAACCATCACCTTGTATGACTTCCTGTACAACTCCAAGCCCAAACAGCAGCACCAGAATAAGAACACCTTCTCACTTCCGCACAGACAATCGTTTACAAAAGGATTAGTGTTACATTTATACATAGACCACAGCCACCTCACCAAAGATTGAGCAAGAAAAAATGTCCAATTTCTGTTGAAAAAGTCTTGCATAAAGATTTGAGCAGATTTTAAATAGAATACAATAATATAAACAAAATAAACCACGCTCAATTTGTAATTGTCGGTCTCTTGGCAAACACATTTCTTGATAGATTAACAAATGACTGATGCAATTTAAAACAAAATTAATAAAAATAAACTGATCTGTCCCCAAACATTTGAACAGCTGTTTACATTTAGTCCATCCATGTGTTCAGGATGCATTTAGCAGGGGAGTCAAGTAAATTGGCGACCGTGTCATGGATCATTTTCTCTGTGGCCGGATACAACATCGTGTACAGTAATTGTTCATCTAGTGCCTGTACTCGTGACTTCACTTATACATTCCAAGGTCTGTTTCTATAAAAAAATCTTGTTTTCTGCTTTGGTAGCTGCTGCCAGCAGCGGATTTCTTATGACTATCCTAGAAAGGAGACATTAATGCTCACTTTAAAGCTGACCCACTGTTGTGGAAAAGAGCGAAGATGCCGATGCAGGAATACTGGGATAATAAGTAATTTAATGAACAAACAATAAAAAGGGGATCGGAGCTCCGAGGCACAAAACACAGTAAAATGGGAGTGCGAGTGCGAGGAGGAAAGGAGGAAGAAGGTCTCTTATACACTGGACTGGGAGGGGAAGAGATAAGGAAGGGAAGAAGAGGAAAACAAAGCACAGAGAATCAGCACAAGCTGACACATTTACAGCCTCCTCTGGTGGACCACGAGGAGAATGTCTCGAGAAGGTTATACTATGAAACGAACAGATTACACGTGCTACTAGTGATCATATGATACAGAATACAACATAATAAAGAATAACCCAAAAATACATATTTCCCATTGCACCCACCATGATGCCATTGTCTTGTTTAGGGGTTTTCTATTAAGGTCTTAACCTCTTGTAGAGAGACACCTTAATTCTTCCACAATCTCACAAAAAATTGTTTCTTTCTATTCTCTCTTTTTTCAAATACAGATGAAATAAAAATATTTTCCCTTTTATACTGACTTATTACATTTAAACTAATTTCTGTTTTCTATATCAGAACCATGGCAAGCACGAGGCAAATTGAAATTAGAAATGTCTTCATAAGTAGCCTTTCCTTGCCTGGGGCAAATTTTTCGGTTTTAATGATTAATCTTAGTGACGAAGGCTGCATAATTTAATTACAAGCAATTAGAAAACAAACAAAAGCAACATTGAATGAATAGGCTATATAATCTTTGATTAAATTCCTCTGAAGTCACTTGAAGTTAATGAAAGAGTGACTGGAATGCCCAGCGAAATACAAATTGGTGTAAATCTCTGAGATGGTGGTATCATAAAGAACAATATTTTGAAAAAAAAAAAAAAAAAAAAGTTAAACTGAATGCTCCTGTAAACATGTTTATGACTACAAGTCTGACTTTGATGAATGAAAATCATGCTCGAGCATGATTTTATGAGCAACATGTTTAAAATCATTACTGGCATGGAATATGTTGCCCAGATGTTGAGTCTGTGTTAAAGCATAAAGAAGCATAGTAAAGTTACAGCTAGGCTTAAGGAATGTGGGTAAGATAAATCTGACTGCAAATGTGCAACGTCGTTGCCTTGAATTTTTAAGGGGCCACACAAGGCAAGAACATGAAGAGTGAAGGATGGGAATTTTCAAAACCACCAAATTGCATCTGGATAATATTAGTCAAACCATATATCCAGCAGGAAACAGGAAACAACACACAGTTGTGTATAACTGTGTACAAAAACAGTGACATTGCTTAATTCTTATTTACAATCAGCCACATTGTCCCAACACGTGAGCATATGAAGCAAAAAGTAGCACATGTGGCCAGTAACTAAATGTCTTCACTTCAAAGATACATTAAAATGGATACATTTTTGCCAAATTTGCCCATTACGATAATCCCGAAAATCATTTAAGTAGATGCATTCACTTTCAATATGAAATATATTCAATATATAAATTCAATAATTTGAATAGCCATAATTTGATTGGATAACAGCTGCGACTGTGACTCTTGCTATCAACATCCAAAGGAAGTTTGGGAACTATTGCGTAATTACTTTTTTGACAATTCTTTGACAATGGGTTCAGAGAGTGCACAGACACGGCCCAACATATGATCTGCAGTCTGAGAGGGAGACCAACTAAGTTTTTGTCTAGATTAGAGAACCAGAGTAATTGGATACCAAACTGCATATCCACAATCCAAAAATGCATCCAATTGGCAGGTTCTCAGAAATGATACTTGACATTGACTCAAGGATGATTTATAATCTCAATATATTTAAAGTATACCTCCTCTGTGTGGACAGGAAATTGTTTTATGCGATCTATTACCAAAACCAGGACATTTTCATCACTTAGTAAAAAAACAAACAAACAAACGAAACAGGATGTGAAATCAGGGAATGTTTAGTCACCCTATATGTATCTCAAATAAAGGTTGGTGTACAAACTGTGGACCGGTCAAGGGCCGTTGCTCCGAGGTTTTAGAGTATCTGACGACGAGATGTCATATTTACGGCTGCGTTTGTCACCATCGCTCACGTCCAGCTGGCTGCGAATGTTGACAACAAGGCAAGTGAGGCATTGCAGGAGCTACACGATGTCTCAAACAGGTTCCACCAGCATGTGAATTTTCCAAAGAGGGGAACTAACACTCCAGACTATGACTAAATCAAATGTGTTGGTCAAATGTGTAACATCCGCAGAGAATACAGCGTCACAGGTTCCATCCCTCCTGGACACGCTCAACAAATTCTGTGGCCACTTTGATAACACAGCCGTCACTACGCCTGGAGAAAAGGAACGCATGAGTCTGTCTGCTCTTCCAGGACTTCTCCTCCGCCTTCAACGCCATCATTGCACAGACCCCAATAGGAAAACTATCCACTCTGGAGCTCAGTATTTCAGTGGGGAACTGGGTCCTGGACTTCCTACCGGACAGGTATCAGACTCTTATGATCTTCTAAGGATGTGAACCTTTGTGTGTCTCACGAATCGATTCGAAATCCACTCTTGATTGAAACAATTCTCAATTCAAACGATTCTCGATTCAAAAATTGCGATTCAAAAATTGCGATTCAAAAGAAGCGTATCGTGCTAAGAATAAGGCAAATAATGGCATCGAAACAGAATAAAGTTTAAATGTGATTTATTTCATTAGACGTTACATCAATTGATTCCAATGATTTTAACACACAAAGCTAAACTTAAGACAAACGGTAACATTTATTTATGCTAAACTTGCACAAAGAAGGCAAGTTCTTTTCTCCCAGAGGTTAAAACGATTGAACGTACACAAATGAGTGTTTTGTGTGATTTTTCAAGATAGATATTTTTTAGTAAGTCTCAGCTCCCAGGGAGAAAGTAAAATTCAAAATCCGCACGAACACTTGCCGTCAGTGAAGATTGGACTCACCGATTTTCTTGCTGCGAGAGTTGTTTGCAGCAACTTAACTAGCTTAACAAAACAGCGCACTGCAACACTCTGTACGGAAGCCTGCGAGGGCACACTGAGAGACAGGGGATTGACTAAGAGGGAAACTATTTTTGGAGTATTTGACTCAATCAATAATCGCGGAGGACAAGAATCGCATTCTTGTCATGTATGAATTTTTTTGCACCCCGCCTCTAGGATCCCATCGCCTCTTCCCCCCATCACCATCAACGCCTGGCTCCCCCTAGAGGATGTGTGCTGAACCCCCTCCTGTTCAGAGTCCTCAAATGAAGTATAAAAACGACGAAGAAGGCCACCAGGTGCTTGTTTTTGGAGAGCAGATGTTATCAGTTATCACGGTGCCTTGTTGATTCCGGCATGGCATCTTCTCTTCATTTAAACATTTAATTTTCATCTAATTTAGTTTTCTTCCTGCCTTCATATTGACACATAAATGGGCTACAGGGCTTAAATTTCTTCTCTTTTTCTTTCTCAGTCCACAAGTTAGAGATGGTCAGCGTGCCTGCAATGCCATGCAAGTCCATGGGGTCAAAAGTCAACTTTGTCATAGAGACATGGGACCACTTGCAGGTTCATCTGGATCCCTGAAGACACAGCCACGTCAAATTTTGGGGCTTCTAGCCCCAAACATCGGGCTTCTAGCCCCAAATTTTTCTTTGGGGGGGGGGGGCATGAAAAATTTTCTTCCTCCAAGGTGGGGCGTGACGGAGAAAGTTTGAGAACCACTGCTGTAATGTGAAGCCAATCACATTCACATGTTGCTGCCAGATCAGACTGCGTTTTCAAACTAAAACTGCAATTGAAGGGGTGATATGTGATGTTTTTTTTCTCCTGGGGCAGAGCATCCCATCCCATCCCATCCCATCACACCACATCACACGCCCTTTCCATCCTTATGTTTGCAAAGTCGGACCAGCTGGACAGGCATTCATGTGAATCTCAGCCTCCTCCTCGGCCCTTTGCAACAGCAGCCCCACCACCATTATGAACAACTACAAGCAACTGCCTCTACAGCAGGCAAACATGGGGCGACTTCAGAAAACAAATGAAATATCATGAAACATGGTCCAAATAAATGCTAATGTTTGCTGGATGCAACCCTAAATGTAGAAAGTGTCCTTTTGTTACCATGGTGTTTCCAAGAGGACCACTATTAATGAGGGACTTGTCTCCAGCACAGAACTCCGCTAAAAATGTGCAAGTGGTTTAATTTGACTTTAACTGGCTTTGGATGAAGACAAGTAACCCTCCAGGGTGATTGTGAGACCCAACATGATTATTGTCAGCGCAAAAAGGAGGGAAAGCAAAATAACCGAAACACATTAGAAAATCAAATAAATTATGAATTTTTATGAAAATAATGTGTTGAAACAGACTAAAAAATTACACAGCGACTTTATTTCAAAAAGCTGGGTTGCCATTTGCACAAGTGCTCACGGGGTGTGCTCCCATTTTTCAGTCATAAATTAATTGATTGTGATTTTCGGGAAGAAGAAGAACATCTAATATGTAATCTAAAACAACGATGTTGGTCATAGATTATTTGGTGTCTGAACGCATTAATCCATAAATGGGGGGACATTTTCACACATCGAATATAAAATTATTGTCCTTATTGTTTCCTAAAGGTAAACTATGTTTGCAAATTGCAGATTGATCGGACATAAAAGAAAGACCCAGTTTTGACCTCTTGATTCTGGAAAAGATGAGGTCTGTTCTTACTTAAGAATCCTTCTAGACATCAACACTTCTGAGTCAATAAATCCTATCGGGGAAAAACTGAGGTGTCAAAAAACGTTTATGAATGTTCTGTTCATGTTTTTCCTGCTTAAACTTTAAAAAAAGAAGGAAAATATTGCCACCGAACAAGGCCATTTCTGGTCCAAGATCACAGCCAGTAGCAGATGTAGAAGATATAATTATGAAGTGTGAGGCCCCCTCTTGTGCTTGTTGAGGAGGCTGCGTGCGATGCTACGCGTCTGGAGAGCATAAAGGAAAATATTTGTGCTTTTGCCCACATATTAGAAATATCACATAGTTTCAGAACAGCATGCAACATTTTTCTTGTCGAAGCCCCTGCAGAGTTTAGGTATGCTCCTGTGTTTTGTGAGAAAACACCTTTTTCATGCCTAAAGCAAAAGGTGTCTGCTTGGGACTGTCCATCTCCGAGGAGCGTGAAATAATTCTCTTTTTTTTTTCTTTTCTTTTCTTTTCTCAACAATCAAATTCTGGAGTAGTCGTGCAATACATTTTCTAACTCCTTGCACGTTATCCTTTTGTCTTTTGCTCTTTCTCCGATTACAACTCAGCCTGAGGAGCAGCGAACGGACTGAGTCAGTGGCTTCCAGGCCACCAGTAGAATGTGCCACCAGTAGATACATTTCTGTGGTTGGCAGCCAACCTGCTGCTTCATCGACCCACAAAGCCACGAAGCCCAAGTGCTGCTTTCACAAGACGCAGGAACAGACACGGCGTACAGGTTCTAATTACGTCATTCTGTATGAAAACACAGACACACAAAAAGATAGTTTTTTTGTTATTTTTTCAGATCACTGCAAAAAAAAAATTTTTTTTTAATGAGTCCAACCTTCAGAAAAGGTACAGACAGATTTGGAACTTGGAAAAATGATGGGCCAATTTCATAATTAGTCAGTTTGTCAAGCTTTTTTTGTTCATGTGGATGAACAATGACAGGAGCATGGCATTTTTGCAAGGGAATCTTTATTTCATAAGAGGGCTGTCTGTCAACATCCCGCTTGTTTCTTGGAAGTGGACTGACTTTGTTGTGGACTTGTTGCCCATTTTTATCGCACAAAATAACCAGAACCTCACAGCGATAAATATTTTCAGACGTCATTGTCCGGACGGCACAATATGCGATCCTAAGGTTTCATCCAACTATAACAATGTCATCAGATACACAAAATAAGAAAGCTGAAACTCGATTCGACGACCTGTAGCTTTGACAGACATCAACAGGCATTAAGCGACTGAAGACCTGCTAATTAACATACAACAAGACCAGATCTGAGCTCCAACCGCTCACAGAGGTGCCTGAAATCTATCCCTCTGATCTGCTTTGACTTCCATTTATTTTTTACCCATGATGGTGACAGGAGGTGAAAATTCTTCTCCCTGCCAGCATTCGGCGTCAGAAGTAAATTGTCCCTATTAACCTGCACCAGCGGCAAGCACGACTTGAAAAGAAAGTCTGATCGCCTGCAGGTTTAGCAGTGACTGAACAATTAGGCCGGTGAAAACTGAAATCCAGATCATAAGTCTGGGGGGGGGGGGGGGAGGGAGAGAGAGACGACGGAGGGGGGGCATTCTTCACTGCATTGACCACATGTGGCTGTGCGAACCTTTTCTCCCCAGAGCCAGACATTAGTGAGTCCCCCCCCTCCGTGTGTGTGTGTGTGTGTCTGTGTCTCTGTGTCTGTGTGTGTGTTTCTCTGAGCTCAGGTCAGGTTTTAGTGCTGCTGTCCAAGTGCTACTTGATGGGACCACTGTGTGTAAAAAGGGAGGGAAAACTCCCACATGGAGGGGTGGATGACCATCCACATCGTCTTAAATACCCTTCTTGCAGTCAAAAAAAAAAAAAAAAAAAAAAAAGCCCAAAGTAAATCGTCAAACAAACGATATCGTGCAAGTAGCGAGCACCGAGACACACCTGGCGGCCAGCGAAAAGAGTCGCCGTGCCGCCGATCGCACCCCCCCGCTGCAGGTAAGAAGAAGGTTCGCAATAACCCACCTCGGTTCCTCTGATGATGCGTTCCGGGACAGTCGGAGCTGATGAGTGTCGCGACGGGAAATCCAATGATTTAAAAAATAAAAAAAATATTTTTTTTTTTATAAAAATGAAAAATAAAATAAAATAATAATTTAAAAATAAAAAAAAGTAATAAATCACCAGTGAAGAAAGTCGCTCAATTGAAGAAGAGGAGGTAAAAATCCATCACTGCCTCACTGCTCACCGGGATTGTTTTTTTTTCCCCCCCATTCAAGGCGCTCGTGGCTCCGCGCGGTAGCTGCGTGCCGCAATGTGGGAGAGTGCAACTGTGTAACCTGTGGAACCCCCAGGACTCACACACGCACGCCGCCTTCCTTCGAAAGTCAGAATACATCTTTCTTTCTTTTTTTTTTTTTTTTCCTTCACTGCCTGGCGTGCACGCTCTCTCTCTCTCTCTCTCTTCTCCCCCCCCCCGCCCCCCCCAAGTCCCCCTCCCTCCGTCTCGTCTCGCCGAACAGCTCCTTCTCCTTCTTCTTCTTCTTCGGGCCACGTATAGTTTGTGGTCTCGAGGTAGTGGGGGGGGGGAATCACTGACTGACTCCTTCAGTCAGCACATTGTTTTAACGCACGTCGGTGCGGCGGGCAGCGGCGGTCAGGAGCTTTTGAGACGCTGAGTCACAACACGCATCGCAAACCAGTAGTCACACACCAGGCGGCCCGAACGTCAAATCCAAGTCTCGCTCATAAAGGGAAGCCGTTACAGACCTGGTAGGAACATTTCAGTTATATTATGTCTTAATTATTATGATATTGTCATCAAGATCAGTGCAGTTGCTCCAAGTTAACCCTTCTACTTTGTATAATGAGAACAATTTTTTTTTTTTTTTTTTTTGCATACCAATTGAGTTGCAAATCCCGAAACGACCAAAAAGCAAGCGGATGCTTATTCATGCGGCATGGTTTTCAAAATCAATTAATTAATAACGTCCTGTCAAGAAATGCAACCTATCAGAAATGTCTTCCTTGGGATTGATTGTTTTCAATCTAATGTCTTCTTTGGGAGTGTATGTCAGGTGAGTGACCTTGTAACAGTTGGCCTGCCACCATTGAATTGGTCAAATTATCCCCCTGACGATGGCGGGGCGGGGCGGGGCTTCATAGCCACCACCGCCTACTTAGCCCCACCCTTGAGCACAAGGGAAAATACAAATATTCCGCCCGCTGGTTTCTCCACCGGCTGCAGGGGACCCACGGTGAAGTACTAAAAGGCCAGGTTCTTCAGGGGGATACAGGGGAGCTTTACTGCCACAACCTTCCCCTTCCCATAAATGACTGTCTAACTGCAGGTCTCGTCCGTCCCGCTTATTTGTAGAAAGAAAAGGACAAAACATCTTCTCAGCATTGACACCACCCCACTAGTGCCTTCATTTTCTCAAAACAGGGCACAGGAAATGGCTATCACCTGGTCAGAATCAGTGGCGGGGCTGAATGACTTTTGAGTATTTAGTTACAGTATGTCTTAGCGCTCCCAACCGCTGAGGGAGACAAGTACTATTTATACAAGAGGGCAGGCGAACTCAGGTGAGAACAATCAAGGGCAGGACCAACAACGAGTCGCAGGTGGAACTAATGGGACAAAAAAGGCGGGAAAACGGGAATAGGAAGTTAATACCGAGAACACAATGGGAGACAAGACCATCAAAATAAAAAATGAAATACAAAAACAACACACCATGACACTGCGCTTTAGTGCCACAGCCCATGTCTGTTTTCACTGGATCTATTGGAAACAATCCATTCAAAACTCCATCGGGGCAACGCTGAGCTCTTAAGTGTCTGAGTAGGATTAGTTCAGATTTACAAATTAGATTAGCGGTTAAATCAAGATTAATATTGGTGACATGAAACTCTTTTCATGTACCAATTTGAAGAACACTGACTAACCCGTATGAAATGGCTGATCAACAGTTGTGTTGAATGCATCTTACTGATGAAAAAAAAAAAGAAGAACTGTCTTAACTTCTTAAGTATACATATTTTATCAGAAATGTTAATTTTATTTCACCTGCACAATACAGAGCTGTGTTTCTACTTAAAGCTGGTGAGTTTGTTGAGGCTTTGTCATCAAGATGTAGATTCTTGGGCCTGACGAAGATACAGTATATGGCAATGCCTGGCTGTTTTCGTACATGCTATCTTGGTCGTCTTGTTATTGTAATCACAGCTCTGTGGATTGACGGGGTGGAGGGTGTTTGTTCCTGTTCTATTCTGGTCATTAAAATACTGAAAACATCTCGACATGCAGTCTATACTGTTTTCAGTTGTTTAGCAATGCAAAGTAGGCTGCCCTTGCTTCGCTTAAAAGAAATTATACCTGGGATGTAAATGGAATAATTAGGGGAAAAAAATATATAATTTGTAACAAGATCTGTCTACTATCTTTTGTTTGACAACACTGTTATAAGAGTTGTGGCTTCATGATTAAATCTCTGCACATGACTGCAGCCTCTGCTTCCAATAACTTTATCCATCTGGATGGAACTGTGCTCTCTGTCCCTTTAGATCTACAACAGTCCTGACTTCCTAGTTTTCTCTTGGAAATCACATTTCATACGTGTCCATACTAAAAGGCTAAGACAAACGTGAAACTTCAGAGAAGTAGGCCATGAATTACGAAATATGTTATATTTCACAACGTTGAGCAGTCTAGACCAGATGCCCTGTACACTCATCTGTGACTTGCCATCTTGTATTCTCGCTGAAGCATTTCAAGGCAAGAGAAAGTGACCTGTAATGACAACAAGTACAAAAGAGCAAAATGTGAGTGTTAATGTGTGTGCCAGCAGCACTTTTGTGTTTAATGTTGTGTTCAGGGGTCAGTTTTTAGTGAGCCATTGTGTAAACCTAAGCAGCGGAGAACTGCACACAATAACAAGTCCAGGTCCAACCACAGCAGTCTACTGACAGCCACCAAGCATTCCATTCAGCTGCTGAATCACAACTGTTGGC
Organism: Nelusetta ayraudi; assembly: GCF_046127955.1. NCBI lineage: Eukaryota > Metazoa > Chordata > Actinopteri > Tetraodontiformes > Monacanthidae > Nelusetta > Nelusetta ayraudi. Next base: position 1,539,611 of record NW_027466121.1, on the reverse strand, counting down.
AGAGGTTTTACTAACATTGTCTTTTTTTAAGTTAAAAACCTCTGTTTTAAGGCTCTTTAAATTGTTTCATACAGCACAAAATAGAAATGGTATCCATGAAACAAGTCGCACAATGAAGGTTGTTTTAGCCGCTGCAAATATTGTGTTCCAAATTGAGAAATGTGCATGTGAACTAAACCTGAGATTTGGTCAGTTCAAGGACAAATGAATGATGCAGTAGCCTCCCTTTAAGCCTATATTAACAGAGTATATCAATATAAAACAAAAAAAAAAACACAAAATAAGTACTGCCACTGCAGGACATATTTAACTTAAATTTAAATCATGCATGTTTACTGAAACAATTTAACGCACATTGATCCCTGACCAGCCGACCTCCGTCATCATCAGGGAAGACGGCAGGAATGTCCCAGTCTGTGTGTGACTCACACATGGTACACACGCATGTGCGCTAATGAGACAGCAGAGGAGCATGAGGAGCAAACATAAGACAAGAGGAACTTCTTTAATCCCAATATGGAACTTCAAAGCTGCTCGTATATTTATCAAAGACTTTAACAGTCTGTTGGAGTCACTCTACTTCACTTTACTTCGTTTCACTCACATCTGCAATCAATTTCAACTACAATTTCACAAACGTTCTTAGTTTTTTGTCTATGTGTGTTGTCTTCCCTCTTTTATTTCCTCGAAAGCCTCCATGAGCATTTTGGACTGGGAGACGTTCGCCTCTCTCGTTGCCCTAGTGAAAAAGGAAACCGTGTCCGCTCACCCTGGTTTGGTCTTTGTGCAATCAATTAAGCCTGGACGCTCGTGTTTTGGATTGGTCGAACTCGGCTTAGTTATTGATCCAGGAGGCGAAATCCTACTTTTGTGCAACAGGCCCCTGGTGATGCTGGTCATTCCAAAAGTAACCACAAAATTACAATAGAACAAGCGTATAATTGTCAGAGGGAGTATAAAGAAGGGGGAAAAAACAGTGCAACTCACAAGAAGAAATAAACAAAACCAATAAACATAACCAAGTCATTCGGTCCGTTCAAGACACCCAGTAGGCCTACAAACTGCAACCCACAAACAATTCAAGCAAGCTAGCCTTAATATCAAGGCAGACGGGTCTACACACACCCATGATGACCATACGCATAGATGACTGCAAATGTTACAATCAACCAAATATGGTGTTGCCACCAATAATTGAGAGTGTCAGCTTTTTTTGTCATTGCTTTTTATCACATATCCCTTGGCTATATCTTAGGTTGACTGACTGTCAAATAGCATGATGGAGGCTATATAACACGCATACAGGCTACATTGACAAAACATTGACAAAATAAGGCAAAGCAAAAAATAGCAAAATCCAGGAAACAGTCTTTATAATCCAGATGGAGGCAATCAATTTTACACGGGAAAGCAGGCAAAATCAGGCCAACAGAATTTGTTGTTCTATAGTGCAACTCTCTTGACTTCACACAAAGAAAATATCTTTGTGATCCATGTTTATAAAAAAGTAATTAGTTGTGTGACGCGAGCCATCATGTGCCTTGCCGCATGTTTTTTTTTTTTCATTTTGTCATTTATTGATTTTTTACTGTTTTAGAAAGAATATTTACATATTCAAAAATGTGGTTTTAAATTATATGACATGTGTATTCCTGTCGATTATGTTGCCCAAAGCTCTTGAGTTATTATGACAAGTGGCAAGTTTACCCTTAGAAAGAGAGAAGAGAATATTATATCTTAACCACATCTCATCAACAATTTTAAATGTTCTGTTATATCAGAGCTTTTTTATAGCCTACAAACTTATTCATTGTACTAGCTCTAACCTTAATGCCCACGAGCCTCTCCCTGAAAGACAGTTTGGGTTTTATCCTCTGATCTGCTTGCCTTTTTTGATGAGTTTTGGACAATATTCAGGAGGTGAAATTAGAATCCACAAAAAGCATTTAAAGAAGAAGAACAAGAAGAAGAAATGTTTGTATTTTATAATATTACAAACGTTATAAATACGGATCTCAGTCCTCGTAGACTGCCATAAACCGGATCATTCGAGCCAGCCGTACGCCTGGGCTCAGTCCCAAATTAAGAGTGAAGCGGGAACAGTTAGCTGCCTCCAACCTGGGGTGGGCGGAGTTTGGTTCAAGAGAGTGAGAGACAGAGGCACGACTGTCAGTCACACAGCAACGATATTAGTCCCTGGCAACAACGGGCAGATCCTTCATCGTGGTCAGCTAAAATAACCAAGGTCGCCTTGGGGGAATCTTGTATGTCTGATGGCAAAACGAGCAACAGGGCATTTCCAGTGTATTCCACATCACACAATGGTCAGAAAAAAAAAAAATAGTTGATGCTGGGGAGTTTTTCAATGTTTTTCCAGCGCAGTTAAGTTAGTGTCATTGATGTCCCAAAGTGAAATGGTGTGATGGTTGAGTTTTGGATAGCGTAGGGCTGACATTAAAAGACCTGAGCAAGTGGTCAGAGAACGGAAGATCAGATGCAGAACAATTATGGGGCCACGCCCAGGACACTGGAGTTTCATGGCTCAGACTGGCCCACTTTAGATCATGACCTATTATATTAAAATCATGTAATTATAACCTTCATGTGAAGTCGACAATAGGGCACTGTTCTCTTTAGCCTTGTAATTGAGTGTATTTTTCTAAAATACTTCCAATTCATTCTAGATAAGGGTTGCTTCCCAATGTTGATTTATTTCAACATGAGTGCATATCATTCAGCACAAACTTTCATTTTGACCAATACTGAAATCTATATTGTTCTCAAATAAGTCTTCACCGATAGCCAAACCTGAAAAAATAAATAGAATAAATAAAGAGTTGTATTAATCAATACATAATAAATTAGTTTTTAAAAAAAATCCCTTGTTTTTTCTGCATGTGAGTAGTTTCAAAGAAACACAGAAAACCCTAAGGCATTGATAAATGTCTGACACTGGTCTCTTGATCTTTTTTATTACAATGTCATTGTTCATAGATGAGGGAATTTCTTTCTAAGTGCACATTAGCAGTGTTCCTGAATTGTTTCTTTTCTATTCATTTCAATGTTGAGAGACTTGTGGGGTCTGCAGCGATGGTCCTGACCTGACATTTCCTGACTCTGGACCTGTAAAGGTTCTGGATGGAGGAGATCAGTTCCGCCCGAGCGATCTTCTCTGCATACGATGATGTTCGGTGCCCAATCCAAACCAGACAGTGACAAAAGTGTACACTGGATGATGGCGGTGTAGAAGATGACCAGCAACTCCCGAGTTAGGTTAAACTTCCCCAGCTGACTCAGAAAGGTCAACCTCTGCTGGGCCTTCTTCCTGACTGAGTCTATGTGGGAGGTCCACCTCAAGTCCCGGTAGATCGTGGTTCCCCGAAACTTGACCGAGTACAGACTAGACACTGTTATGTTGAGGATTGTGATGGAGCTGAGGGTGGGCAGGTTCGTCCCGAAATCCACTTATCTCCATAGTCTTGAGCAAATTCCGCTCCAAGTGGCTTTGCCCTGACAACCAATTTGTGTACATCGTGGTCCTGAATCAGGCAGATGATTGTGTCATCTGCAAACTTTGGAGGTTTCACAGATGGGTCACCTGAGGTGATCGTTGTTGGAGGGGCTACAACTGGTGAGCTTGTAGCGTTTGTCTTCCTGGGAGGATGGTATGAAGGATTGATAGGACAATGGGATGATGCTGTTAAACACCGAGCCAAAGTCCACAAACAGGATGTGTACGTATGTCTCTGAGGAGTTGATGTGTCCGAGGATGAAGTGCAGTCTCATGCTGAATGCATTATCCACTGACCTGTTTACCCGGATGATGGTGGAGCATTTGAGAGGGTGGGGGTGGGGCGTGGGGGGCTAACATAGCTCCAAAGATCTCTGATCTTTTGTACAGTATAGTCCGTTCAGCATAAGAACTTTTGGAGGGATTTACATGTCTTAACATTCTTTTAAATGATGCAATTTGCTTGTTTGTTGTGTTTGCATGGTTCAAATCATGGTGATATATAGTGAGTTTAAGAAAGTCCAAAGCATAAATCTAATGATAAACATAATTCTGATTTGAAAGAGCGTTGTATTGTGAGGGAAAAAAAAAACATCCTAATAAATCTGAAGTGCCTTTAAGTACAAAAAAGAAACAAACTCAAGATGCTTTCACATGTTGCACAGACAGTCAGATGAAACCAAATACTTCCACCTAAGATGAACACTAATTGGGGATACTGGGGAGAGCTGAAGGATGGAATTATGTGCATCCTTTTACATCTTTAATGAACACACAGAATGAATGGCTCTTTAAATTGAGAAACTTGACCTTGGTGCTTCTTAATTGAATCCACATGTTGGCATGACTGAGTTTGTGACTGTGTGGAGTGCAAATGCAGGAGAGAAAAATGATTTTGTAAAACATGAAAGGTGTGAATGTATAACTAATGTGTGGATGAAGGTCATCTGCTAACGCACAGAGGCTGTTTGTCAGAATCAGCCGCCTGAACTCGAAGTTAAATTGGGTTTAGCAAGTGATGCAATGATGCCGATACATCAGTGATGTTGCAGCCTGTCTAAAAACTTTAGAAGCTCGAGTTTTTAAGCAAAACTTCAAGGGAAAGAAAAAGCTTCTGTATGGAGTGAAAGTTGCAGATGGTGTTATGAATACCTGGATATCGTCTATGTGTGTGAAAGCGGAGAGTGCCAAACTAAATGGCAGGGACAGAGCGACCGTATTTGAGAGCTCAGTGTCAAGATATATATGCTTAAGATAGAATAAATAACAAATGAAGGTTGGTGCTCGGATATCACAGTCTGGGGTTCCTTTTTCTTAACTGTAAGTCCTTTTATCCGCCGGGGTTTTTGTCTTTCATCTTCGTCGGTGTTTACATTCCACCGCAGCCGGATGTGAGTAAGGTTGAACAGCGGCTGGCTGAACAGATTACGTGTTTAGAACGCGAACATGCGGACTCTCTGATCGTCATCCTGAGGGACTTTTTTTTTCCCGCCCGTGTCCTGTCTGGCAGTAACAGTAATGACAAGTTTGGTTCTTGTTATGCCAGGGAGATTTGTTCTACAAAGGCAGAGCTTCAAACCAGAGCCAGGCAAGTTGGTTCAAGAGCATCTATATCTATATCTGTGTATCTCTCCATATATCCATCCATATGTATATAGTGTATCTATATATTATACATGCAGCTTTGTAAATACTTGGAACTCACTCTGGCCTCTGACTCGTACTATCTATTTTTGGCTCTATCATTCCATCTTTTGTATGTCCTCTTCACCCCAACCTATCAAAACAGATGGCTGCCCTCCACAGTCGGTGTCTGCTCGAGGTTCTTCTTCCTACCGGGGAGTTTTTCCTCGCCACTGTCACGTCATGCTTGGCTCTGGAAAGATCCGTTGGTTTTTCTCTTTGACTGTGCAAACCACTTCGAGACGCCTTTGGATCAACAAAGTTGATCGATTGCTGATGTTTAATGATGGTGACGCATTCCTTCAGCTGATAATCGCCGGGGATTTTTCAGCAGCTGAAACAAATCAGAATTTTCATTGCCTCATGATGGCCAAGAGAAAATCAAAGTGTCAAAGCGTTTTGTAATACAGCATGCACAGTCCTGGATGCTTGATGGTATTGGCATAAAAAGAACAGAGCATCGTCCATTCCAGTTTGTCACGACATGTGTCACAATGTCAACCCTGTTCTGAGTAATGCTGCGCTCGCTCACAAAAAGATGCTCACGGTGCATGTCATTGTCACCATGTTTTTTCTAATAGAGATCATCTGAAGAGCCTATATAAATATTTTAAGAGGTTTCCTTTTTTCAGTTCAGCAGCCTTACAAAATTATCTAATACACTCTGCGGATCTCCAGGAAATAAGTAATAATAATAATAATTTAGCCCTCAGTTTAGTTATTTTAGTTTCATTCTAAAGGGATGTTTGGTTGTGCTTTTTCTAACTTTTGATTGCTGTCAGTGAACTTGCACTGTTTTGTCTTTCTGAAGATTGGAGCAAGGGAAATAAGTAAAATATAGAAACTAAATAAATGGACTATATTGCTATAGTGAGTTTCACAGAATATCCGTTTCATAACCAGCTTTTTGACTTTTTAATTGAACCAATGTAAAGCATAAACATTTTATTTCATTTTATTTTTTAGTGTGTTTCATTTCGCACTCCACCTAAATCTCTTCAAACTGAAAAAGACTGATGGTTAACCTTTGACTCTTTCAACCATGGGAACAGAGAAAAATGGTGCTCCCAAAGTCAGATCTGTCTCAGACTGCTAATTACCTGCTAAGGGGTTAACCACTGAAGTGCACGGGGTATTAAAAAAAAAAAGGCATCCTCTCGCAGCCCTTTCAACCTAATTCGTACAAGAATAAGGTTAAAAATAAATGTTATTAGTTGAGCGCCTTGCAGAGCATATTGCGAGGCATTTATGTACTAACACAGACTACATTACCCAATTTGTTTGCAGCTGGTACATGTACTCATGACCATGAGCACACAAGAGGTCCATGTGCTTAAGATTAAGCAGATCCAAAAACATTGGGGATAATGTTCCTATATAGTGTTCAGTCATCCGTCACAAAATGTCATGTAGCACTGCCATGTATTCCTAAAGCAATTTTTGATCTCTGTGATGCATGGCCTATTTCTTGTGACATAGTAGGAAAAGGTCACATGTAAAGCATTATATTTTTGATTAAAACAGGGTGTTCCTAAGAGTTCTGCTGTATGTCATCGTTTTTTCCTCCTCTAATACTAAGTGCATGAACAACAGCTGTTTCAAATTTAAAAAAAAAAAAAAAAACCTGTGACAAGTAAAATGACAAGAATTTACACAGATTTTGCAACAAAAATACCCTCCCATTAAGATGTACATTTTAATAGGAGAATACAACAGGCAGCAGTCCGTGGAGAATTGGCAGGCTGGTGTGTACAGTATGTTGATAGATAGATGAACACACTCACACTCACACACACACACACACACACACCAAAGTTACTAAAAGTGTCAGTCACTAGTTGTGTTTCCATTCGTTCTTCACTAAATAAAAGCAATATTTGTAAAAATTTGACAAAGTACAATTGTGATTTCCAGGCGTTTCCATCGAGGTGCAAAACGCATAAATCAAGATTCTCGTAAAATCTTGTCCCGCGAGAATTCTCTTAATTCTTCTGGGACATAATTCTCGTAAAAGCTTGTCCCGCGAGATTCACGAGAATTACGTTTGCTTGCTGTCAAGAATGGTTGTTATATTTTTAGATTTGGTTACTTGTAAAAAAAAAAAAAATATTCAGTCTCCTCCTCCGTCCAAACATCATGCGCCATTTTCACTTGAAGTGAACTGGTCACGTGACTCCCTACGTCATGTCCGATGACGTGTAAAGGCGAAAAAAGTGTTTCCATGACACTTTTGTGATATACCTCTATATTGATACGTCTGGAAAAACCTCCTGAATCCTCTGGGATATTTTGTTTATAATGTTGTGCACGGCCATTACCGACCCCCGTTTACACACCAAATGCCAAAGCACATTTTCTGTGATAGGTGTTGGCATGGAATCACTCTGAAATCTGCTTTCCTGGAAGCATGTTCGAGGTCTCTCAGAAAGAGAGATGAACGGCTAATCCGCATAGCAACCAACTAAATGACAAAATGTTACTTTCCTTCATAAAGGTTTTCGACACTTCTCGTCACACACTCACTTCACCCACCTACATCTGCAATGCATCTGTTGTAAATATCACAAGGAGCAAATATGTTTTATGGCCAAGATTTTCTTTTTCTTTTTTTTTCTTTTTCTTTTTTTTTTTTTTTTAGCTACCTATGGTGTGACAATGTCAGGGTCAGATGAAAAATGCAGCGTGAAGAAGACCTTTCTCCCACCTGGCCCACAAAGGTCGGATCAGGAAAGGGACACGATGTTAAAGCTGGTAACTAAGCATGTGAATCAATTTGCTGTGACAACAGCTGAAGGGATTAGGTTTCGTTTTATGGACAACCCTTTCATGTCCAGAGTGAGGCCTGCACTCCTCCGAGACTTCTTGCGAAACCTGCGGGAATGATGATAATAATAATAATAATAATGATAATAATATTATTATTATTATTATTTATTAATGATAATAATAATGATAACAACTACACCTTTTTCCATTCCATGTTTGTCACGACTAAGACTCAAAGTGAAGGGATGTCTGAGTTGAGGTGACGTGGGGTCCATCTCAGCAAGGCTGTCAGCGTACAACAACTTCCATCCATAGCACTAAAATTATGACTGTGAGGCGCACTGACGCCATCAGAACCCCCGTGACTCTGAGTGCGGGAGGAGACGCCAGCTGTTGCACAACTTTGTGCACATGTCAATTCAGGAGAACTTATTCTAGGTTTCCATAGCACACACAAGAAAGACCACGGACAACAGTTGACACAGGTTCTGTTCCTTGTGAGCCGCATCTCACTCACAGACTGCCATTTAAGGACGGATGATGTGCTGGTTATGCACAGCACGGATGGCACTGGTAGGTACTGCCTGCCTTGATGGACACATGTGTCTTATAGTGAGAGATGGATCACCATCCTCGCACCTTCCAATTCCCTTGAAATTGTCCCCCAGTTTCCCTGACTGCCCAAGCAAAACTCTCAAATTATGGACCCAGTCCAGATAATTCTGAATTTATATTGAGGCAACGCAGGCCTCCTGTGTTATTAGGTTCACACAGTAGCTGTCACAGTGAACATAGGGCGCAAGGGTTTGGGATTTTCTCAGAACGGTCTACACTTGCATTGCGCTTGGAGACTCGTATCGCTTCCAAGATCTTCAACACGCTGCTTCTTGCTCTTTTCTGGACACGTTTCCTGTCCAGGTAACGGCAGGTGTGAAAGCAAATCTTACGTTTTCAACTTTTTCATGTCATGATCACACTGCTGTACCAATTCCTGCGTCCTACCTGTCAACACCTCGGAATTATCTGCGCTTTGGGGTCTGTTCAAGATTTCACTCGCCCTCCTTCCAAGACGACATCTGCTCCTGATGAAATGAGTGCTGAATCCACATGCTTGGCAAAAGAATGAATTTCTAAACTAAAGGATTTGTAAATCAATTTGGATCTGGGCGCTCTCACCTCGCACAGCAGACCTGTGCTTGTCACTTGCAAAGCGCCTTTCCAAGTTTTCAGAATGTTTATTTGCAGCCGCACACATTGCTTCTCATTGAATGTAACCGTGACAGAATAAAAAAAACTTGTAATGTTTTTGCAATTCATTTGGAAAACCATTTGCACTACACAGCACTGCCAGACATTTTTATTTTTTTGAATCTGAGGGCAGGGGCCACCCGGGCCTTTCACGTCATGACGCAGGCATGCTCAATACCACGACAGGTACCTTGAAAGAATGCCAGTGACCCAGTGCAGTGGTTTATTATAAATATTTTAAATGCATTGAACTACTGGTCTGTCGAACGAGCTGAGCAAAACCCAGAGATTTTAAGGAACTCATTTAATCCCAAATTCTCAGTGTTAGGACCCTAAATGAGGATATGTCTGGCCACCATACACAGAGCGCCATGGTAACGTCTGTTACCACTGAATTTGAAAGCTCAGAGTACATTTGGGTAAATACTGTTTCAAAAAGAATTTTCGAATCTGGTTGATCATGCTTACTGGACAGATGGTAATGGCACTGGTAATCAGCCCTCTCCTCTACTCACTCCTGGCCACAACATTTAAAATTAGATTTTGGAATTCTATATCCATAGGACTGGGACTATTCATTCAACACCATAGGCCCACTCCACACACATCCAGCAAACAGCATTTAATTGAAATACACTAAATAAAAAATAAAAAAAAAGGCTAGGGACTCTCACCAACCACCAATCCACACAGATATTGTCAAACCACCCAGAGCCCGTCTCCCATCGAGATGACCAATCCAGAGTCAACATCACACCATCTGATTTTAACGTACAAGAGGCCCAGGACAAAATACAGTGAGAGGAAGGTCCTGAACAAACATCTGGTGTTAGATCCCACCCAACAGCTCCCTGTAGGAGACAGTGGACAACGTTCCGTACACTCAGGCCTGAACATTGGCCCCTGCTTAACCAGTTTTCACACGAAACACATGGCTCCTCACTGTGTTACGCTCTACTCACTGGCTGCAGCTCTGCGCACAGTTCCAAATGGATTGCCCTCAGGAACTTAAGGTAGCCGGCTACTGACGGCACAGTCCTGTGCCCAAAAAGTCTAAGTGGATGCATTAATTAGCCATCACATTTATCTTGTGTGTAAATGTGCGATTGTTACCACGTCGTTAGCAGCTCCCCAACATCACCAGTAAGTGTAGTGACGCCAACAACTGTAGAAACATGCATATGCAAGCCAAGAGGTTAATAGACACCGCAGTACGTTTGTACGGTCCGCTGCCAATAAGACTGCCTTTAAACCCAACAATATCACTGGTCTCACTACCATTTGGTTTAATTTCCATTCATTCTTGCTCAAATTGTTCACAGACCACACACCCTAATTGTCTCGTTCTTTGTTCCTGCGTTCTACATGCATCGACTGCCAATAAGCATTTTTGTAAAAAGAATGAATCTCCGAAGTAATTTATTTTATTTCTTTTATTTTATTTGCAGCAGACTTTGCTGACAGAACAGAATGCTTTCCCTTGATTATGAAAAAAATAATCACATATAACACTGCCAATAAACTGTAAAACATCACTGGTCTCCACATTTTCAGAATGTTTATTTGCAGCAAACTTTTCTGGCAGAACACAATGCTGGGTTTTTTTTTTTTTGCAATTCACTTGGAAAACTATTTACGGAGCTGTTAGTACATTATTAATTTTTTTTTGATCCGACAGCAGGAGATACCTGGGCCTTTCACGTCATGATGCACGCATGCTCAATCCCACAACAGATACCTCGAAAGAATGCCAGTGACCCAGTGCAGCAATTTATTATAAATATCATATTTTGAATGCATTCAATTAGATTAGATTAAAAGCAGAACTGAAGTCAACAGACGTCGACGATGTGTTGTGAAGATGCCAATTGCCAAAAATAAATGTCACAAGGTAAACTGAAAAACAACTATAATAAAATGAAATACACAGTGTCTTTTGGATAGTTCCTAAGAAAACACACCATCTTTTTGTCTAAGGAGTTTTCCTGCCTAAGTAATTTATCAGTATTATAGAAAACTGTGTAAAAGCTTTCTACACATTGTCAAAAACATTCTACATTCCAATTCTGGACCTATGGCCCCTTTTTTCCTATTTAATGCCATAATATGTTTAGCCTCTATGATATATACAAATCTATACTCTTTACTTTGTAAGTAGAGATTCTTACATGCCTTACTCCGTTCTTTTAAAGATGCTATCAGCCTCTATATCTTCCTTCCAGGTTTTCAGTTTCTGTCCGGAGAACTTAGTACAACCAGATGCAATCAAAATAAAAGGCAGAATTAATATTATATATGTTATTCTATATTTATATAATATATATAAATATTTAAAGACATCAAACCAAACACTCATCATATTCTGGACTATTTTCCGGATTTTTTTCCCCCAGGTGTGTAGCATCTGCAGAGTGTAAATATAAATTTAGTGGCAATCTTGGTGTAATAGAACAAGATTATAAAAATCAATCCAGATAGGGTCATTTTCAGATAAAAAAAAAATAGAACAGGTAGGCCAGACACTGGCAGAGAAATAATAAAGCAGGAGAAGGAGGGCAGGAAGTGACAAATCATGATAAATACTTTGTACCTGTGAATATGCATAAAACACTGATGTAGGGGTACAACGCTGCTACCAAAAGGTGAAAACAATCAAATAAAAAGTAAGTGCTGACATCAATGAATGCTCTTTTGAGATATATTTCACCAGAGCCGATACCAAACTTCAACAATGAAACTGCCCCCAAAACCAGAACGGATTCAATTGTTGGCCAGTCCATTTATGGACCTATTAATGTTCACGGAAGCAAATGAATGATAAAACCAGCAAACAAATCCTGATCTATTTTTATTGCAGTCAATTTGGTCTCAGCAATGTTTTTTTGTTTGTTGTTGTTTTAAATAAAATCAATGGTTGTGTTGCTATACCTCATTATACCACAATGCGATTTTCCGTTAATCATTCGTCAGTCATTTGGCTGGCCCCGTCTCGGCCCAGATCACTCTTGGAATCTGAGACTCTCAATGAGTTTCTCCCGGTTAACTAAAATAATTTTCACTTCAACTCCCAAGTTTCTAGTGTTTTCTTATAGCTTTGAAAAAAACATACATTTTTAGTCACTTTTTCAATCAAGCCAAAATACAAAAAGTCATAGAATAATGCTGCACAACTGTGTGTCTTGGCAGGACACACAGTTGTGTTATCTAATAACTCCCCTGTACTTGTTCTTCTAATAGCATTACCAAATGACAATGAAAATAGCCTTCCAGGAACCTTTTTGTGGGTTTGGCACCAGTTTATTCAATTAATCAATCAGTAAATCAGATGTCTGAATGACTAACATGTCTAATGATGATAATAAAACACGGCATGTGAAAAATTATTAGTGTCAGACTCCCTATGTACTGTACAAAACAGAATGTGCAAACTGGATGAACCCTGACGCATGGACAGATGTTTAGATGTGACTTTGATGCACATGTGTGCATCAATGTGTAATGGCCGAACAAGTGAACACTGAAGGCAATGGGGAGAATGTATTACGTGGAGGAATATGATCTCAGGTCAATTTTCTTCTCATTTAGATTAACGTAGACGCTACATGGATGGACAGGATATACAAAAGTCTGGCTCGCATAATAACTACATTTTCTAAGAAAACTGATCTAGACTTGGGCCTAAATTAAATTCCACTGCGGCATGACACAAAATCAAATAATTTCATTGGCTTTTAAAGTGGGAAGGATCTCACCGTGAACTGGTCTTCCACTTTTGGTGGTGCCTTGTGTGAATGACTATATTTGGATAACAAAAACCTGCTGACAGGAAACATGATTATGGTAAAAAACGTTGACATTGAACTGACAATGACTGAAAACAACAGCTCACTATGAAATTCTTCACCGAAAGCATCAACTGTCTTCTAACCTCGTCACTACTTTGTGGCATGGCAGAGTCTTTCCCCCGAGCAGCATATCAACCTAAGATATAACTGATCTATCTTTTTACAAACACACCCCAGTTTGAAGGAGCAGTAAAAAAACAACAAAAAAAAACTCATGTCTTACCAACCCATTCTTTTTAAGATTCTGGAGAAAACTGGCAGTTATGTAACTACAGTACAAACAATCTTGTCTTTTTTTTCTTTTCTTTTTTTGCTTTAGTCAAAGGACTTTTCTTTCTTAGTCTCTTCTGTTACATGAAAGTTCTTATTTTGATTTTTTTTTTTTTTTTAAATGGCAAGAACATACAAAATGGAACATCTTATTGGCATTGAATAAATTGCTCCAAGTTAGCGCTCTTCTTTTAGACACGATAAACCCACCCACCATTGCTTACAGGTTATGTAACAGTCTTCCAACATAGCAGTAATAAAGCCACTTCATAAAAAGTTGGGGTCAAAAGGCTTCACCACAAGGTTTTGTACAATTGGTGTCCAATACAAACCTTTCTTTCTTTCAAAAATCTTGGAAAAAATAGTAGAAAGCCAGCTCCCAAAGTGTTTCCAGAATAATTTGTTACCCTTCGGTGGGGTTTTCATAAGCAGCACAGTACCAAACCTGCAGCCTTTTATTTGCATCTGACTGTGGCCTTTGTCTTTATTGAGAGACTAGACACACTGATTGACATTAAAAGGAGCTGCTTGACAGTGGTTCAAATCTAGATTTTGATCTCTAGCTAATCTCTAGCTAATCTATCTGACAAAACTCAATTTGTACATGTTAACCATGATCCACAACAAATGAAGTCTCGGTGTTTCACAAGGATCTGTATGTGGGCTAATCCTAATCCTTTTCCATATATGCCAAAACACAATAGCAATTTTCATTCATTCATCTTCTATACCCGCTTATTCCTATTCAGGGTCACGGGGGTCTGCTGGAGCCTATCCCAGCTGTCTTAGGGCGAAGGCAGGGTACACCCTAGACAAGTCACCAGTTCATCGCAGGGCATAACAAAAAAATTATTATATAAAATTCAACACAATTTTAAACAATACCTTTGTGTACAATTCTTCATTGTCAATTAAACAAACTGTTGCCAATTTTTTTTTGTTATTGGTCTAAAGAAAAAAAACAAAAAAAACAAAACTGTATTTGCAAGGGGAAAAATGCAGGACTTTTAATTTGGTAGTGGGGCTGTTTACGTAATTAAAAAGATCTAAGTACTTCTTCCACCCCCGTCGTGTGTGTGATAAAACTGCTAATGTGGAAATACTGGAGTTGAGTGTTTGTCATCTGGTTTCACAAAATTGTCATGCATGACATGTAATTCACGCTCGCTGTCACTGGGGATGACTGTAGCTCAGGAGGTGGAGCAGGTTATTGGTTATTTGGTGGTTATTTGGTTGGTGGTTCAAGGCGAGACACTTTACCCACACTGCCTCGTACGAGTGTAAGTGAATGTTAAGTGGCGGTCGGAGGGGCCACTTGGTGCAAATTGGCAGCCACACTTCCATCAGTCTGCCCCCAGGGCGGCTGTGACTATACATGTAGTTTATCACCCAAGCCATTACTGTCACTTTAGAACAGTTTAGACTTTAATTTTAACACGACTGCACACCTTGAAGCGCTGGCTAAAATGAACTATTGTGGTCCAACCAAAAAAAAACTTTCGCAACTGGGCAAACACAGAGATGGAATGACTAGAATTTGTAAGTAATCATTAGATGTTATAGCACTGCCTCTGTGCAGTATGTGGACTGGCCCGCTCAACTTGTGGCTTCACATGAACAAGATTGTTTTAAAATACTGCTCAAACTAAACTGGAGGCCAAGAAAACTGGTAATTGTTTTTTTGTTTGTTTTTTTTAAATACCCACGTGTGGAGAATAGCCAAGTCTCTCCCCACCGGTTTCCTTCTGATGTTTTTCTCATCCATCTCACAATTTTTCCTTTCCTGTAGTATTTAAACTTTACTGCCATGTCTCTTTTTTTTTCCCCTTTTTACCTCAAGCATCAGTCTCTCACATCCTCTCTCTGGTCTCCTTGACTGTAAGCACCCTAGGTGCTGTCCAAAGACAAACAAGGGGCCACTAAAGAGACACGCATGCCCGGTTAAATCTTTACACATTTTTTTTAACAGCCCACTCATGGGTTTAGGTGGCGGTGGTAGGAAAAAGGGGTGAGGGGGGAGTCTATGTCTGGCTATCCCTTGTGACCAGTGCAACAGTTTTTTCTATGAAGTTTGTGCATGTATAAACTTGAGCAAATGTACTTGGGCACGCAAACACATGATGAAGCTGATCCACTAACCAGGCACGATGAGGATTGCGTTGGTCAAATGGGCAAAACAACATGTTCAGTCCATTTAGCACGTGTGCCATAAAGGGTCACCTATTGTGGCCATGTCCAGACTTAATCAATTCATCGCGGTGGTCTACTTCCAACAATTAAACAAGGTGTTCGATTTTGAGGGGGAAAAAAAACAGTGACGTCAAGTGGTTACGTTTTTTTTCTTTCACTTCCCCTTTCTCTCCCTAGCTTGCCAGTGAACTACAGCGGCGTTCGTTGGTTTTTTGAGGATGTGAGCGTTCACCCTAAATACAAAAGGGGCTATCAGGCGGGCTGGATTGTCCATACCAGGCTTCCTATGGTGGTGCAAGATGGCAGCAAACTGGGAGCAAGACCCTTGCTCAATGTATATTGTTATGTATAAATAAGAACTGTTATAAGGGTAGGAAAACCAAATTACTTTTTTGTACTGCAAGGAGACAATTTTTAAAAACAAGTATTTAGCTTTTACCAATATCCATCCGTCCATCCATCCATCCATTTGCAATATCAATATGAAAATCATAAATCGAGCCAAATTTTACGCACTGGAGCTTTAATAAGTGGATAGGAATGTGCAAAATGTTAACGATCCCTTCAACATTTGTGACGCAAATGAGAGAGAGATGCGGAGAGACGAGCTAAGGTGGGCATCCAAAAATGGCATCACTAAGTGCTGCTGACCTGCAGAATTCTTGTTTTTTGGGATTTGGTCTAGCGTAATAGTTCCAGTCGCCTGCGCTGTTCTCTCTCTTTTTTTTTTTTTTCCTGTTTGTTTCACTCTGCCTACCGTATTGGACAAGTGGGCTTATTTTAACCACCGGTTCTTACCAAGAATTTAGTCATAACTCATTGTGGATTGGACAGATTGAAGAGTGCTGTCAGCGTTGCTGCCTATTTAGACTAAAACAATAAAACGCCATCGGATGGTTTAAAATAGTGTCACGGTTGCCGCAACGTTGTCAAAATGAAAAAGATTCTCACCTCGCCAAAACACAGGAAGACAGTGTGAAACTGCTTCCATACAAAAGACACATCTAAATTGTAGAGTTATGTATTTGCGGACAAAAGCCCGATCGAACGTATATGGAACCAAAGGAAAGTGGAGGCCTATCGTGGGCTGTCTGTATGTCTTCTCACTTTCCTGATTGGCTACGATGAATAATTCTCTGTGCCATTCTAGGTTAAATTGAAGAGACCTCAAAGGAAAGGCTCTTTCTCAGCCCTTTTTTAGGACCAGACTTTTCCCCCAATCCTGGGACCGGGCCGCTGCCCAGGTGGTCCCCCTGTGCCGCTCGGGGGCGGGTGGGCGGAGACGACCCGAGACACGGGGGTCTGACAGTGGTGGGCGGGGGTCCACAGGTTGTTTATTTAATTTTATCTTTTTATTTTATTTATTTATTTATTGTCTTCTTTTACAGGGCACAGGGGGAACCAGGGGGGACTCTCGCTTGGGGGCCCGCTTTGCCGGCGTTGGAGGCGGGGGTGCGGCTGTGGCCTCGGGGGCCGGGGGGGGGCTGTCCCCTGGCGCCGGGGGGTCCCGGGGCGGTAGGGGCGGCTGGGGGATGTGGGGGGTTCAGGGGGGCGGTTGATGCGCCATACTGGGTCCGTAGGGGGGGGCCTCTGGGTGCCCGGGCCTGCCTTGGGTACCGATCCTCCCGGTGGGTGAAGGGGCTGGGTCCTGTCATGGGGATGAGTCTGGTCTCGCTTGCCCTGGGGGGGCCCCGTCCAGGGCCCGGGCTCTGCTGCCTGTCCGCCCCGGGTGGTGTCCCTTCTTCTTGGGGTATCTGCCTCCCTGTCATCTTGCCCTGGCTCCTCGTGGGGCGGGTGCCCTCTGACCCGGGGGCCTGCTGCTCCGGGCCTCTTCCTGGCTGGCTTTGCGGCGGGTGTGCCGTGTCCGGGGGCCCCCCCCCTCACACTCAATTCCCCTCTCTACTTTCCTCTCACCCCCCTATCTATCCCTCCCTCAGTCCGGTCATGGCCAGAATGTCACCAAGAATATTACAATAAAACCACTCAAGAGGTAGCCCCTGAAACGACCCGTGTGGCTCACACTCTCAAGATCTACCTCTGAGAATAAAATCTGTCAGCCATCATAGACATTCAGAGACACTTCTGCTTGTCATTATGGCCAGACCGGACAAAGGGAAAAAAAGAAAAAAAAAAAAAAAGGGGGTTGCAAGGGTATATCTTACTCCTAAATCATCTATTTGGTACAACAAAAACATCCAGCGGTAATAACAACCTGTTATGTTGGAGAAATGGGCCAAAGCTGGAATCAATTTGCTTTGTTACTTGCTTAGTGAAAATGGATATGAAATAGTATAACCCCTTGACTAGAGGACTATTGGGAATACTTGCAAATCAGGTTCTGCCTTAAAGGTATTTGGGGGGGAAAAACCCCCAAACCCACTTGCCAGGATTCAGGACTTGCTCCGTATAAGTAGGCTTAAAAAAAAACAAAAAACAAAAAAAACGCATATATGGATGCAGGATCACGACATCTGAAAGTGTTGTTGCTAAGCTGAGAGAAAAATGTTGGCGAACACATTTCAGCTGAAGGATGGAAGTATCTGGCTGGTACAGCTGATCTCATGAGTCACAATCTGAGTTTACTCACTACAAATTGTTTAATAGAAACCACTGGACAAAAAGATGGACATGCTGGTAGTGTGATGTAAATGGGCTTTTTTTTTTCTCCCAATGCAATATATATACAAATTTGTTAGATGGGGTTGTTACCTTCCTTAAATTAATTGCCCAGCTGCATTAAGACCCCAGCTCTGTGTATTTTGGGTCTGACTTCAGATAATCCATACTTTGAAAACACTTTGAAACTATTCTGTGTTTTTAAGGAATGGGTTAAAAACCAATAGCATCATTGAAATTAATAGAGTAATATGTGGTACTTGATCTAATAAGGTGGTTGAGCCAAAAATAATGTGAGGCACATGTTGTTTACATTTGCATGTTTGTTTTTGCTTAGTTTATACTGCAAGTGTACTCTATATATGTATATATATATATATATATATATATATATATATATATGTACATACATACGTGTGGTGGTTAGCAGCAAGCAGAGCTCAGATTCGGGATTGGCCCAGATTTGGAAGAGGCTATGGATTTCTTCTTTTAAGAGACACTGTCTCTACAATTTAGCGTGACTTGGAATTCAGCATCAGCTGGTTGCCCAGAAAACTGCAAGTGGAGGAGTTGGCACCTGATGACAGGAGAAGGTACCTGATAACCATGAGTTCTGCACTCAATGTTCTCGTTCTGGGGCATGTTGTTGAATAGACTTTGTGTTGCTGTAATTCTGTGGTTGCGGCAAATGGCCGCCATGTACAAAGAATATTTGATCTTGTTTTGCCTGTTTTGACCATGTTTTTTCCTAGGGATTAAACAAGTGAGTCTCTCATTATCCTGTGCCTCTTTGTACTGTTTTTGGGGCCATACCACGCCTGTCACATAATTAGTAAAATACATTCATCAGATTTGTGACCTCATTTCAATCCCATGTTCGTCTGCATGGAAGGCTAGTTGGGAGTATCTTTTAAAGGGCAAGAAACATACATTTAAATGCACACAGCTAGGTGTGGTCTACACAAAACTAGCGGTGAGGAATGAACTTCTTAAAGATACACACAAAACAGCCTGTTTCAGAGGCTTCATGGATTCTGGCGATGCTCTTTACAATCTCACCAGTTTGAATCCATTTCGAGCTGTTAGAATTATGATGTAACTGACAGGCAGTAAAACCCTGCTGTGAAGTACTTAGAGGGACACTTTTGCAACAAACTGAGGCAGAAGAATGAGAAACTTGAAAAGCTGGAGAAAAAAAAACTTGACCGGTGCAGGAAAAAACATTCCTGCACCGGTCAAGATTCATTTCAGACACAGTCACTTTGCAACAGAGTCTGGCATTAAATTGCCCCCCTTTTTCTTAAACAGACTTCATTCTTCCGTCAACAGTTTGATACCTGCCTGTTGAGGATTAAAAAAAACTGTTTTTCTCATTATGGGTGTTTACTGAAACATTGAATGACTCAATCGTGTTTTTGGTGGCTTTTTTTTTATTTATTTATTCTTTTTTGAGTTTTTGATATTGTGCATTTAATGTTCTGCATTTAACAGTTCACATCAGGGGACGGAGTCCATTTGATCACAAATGTCCATGATAAACATGTGACAGTTAATACACTCAGATTTATGTCTTCCTGTCCGTTCCATCTATCCCTCAGGTTATCTGCAGCACAAAGTCCCCATTTCTATATTTCATGTTCTGTCAATAACCAATAAAAAAAAAAGTGTTCCAAGAGGAAAAGTTTGATTTACAGCCACAGTTCAGGTCAGAATACTGTCAGATACCTATCGCAACCCATGCATATTCCCCATCAAAGACAATAATCCAATGATTATTCCAGACATACATACACTCTCCCTAAATGTAGTCACACAATCTAACCCTAACCATCACATAGCAAACACACCTTTATGTTTCTTTATCAGTTTAGCTAATATACTAATGACCAAGAATAACACGGAGTAATTAACTTACACGAACATTAAATCATTTTCAAATTTCTATTTGTAAAATCAGATTCAGTCATTATCCTTGGCTGCAATGTTAAATCAACATTAGGGGTAGAAGTTTAACTTCTGATTAATCTTCCTTAATGTGTATTGGTAGCCAGTGGGGGGAACAAAGTACAAATACTTACTGTACTTAAGTAGATTTTTATCTAGATCTATCTGTACTTCACGTTTTCTGATGACTTTTCACTTTTACTCTCTACATTTGTCCACAAACATCTGTACTTTCTACTCCTTGCATTGAAAAAACTGCATGGTCGTTACTTTTGGGTTTACAACATACAATTTCTGTTATAGTAGTTGTTTGAAGTGGAGCTATTTTAACTACGCTCTTACGTAGTTAAATATAAAACTGGATCATCATTTTGAGGGAGCGCCTCAGTTTTGGGGGCATTGTTCATTTCATCTCAGTTCATTTTTAGTACAGAGAAAAATAAAAATGTAGAAAATTACAATGGCGGTAACATCCAGTAATGGCGCATTGGTCATAACTACTACTCAATTAACGTATTGTTTAATTATTTTGTAAAAAATTTATTTTTACTTTTTACCTCAGTACATCAGTACAACTCTCTTTCTTTTACATGCGTAAAAGGAGTTGAATCAGTGCTTTTACCAGAGTATTTATTTATTTATTTTAACTCAAGTGTCTGAACTTTTACTTCGGCACAGAATGCAAATACCTCTGCCGGTAGCGACAAAAATACTTTTGACTGTCCTCTACTGAAAAACAATGATACACAAGATATTAAAAAGCACAAGAAACAGATTTATTTACACACAAAAAAATACCCCCATGCCACAAAGCCCTGAAAGAGTGACTACAGAAGAATGCTATGTCGGTGCCTGTGGCTGAGGTTGGGAATTTACACGACAAGAGGAACACCACCCAGCGCTAACCTTCCAAATTCTTCAGCCCACTCATTTAGTCCCGAGTTCAAGCATCATCTAACAACACATGGCAGAATTTCCTCGGCGACAGGCCTGGAGCTCATCGCCAGGTTCATTGGATTCGGCACCAATCGCTTCTGCTCAGCTTTAAAAAGAAAAAAGACCTAATACTAACACTCCGTCGGGAGATTTATACATAAGAACGAGTCAGATAAAAATTCACTAAGGATCAACCTTTATAAAAGCGTGTTTTAATTTCACTGGAATCAAATACAAACTAGAAAGAAAAAAAAAAGGGGGTGGGGAAGCGCTTGCTGTGAAATTAAACAAATTCACTCACTTCCTAAAGATCTTTCGGCCAAGAGTCACAATGTCATGGGTCCGCTGACCAAGATACACACAGTAGCATTACTACTGGCTTATTTCACATGGTTGGAGTTCATTGTATAAGGGTTAAGATAATGGTCCCCATGTGTGTGTTCACAAGTACGGCATCAATTGTAGAGGATTTTATTGACAAATCTATGTAATAACCATTGTGTGTCTTTGAACGACTATTTGTTTGGTTTATGCAGCACAGACGGGGTGAGACAGATAAAAAAAAAAAAAAATGGAGAGAAAAAAGTTGTCTGCATCATTACTGAGGAAGTCAAAAATAAAACAACCAAACAAATATGTTACATGTGTGCATTAGCAGATATGCACAGTAAGTCTCGTCCCAACTGTCCTGGTCTGAAAAAAGCAGGTGTTTAGAAGGCGTAGCGGGTGCGGATGTCCTCCAGTTTCTTGGAGACCTCGGGCGGCGTTCGGTCCAACTCTTCGGCCACGCTTTTCTGCTTGTGGGGGTCCATGCTGTTGAACTGCTCGCACAGATCGCCGTCGATCACATTCTGGGGAACAAACGAGGAGGAAAATCAAGCGAATCGTCGACTCAAACTTTAAACGAAACGCGGGACGCAAGAAAGCAACAGGAAAACCCACCTTGACTGGGAAGTAATAGGACCTGAAGCTGAGATGGTCTCTGCCACACATCGGGGGGAACTCGGAGCGCATGTGCATTTCTAAATGCTGGAAGAAGTCGTGATCCTGAAGGGGGTTGTGAGGGGAAAAAAAAACATCATTAAGACAATCAATCATTAAAAAAAATTATCTACAGTAGCTGCGGTTTCCATGACCCCCTAGACTTGCGCAAAAACCTGAATATCGCAATAAAAAACTGGTCATGGAAACATGGAAACTTCGAAAATATATCTATATATAATATCGCTTGAAGGTTTTGACGCTCTCATGAGGTGGTTTTTCAGACGTGTATCGCAAAAGTGAAAATGGCGCGTTATGTTTGGACGGAGGAGGAAACAGATTTTTTTTTTTTTTATTTATTTTTTTTACGAGTAATCAAAGTGAAAAATATAACAACCATTCTTGACAGCAAAGAAACGTAAACAAAAAAAAAGCAAACATAATTCTCGTAAAATCCAGAGATTTTATGAGAATTATGTACTTCGGCGCTTCAACATCATTCATGGAAACACCTGCAAATTGCAATTTTACACACACACACACACACACACACACACACACACACACACACACACACACACACACACATACATATATATATATACACACATACATATATATATATTCATATATATATGTACACACATACATATATATATATATATATATATACACACATACATATATACACGCATACATACATATATATATACATATATATATATATACATATATACACATATATATACATATATATATACACACATATATATACATATATATATATACACATATATATACATATACATATATACACATATACATATATACACATATATATATATATACATACATACATATATATATATAAAATTCTTCTTCTTCTTCTTTTTTTTTTTTTTACCTCGTGCGAGGTGAATGGGACCAGGATGCCGATGCCCCCGGACAGAGTGGTGTACACCAGAGACTCGGAGCCCCCAGGAATGAGCGTCGTCTTCTGCAGCGACAACACCGTCTCTCCCACGTGGTAGTTGACCACCACCTCGGCCTGCGAGCGGACACAAGAGAGAAAGCCACAGTCATCTTACCGTTGCCCGTCGTGACTGAGCTCCACTGGGATTCATGAAGGCCTTCTGTTCTATTCTGTCCTGTTCTGTTCTATTCTAAATTGTCCTCACATGCATGTTTTTTTTCGGACTGTGGGAGAAAGCCGGACAACCCCCCCCCTCCCTCCCCCCCTAAAAGTAACAACCATGTTTTTCTTTTCAATGTAAGGAGTAGCGAGCACCGATATTTGTGGTAAGGACGGCTGAGAAGCCGACTGTACTTAAACACTGTAAGTGCTTTTTTTTCATGACGTGCGAATGCAGCCCCTTTAGTCACTGTGGAAAATGAGGGATTCTGCCACTGAAGCCTCTTTGTGCTCATGATGGTGGTCTGGCACTAATTAAACTGTGTCTCACCATCGCGGCAAAGAAAACACACTTCTTCACGGCAAGTGGTTAATATGGAACATGAGGCAGTGATTGGTGGTTTTAGATGCCTTTGCTTACTTAGACTGTTTTAATTACTTCAGAGCTTCAAGGGGGCAGTAAGGCCCCCTCGAAGCTCTGAAGTAATTCAGTGCGTTTACATGCAGAGCTTAATCGGACTAAGCAATAATTTGGTTTTCTCGTCCAATCGGAGTTCTCACCTTGGTCCCCGTATACATGCAGCTAAGAAATTTGAATTATTGACGGGAACGTGTCCTCCTCCCAACACTAGGGGGTGGAGTGAGTCTTTTCAGCTGGTCCGCTGCTTTCGGTTGACATATTAAATCATTATGATATAGAACGATAGTTCATAATGTACGTGTTACTTGCTTAGCAGATAAGGTGTACCCTATTTCTTGTGCTCATGGTGATTTTAAAAGGCAGACAAGAACGTCGTCTGCTGTTGGAGGGCTATAACAACACAATGTCTTCGATGCTACGCTTTGTGCCGTCGCTACGGACCCGAAACTCTCGTTCTTGTTGGATTCGGGTTCGGAGCAGACTGGTGGGAGAGTTTGTGTACAGGTTTTGCAAAGGAACGGTGTCTTCAGTTATACACACGCTCATTAAAGTGCTGACCGTGGAGGAAGCTCGTGCCGCTGCACGCCGTTTCCAGCAGAATAACAGCGAAATTACCAAAAATAAAAACAAATCAGAAAAACATCTCTTTGGTGTGCTTTTATTTACCAAGTTAAAATTCTTCTAACTTACAAAAAAATGTGAACGAAAAGGTAGAAATATAAATACGAAGGAATACGTGTTTGTTCAGGGGTGCGCAAAGCCGGAGCCCTGCATTTGCTGCGCTACCTTTTTAAAGAGGTCTCCGTTGCGCGTTGTTTTAATAAGTCTGTCTCTTTTAGAAGAGAAAGCATCGCCGCGGTCTCATCCTCTCCCCAAATGTCAACATTCTTATTCGCGTTTGCCAGGTTGTTTCGCGCCGTCTGTTTTGTTAGACGACGTAGTTGTGCGGTCATGAGTCGCGAGAGCGAGGCGTGGCGCGTGCGCACTCAAATTCTCCAGTTAATAGTCCGACTAAGGCGTATACATGGCAGAGAAATTCGAATTCCAATCGCATTATCTGGGTGTCTCAATCGGAGTTCTCCGATTCCAATCGGAGTAAGGTGTTTACATGCACGTGAGTTCTCCGATCATAATCGGACTAAGGCAATAATTCGAATTTCTCTAGTGCCATGTAAACGCACTGAGTGATACTCATCTTGGTTGATTTTTTTTTTTTTTTTAAATCACATTTTTGTACATCTCTAGCATTTTGTTTGGAAGTTACTATTAATATTACAACTTGGATCAAATGTGACCGGCGTTCGAAAAACGTACACAAAAAGAAATCTATCTATCCTTGGAACGAAGTCCACGACCCAAATTGATTCCACAACAAAGGCGGGCCTACTTTCCTTCATGTCTAGTGAATAAATCACCGAAATTCTTGAATTGCGTTGTGTGCCGGCCTAAACCGTGGATGCATCGCGCACACGCACACGACTAGAATGGTCAGCCAAGCATGATCACAGTGGGCTTTTTAACAGGGAAATGCTTGTTCTGGACAATACTTTTTACAGCCCTTAACTAAGCAGTATGTCACGAGCAGTTTAGCAATCAACCGCCCCCCAGAGATGCTGGTAAAATTTTTTGCAATGAGGTATGTGTGTGTTTCTTTGTGTTTTTGTGCCAGTTTCTAAAAGGTGTGCGTGTTCTAATTAGAAGAGAGTTTTTCCGCATCAACAAAGGGAAGAACTGAGTCACTCCTTCACCACACCGGAGCTGGAAGCGCTCCGTGTTCGCCGGCTCGGCTCGGCTTTTTTGCGTCAATGGCAAGCAGGCCAACCGATTGGACGAGGCGTAGGCGTTTCTCCCTTAGGCACGCTAGGTAACATCTCGGTACGGTACAGGTCGGCGATCGGGCATTTCCACGAGCCCCAGCGGGTTACGATTTTGGCACGTGCCTCGTTGGGGTTCCAAGCGAGCAGAGCTGAGACCGTGAAGGGTGACGTAGCAACGTGCAGGGCACTGATTGGGTTAAGAGTTTTGACGAAAGACCAACACCGCCATTTTGAAATGCCCCCGCGTGTGGATTTTTACAGTTTCGCGTATTAAAAACGGAAAAGCGTATGAGACTGTACCATGGGCGAACGTAGAACTACAGACGTTTCTGTTCTCCGCGGCCGGAGAAAAAAGCTCAAAGAGAGAGAGAGAGCTGGACGGACGGAGCGACACGCAATGAAAAGCCTTCGAAGCACCAAGGACGACAACGGTCGGAGTGGAACGAACAGAGAAAATGTCGGAGGTTTGTTCAGCCTAATGCGGTTGCGATGGAACGCCGGCGCGGTCGGCAACGGGAGTGAGACGGGCTCGACTCGGCCCCTTGGTGGACGACGAGCGAATAGTCGGCCACGGCACTATTTGAAAACGTGCATGAGGACTGTAAATGGGTTTTGTAACCTCAAGCAACTTTAGTTTGAAGGCCATTTGCAAAGTACGGCTGCTGAATTGTGTCGATAGACCGCTAGCCACCACCGCTAACTCCGTGCTCTGCTTGTGTCGGCGATTCTGGCTCGCAAGTTTCTGAGGTTTCACTCCTGCTAGCTGCTTGCTAGCTTGTTGTGCGGATATTCTTGTCTTATAATAAACGACTGTGAGACTCAGGTGATCCTTTCAGGTTATCCATTTTCTCTGCTAGGACAGTGTTTGGATACAAGTCAACAGTTATTAAACAAAATCATTCTAAGCCCGACGAAAATGTCTCGCACAAAATAAAACAAAACAAAACAAAACCACGGTTGATACAAAAAGGGAATCCCACGGTTTCGGGGACACGGGAGGCACCAAAAAACGTCCAAGGACCTTGGGTTCGCCTTGCAACCGTGACTCCGCCCACGCTCAGGTACTGGTCAGGCTTCCGGAAATACCTTTCGAACGAGCTGTCCCGTACCGTGAACGGCCGGCGCTAGCCGCGCAGGGCTGGTAGATAGACGCCTCAGGACATTCTGATGGACCCGGGCCCCTGAGCTGTTGGCTACTGATGGGTTAATAGCGGGGGGTTAAGGTCCAGTTTGTAAAAAATCTGGCTTGATTCATGATTTTAATATTGCCAAAATCTTAACATGCTGCCCATAAATACATTGATAAAAGTGTCGACTCGCAGCATAGTAAAAGTCATTTGGTTTTCCAACTCTCAGAACGGTTCTTATACATAATAATATACATAGAGCAAGAAGGGTCTTGCTCCTAGATAGCTGCCATCTCTTGCGCCGACATTTTATTTTTTTTCAGGAAGCCCGAATGACGGCGCCCAGAATCCGAAATCAGAAAAAAGAAAACACATGGCTCTCACACAACAGGACATCTGGGGTTAAGAAAATTCCACCTTTTCTCCCCATTCTGCCCCCCCCCCCAACAGTCAGTCGTCTATCTGACCTTGATCTTTAAAGATACAATAATCCAATTAAAGTGGAATGCATTTAATTTAATGTAACGCAAGATTTAGCCAAGTCTTGTATGGATAATTGAATTCATCCAGCCAGATGCGCACGCACACACGCACACACGCACACACACACACACACACACACACACACACACACACACACACACACACACACACACACACACACACACACGTTTTGGAATGAGGAGAAATCCAGGGCAACCACACCCAAATCTATAAACAGAAATAGCACATTTCCAAAACCAGAATATGAAATTCTCAATCAATGTGTGATGATGCAGAAACAGTAGATAAACACTTGTGTCACAAGTATAAATTTGAGGGACTTTCCAGGCCGACTAACTAAACAATTTCTGACCAGAATTTAAATATGGTTTGAGTGACACCAAGTGTTTCTCTGACCCGTGTGCGAGTATTAGACTCGCGGTCAACAATGTCATGGAGTTTGTCTGTGTGTTAAGTGTCCATGCATGTCAGCGGTTGGAGGTCAAGCCAGAGGAATGAGGCACATTAGTGACTAAGGTCTGACATTCTGGCCAAAGCAACTGCAGCTGCAGCCGCAAGACTTATTTAGACTCTTCACTTCCGATCATTTCTGATAACTTTAAATTTGTTGCACTCTACCCCTCGTGCATATACTGTATTATTTATTTATAATCGACACATTTTCATTCATGCTTCACTGGCTATTAAGTATTTTATCTAAATACACCCAGCGGTCTCCAACCTTTTGCGGACCACGGCCCGGTTTAATGTAAGACAATATTTTCACGGACCGGCGTGAAAACTGCAGGGGTTTTTTTCTTACTATAATAATAAACGTGAATCCACTGTGTACACGTGAACTTCATTAGCAGCGTCCTCTTAGCACGGTGACAACATAACACGAGTAACGTACGCTTTTTTTTTCTTGCTCAATACTCCAAAGGCTGCTGGTGTTTGAATGCGGGTTGCTTGGTCTCTGAGAGGCGAAGCCGTTTTGAGCGCTTCATTGGCTCATTAGAGAGCCGGTCGCCGCATGTTAAGTAGAGTGGGCTTGTTGCGTAGGAATATTTTGTCGAGATAAAGTTAGTGGTACGACTCTTGGTAATGTCTGGTAAACGTTGTTTTCTTTTTTCTTCTGTCTCCTCACTGGACATTTTCCTCTTTCCAAAGACGTTAGCTAGCGTGCCCGCTAGCTTGCCGGCTCGTGGGTTTAATCTAGCGGTAACGTGTCACGTGACCGGGGCGAGCGCTTTGACCTGCGTCAAAAGTTGAGCCATGGATGGACGTAACGGAGAGAATCAGCCAATTTTTCAAAATAAAATTGTTCAGACTCAGTCCGGTACCAGTCCGCGGGGCCCGGGGTTTGCGGACCGCTGAATACACCCACACGCAAACACGCGCTCAAAAAATATAACTAACAATAACAAGTCAATTACACTGAGCGATATCACAAGATGCAACATTCAAAATAGCAATGAAAACTAAAATACAGAAGTCGTCGTCGAAAATAATCTTTTCAGACAGGGGTTTCTGAAAAGAAGCCACGGCGCGCCACGGGCGTGAGGCAGACGGGACAGACCACAAAGGAGACCTCAGTGTGCTTCTTCAAATAAAAATGCTAATTGCTTTTACCTTTTGTGACGCTCCATTGAGGAGGCCCCTGTCCCACAAGGCTTTGTTCCCTGTGGGGTCTTCATCCACATCATCGCTCGTATTGGGAGGCAGTCGTACCTGGAAGATGACGATAGAAGCAAAAAAAAATAAAGAGACTGCTGCTGGAGGTCCACCCGCTGCTAAAGCCAGTTTAGTCGAGCCTGACACAATTTGAGTCATTCATCGTGTTTTCCTGATCTACCATTTTAATACTTACAATGCTGATGTTGCCAAACTTGTCTGCAGAGGCCATGGTGTCATAGTCCAGCAGACAGGCTGTGGTCACCCAGCGAGGATACGTGTCATCAGCAAAGATGATGAGTTGGTTTTCGTTACGTCTGTAACGGACCCAAAACAGGCTTTCCTGAACGTCCGACACGATCACTCTCTGGCCGATGGTATGGATGCCGGTCACCAGGTTTGGAACGTGCTGAACAAAGAGAGAGCATAATTAAGACAGTGGCATTGAAAATGCTTTCTTAGAATTCTTTTTTGCCTTTATGAGAACGTAAAATGCAATGAACAAATAAACCGTTCTGATCACTTCAAGTAACCAAAATAAAACATTTAAAAATGTGACAGTTACACACCAAGATTTAAATGAAAGAACATTAAGAAGCAGGGCTTGATGGATTTTTTTCACCCAGTAATCGGAGCGAATGGTGCAACACCAATCCCGACCAGCAAAAAAAAAAAAAAAAAATCACCAAAAAATGACCACAAGGAACCGACAAAGAAATTTGTCTGGAACCCAAAGCTTGCAGTAAAAAAAAGCATTGTCAAACAAACGTGTATGTACTGGGCCTTACCTTATTTTCACACTTTCGAAGGAGCTTCTTTTTGCCGAGGTCATAAATTCTGAGTAGTTTTCCGACTCCCACCAGGACTCGTCCCTGGAATGGTGCTATGGCCAGAGGAACATCCTCCACTGGGGTCTGTCAATCGACATGTCAAGCGAACAAACCGTTGAGTCAACATAACACAATCTCATATGGCTTTTCTGCCCTTTCATTACACAAATTCCAAATTGACTGGAGGAGGATGCAGCAGGTGAGATCACGTGATGTCTTTCACCACTTTCCTGCTCTGTGGTCAACGGTACTTTGTTGAAAACAAACGATCCCCACCTGCACTCAAAGAATCACTCACTGCATCATGCTATAAAGGGGGCATTCTAATATAGGATGCATGTCATCTCGACTCCCCTCATTCACGTTGTCATCACAGACAATGATTTACATCGAGTATGAAAAACAAAGGTCTCCATCTGGCCAAGACATTATAAAAAGCTTGTTTACCGGTTGTTTACTTGTTTACCATTAAGGTGCAGATAAGTGCTAACAAAGATCTTGTAAAGGCGTTATTAATTCATTCTGCCATGCAAGTCGTTGCCAGCGCCATTGGGAGCAATTGAGGGTTCAGTGTCTTGCCAAAGGACACTTTAACACGTTTAAAATCTTTATTTTAACACATAATTCAGCCTGGGAAAAGAACATCCGAGACATAAAAAGCAGCGGGGATTCAAATGTTTTGCTGTCCCGCTCCCTCTTTGGAATGAAATGTCTACGGACCGAACACTTCCTCGTAATAACTTC
Organism: Nelusetta ayraudi; assembly: GCF_046127955.1. Classification (NCBI taxonomy): domain Eukaryota; kingdom Metazoa; phylum Chordata; class Actinopteri; order Tetraodontiformes; family Monacanthidae; genus Nelusetta; species Nelusetta ayraudi. Next base: position 1,509,393 of record NW_027466121.1, on the reverse strand, counting down.
ACTATTGACATTTGTGTGAAAGTTAGCAAAAAGATCAGAACTTTGGCATATTTTTCCTCCCAATTTTTGGACTTTGGCCTTCTCCTGAGCATTTGCGACTTAGAAAGTTATCCCATGGTTTCTTCGACACATACAATGGCTGTGATTTGTCACAGTTACCCCAGCACTGAAGGAGAACATTCTTCAAGAGACCAACGCTGATAAGATCTGACCTTTAATGGCCTGCTACTGGTATTATCAGTAGCAGTCACACGTTTTTTTTTTCTTCAACAAGTCAATCATTGTATTACATATTTATCTCACCAACTTAAAGGGAGGGAACTGTGCCTGCGAGCTGTGTGTGTCTGACGGCAGAGGAGGATGTTGGGGCTGCAGTCCGGGCGGCGGACGCGCCAGACAGTGTAGCACACGCACACCGATTCAATTTTCTGCCCAAATTCATCGCAGCAAAAGTCCACATACCAATGTAAAACAATCAAAGACACGGCTCTACTTCACGAAGGCTTATGCACATAATGTGTATTTCACTCCAAGTGGATTGTTGATTTAATTCGTTCTTAACATGGACATCACATGATATTTTCAAAAAATACTGTCATAGACCACAAAGACTCATCTAAAAGATTTAAAACGGTTAAAGAGGTGGTGACATTCCTCAAACAGGATGAGGCTGTGAAAACAGTGAAATATAACACACACATGACGCACTTCCTTGAAATCCACATTAAGAAACAAACTGAGGGCACATTTCATTGAGTAGTTTTAAGACTTTCTCCCTCAGATCAAGCTCTAATCTGCTCCCAAAGTCTGCAAAGTGCATATGGAATATGATCCCTGGCAATAATGATGTAAGACAACCCTATTATCCATCCAGACACGTGGTTTCAAACCTCAGCTGTTTTTTATTTAAACCGAATAGTAGACTTTCCACAATTTCAAATGACAGGATGGACATTACCACTAAAGCCAGGATTACCTTCATGGATTAAATTCTGTTTGTTTGTTGACTTAACAGGAAACATGCTTTTTTTTTTTTTTTTTTTTTACTACCACCTCAAACATCACCGCAGAGCACATTTTCAAGCTATAAAGTCTCATTTAAGCCTGGAAATGCTGACAGACTTGTGTTCCTTGCAAATAATCTTTCACCTGTTGGCTGCAGAAATAAAGGCCTGCGTTTTATTCCACTTCTGTGTACGTTTACGAAGCATGTTAACCTCTCTCGTCATCTTTCAAAGAGGCTGATGTTTGTTTTCTTTAATAATGTTTTTCCGTTCTTTTATAGAGAAATAATTAATCCCCTTCTCATTTGTTTTCCCTGGAATTGGGCAGCCGTGAAGAGGCGAGCCTATGATCGGCGAGGGGAGAGGGATACCGGCCGCTTTAATCTGCTCAGCTTTCACCAGGAAGGCTGGACCTGCGTCGCCCCGCGAATTAACGCCACGCGTAGAAGCGTTATCCGTTGCCTCTGGCTCTAACTGTGAGTCTTTTCAATCGTTGCTCCAGATTCCATTAGCCTGTGTCCCATTCAAAAGTAGGAGGGGGGGACACTTGTGCACCAGCTGACTTGCTTAAACACTTGCTTAAAGGGGTCCCTGGATGAAAAACTGACCTTTTCAGCTCTTTACCGTGTCTTTTTCTTTTTTGTGTTACTGACGTGCCAGCTAGCAAGTACAAAAGATGACCAACCTGTGCATTTTGAGATGGGCTGGGGGGGGTCTATCTTACCTCAATGCCAATTTAATGCCAGTGACCGTGACAGTACCATCAAGCAATTACTCATTGAGTTTTGTTTGAATTTGTCATGTTATTGTTATGTTTTTTTTTAATCAAGAAAACAGGCACTTGGTCTTAACCCTTTAAGCGCCATAATTTTTTCAAGAAAATATTAAATTTTGATATCAACATTTCAAATGGCTGTGAATTGAAATTGGTTAGAGATAAAGCCGTACTGTAATTGAGAAAAATCTTCAGTAAACCCAAACTTTTAGTTTGTTTGTTTTTGTATTATGTCAGATGTCATGGGTCTGTATGTCAGATCCCTGACATGTCCACAATACCCCACAGGCTCATCAAAATGTTTTATCCACTTTTGATACTTTTCCACATATCTCAAACACACCCAGCCATCATCACTATAATTTACAGGGGGACCGCGAACATCCCTGCTGCCTCCACCGGCACTGGCTGGGCGTTTCCTCCCACAGCTTTTACCACGTTGATCACTAACTCTCACTCGGTAAAATTCGCTGTCTTTCTCTCTCTGCTCTCACTACAACCACTTCCTCGTCTCCTCGACTGAGGCGGGCTTTCTCTCTATTTATATTCCGAAATCTGAATATGAACACCCCCCACAGATGCTGCTCAGATTGAAGCCACAGGTGTCTGCCATCTCCTGGTGTAAAGTGGAAACTATTTTTAGCACCATATTTGCCGCTATGGCCCGTTTAATTCAGCAATGACGCTTGTCGCAATTTTGCGACCATGGCGCCTAAAGGGTTAAATTGGGGGTTGAGATAGGAGCTGCAATTGGGTCTTTCGCTGTGTTAGATTTGGACACACAGCACTCCCTGCTGGAAAGGTTAAACAACTACAGAGCAATATCAGTCAAGTTAAATGTTGAGAAAGGAAAAAACAGATCTATTGGCAGAATCTAAAACTGCTTAATATCAATAAACTGTGATCAATTCCCACCTTTAGTTTAGTATGGTATGTTAATTGTAACCAGCAGACTTATACGTTATATATATTTTATATATAAGGTAATGACGTTATTGTAATCACATACAGGACCAGCGGCTAAAACATTTCTTTGTAGTGCTTGACATAAATGTGACAAAAATGTGTTATATTATTATACGCATGTGCGTGCGTGCGTGCGTGCGTGCGTGCGTGCGTGCGTGCGTGCGTGCGTGCGTGCGTGCGTGCGTGCGTGCGTGCGTGCGTGCGTGTACATTCATAGAGTATATCATTATTATGGGTAACTTTGACATTTACTTGTATTCTTCTTTTGGAATCATCATCTTATGCTTATATCTATTAAAACATACTTGTGTGTTGTTGTTTTTTTTTTTTACTTTTTCATATTATAGATGGATTTTACATTTTTTGGTTACATGATAGTGCAGTTCAAGTAATGCAGTGTTACAATTAAAGCCGTGTTCAAAAGTAAGTAAGTAAGCAAGTAAGTAAAACTATACTAAATGAAAAGCTTAATAGTTTAAAACAGTCTTTAGCGGCAGCACTATAAAAATCTCGACAGGCTAATCCTGTTCCCATCAACACGCAGAGTGTGAAACCCACCTTGTGCACAAACTCCAACTTTTCTCCTCCGCCGGCTAGCCGATAGGTGTAGATAAACCCGCCGGACACTGATCGGGGGTTGAGAATCATGTCTCTGGCAACACCCACTAGGACATACCAATCATCTCCAGTGTTGGGAAAACGGCACACTGCAACACTGCAACATAAATCAAAATGAGGCATCAAATGATGTTTTCATACTAGGGGCCCCAGGCCCAGAACTGGGCGAGACAAACCTCAGAGTTAAGAACTTTTTATACTGCAACTACATCTTTATTTTCTAGAGAACCACCACCATAACACTTAAAACAGGGATGGGATACATTACCAGAAACAATAAAATCTCAGTCAGAACCAGGCCTAATGCCATGCAAGTCTATGGGGTCAAAGGTCAACTTTGTCCTAGAGACATGGGGCCACTTGCAGGTTCATCGGGATCCCTCAAGACACAGCCACGTCAAATTTGGGGCTTCTAGACATGAAAAATTTTCTCTGTCACGCCCCACCTTGGTAGTTTGAGAACCACTGAGCTTACCTAAACGCAGCTTCATTCTGCTCCAGCTGCACCTGGTCCAGTGTTGCCCCCTGAATGGGGTTTATGAGACGGACAAGTGAGGCCCACTGTCCCGCCCCAGCCTTGGGAGCGCCGAAGATGGCTTCTGGGAGATTCTCGTTGAGGAAGGCAGCAGCCATCTCGGCGGCGAGCTCCCTCTCATCCTCACCAGCTGCCTCAACCATCTCCTGAAGGTGCAAAAACATAAAAGACAAAGCTGGTCAGCTGCACGGACAATTCAGGGTTTTGAAGAATCTGAAACATCTTAAATAAAAAGACAAACATATACAGTTTTTGATTTTGCTGCCTTTCTTTGTTCTGGGTGGTTTTGCTTTTTGCCACCAAATTGTCTCAACCAATCGACAAATAAAGTTGATATTAAAAACGAATACTATGTTTCAGGTGGCATATATCCAAGTTGGAAACAAATGTACTGTTTCAAATATAGAAAAAAAACACAATATGGTTAGCAGAGATTAGAGATGTAAATTATCATTTATTTTACGTAATAGTTGATTCCCGTGAATTTAGAGTTTCGTACCTCAGCCATCTGTTGCTTCCTCTGTGCTTTGGTTGCCTCAGTGTAGGCATTGTGGTCCGTCTCAATCACGACAAGGTTGTTGGTCTCTGGGTGAATGACAAATTTCCTGGGAGTGTACTGCAGAGGGAAGGCCACCTGGTTGAAAACAGCTCCCAATTTCTCCAAAGCCAAGATCCTGGGGAAAAGAGAGAAAATAAATTTTAAAAAAACTACACAGCAGAGCTCTCAAAAATGAAATTTTCTTTTATAAAATGGTTTCTGTCTTTTCCAGAACAAAACCACATCATGTCCATGGCCATCTACTTAAATGGATACAAACCCTGGAAGCTGTAATTTACGCTTGGAAAGTTTTTGTGGTTTCATGAACAAACTAACATCCTGGCTGTAGTTATATTCAAGTGTTGGCCAACAATAACATGAGACACACAAGCAGAATTTTGTTACATAAATTGTTTATATTTTTTATGCTTCCTAGCACTGACATGCAATATTTGTTTTTTTTGTGTGTGTGTATTGATCATTTCTTGAATAAATTATTAATGTTAAATCAAGGCACCAGTAGTCGATTCTAGAACTAAGGGCTAAAAAAGCACAATATTTTCATTCAAGTGTTCAAAGAATTGACATATGAATACCTCAAGGTGTTGGTGGAAATGGCCACGATGCCTTCGGGACACTGCTCCGAGGCAAACCCAGAGGCATACTCCAGGGTCTCGTATGAGAGAGGCGTCAGATGGAAGCGAGACTGGTACGAGTAGCTGAGCCAGGAGCGACTGGACATGGCCAGCACCTAAAGCAAAGGAAACACAAAGATTCAAGACTTCATCGATCAGTATTGTGGCAATTGTGGTGGGGTTAACTGAATGCTACCCTGCCACAAACTGAAAAAAATGCACTGCAAACATGATCATTTGGTAATGATGATTTGTTGCCAATCATTGTTCATTATTTAAAAACAGTATTTACCAACATCCCACACAGCCTAAACATGCGTACATAACTTTAGCAGAAAATAAATAATTCATTTTCAGAGTTTGTTGATTCCTCCAACACTTTTCTTTTTGTTTTAATAAAAACCTCAAGAAGTACAAACTCCTACTTTGGACTGTATTTATTTTAGGTCGAGTTCAACAGTCTGGTTGCGGAACACTGCAGAGTCTGAGAGTTAGAGCGGACATTTACTCACTACGTCTGGGTAGTTATGGAGGCGGCACAGCTGCCAATTGGGCCATCAGTATGGGGTGACAACTTTCAGGCCTTGAGACCACTTTTCTATTGGATAATATCTCATGTCTGTACTTCACTGATGACGTGTGCAAGTAGCACCAAAGATGTATTAAACTCAAGCTCTAAATCTAATACTAAAAGGGTATTTTCAAAAATTATTTTTCCCTTTCTTTGTGTGCAACCAACTAATATTCAGATGGGTGTCAGTTACCAATCTGTTTATCCATTGTACTTTTCATACATAACAGAAGTAATTTCCTGTTAATCTTAAAACTTCGAGACACAGAACAGTGTATTAAAAAAAAAAAAAAAAAAAAATCAATTGCATCATATGCGCTGATTGTTCAGGGCATATAGAGCAAGTACTGATTGTGTGTGTTGTAGGCGTGAGACGTACGGCTTCCTGTCCCTGCATCCTGACTCTGAAGAGCTTGACTGGTCGAGAACCCAGGTAGCGGGTTCTCGTATCCGACAGGTCGCCTGTGACTGGATCCAGCACCGTCCGCAGCAGCACACCGTTCTGAAAAATACCAAGCAAATATCGTTTTTCCAATTGTTCTCATTTCAAGAACTGTATTTTGGACTCAACTTAATAACTTATTTTATTTATCCATTCAGGCAAGTGATTAGGAATAGAATTTAAAAAAATATATAAAGACTTACCTGAAGACCGATGTTGAGGTAAAGGAAGCCAATGGTTCCCTTTTCTCCAAGTTCATCCTGTTTCTCCACCCCTCCCATCTCAACTATGCACAAGCTTTCTGGCTGAGCTGGAAGGGCCTGCATGCTCAACGGCTGAAGACAGTCCTGTATGCAAAATACAATCAGTTTATCGGTATATTATTCTACTTTTTTTTTTTTTTTTTAAATAAGTAAAGTGGAAGACACACACTTCCACACTAATTCAACTAAATAGCATTAATAGATATAAATCTGTTATTTTTGTTTATTCTGAATCTTGATGCTCATATTGACTCTTTTGAGCTTCAGACATCTACCGTGAAGCCTGTGTCTATCTGTCTCCCCGTCTGTCACTCAAACTGCTCCTTTGCTCTTACCGAGGGGTCTAGTGAGATGATTCGGACGGTGTTGTCAACGAGTCCGACAGCCAGGAACCGTGAACGCTGCTCCCCGGGAGGCACGTTGGCCAGACTCATGCAAACAACATCTGCCGACATCTCCTTCCGCTCAGTGTACTCATTCAGCTGGCCAGACTACAGGGGGAAGAAAAAAAAATTATTCATGTTCAGATCCACACTTTTTAAAACAGGATTTATACAATTCAAGTGACAGATAGAACTCGATAGAATTTGGATGATCTTGTGTCATAAATGACTATAATGTTACGCTAAATGCTGTCAAAGCAAGCACACAAACAAGCAAGACACACAAAGCTACAGGAAAACGTGAACATGACTTAACCTGGAAGAGACACATAAGACAAAACTTATATTTATAAGGAATAAAAAAAAGCATGCTACAGCAAAATTAGTTTTTTACCGGGTCCATCTCGAAGTAGACAAGTTCCCCTCCGGTAAGTGCAATAACAACTTGTCGCTGATTTACAGCACAGCGGACAATTGTTTTCTTCCCGGGAGTCTTCCACTCGTTCACACGCTTGTCTGCTCTGATGTGGCGGATACCATCTGGGTACACCTAACAAAACAGCAAGGACACAAACAAAGCGAAGTGAGCGACGGAAGGAATAATTAAGGCGATTTCTAAAAATTCAACAAATGCGACGCAATTTACAACCAAACTCCTAACAAGCTCTCACCTGGACCAGGGCGTCTTCACCGAGAAGCGAACAGGAGAGCGTCGGCGTTGTGCCCAGAAATCCGGAATCTGTCACTTCTTCGACCGTCTCTCCAATGGACAGAACCAAAGTAGCGTTCACGAAAGACACGATGATGTAGGCATCAAATTCATCTGAGGGCAAGAGAACAGACAGAAAAGGCAGAAAGTGGTTGAGTGACACTTGGAAAGAATGGGGATCTTTTCCAACTTCAAATTGTGATTCTGAACATTACACACAGCTGGGAAACGCCCAGCTGTTGCTCATACCGGCTCAGCAATGGGCAAAACTGAAGGATGCTTGGCACCCACTTCAATCGCAGCTCAATTTTGAATCATTTTTTCTTTATTTTGCACGAAGCAACACAGCTGGGCAGGCGGCGTGAGTTTTGTTGGACTGTTTGCATTAAAAAACACTGAACTGAAATGTGATGCGAACTGACAAACACTAATACTTAAGTGCACAGTCTGTATTACCTTCCACGTGTCTACGTACTGTCCACACAGCGTTGGGGTTACCAGGCAGCTCGGACACAGCCATCTCAGAAACCTGTCAGTGGATGAGGAAGGAAAAGATTATAGAGACATTGACTGAACAGCGATCAACAGCGAACAGTCCTGTTCGGTTTGTTTCAAACGGCTTCAAGATCATGTCAAAAGAAAAAGGCTGTGGCGGATGATTGAAGGGTTGTTTTCCGTAGCCTAGCCTCAAAACCAGATACTTATCACTCACCCACTTGTTCCAGTGTGCTTTTGCAGTAAAAAAAAATTCCAGGAACATCAACGCTACTTCCAGGTAAAAAAAATAAATGGTAGATCTAAGCTTCACGTCAGTTTTGAAAGAAAAATGTCTAACAGAGGCCAAGTTGTGTTTTTCAGAAGTTACAGACAAAAATGTCAATGCTTCATTGTCAGTGAAATTTGTTATTTTTGTTATTCTTTTTAATTTTTTTAGATTAAAATATCAGGTGGAATACCAATATGGAGGACTGACACAGAATTTGACCTTCAGCTTGGAGGAACAGCTGTGCCTGTCGCTGTTGGACTTCTACGTCAGCTGCAGCACGCTAGAACTGCTCCGGCCATATTTTTTTTCATCATGCCTTTTTGTGCGTTTCAGGGTAAAGGTTTAGCAAAGTTGGTAAAAGCCGCAAAAAAGCCGAGTTCGAATCGGGAAGGCAGGAGCGCTGATTTATGTTATTGCTTGCGGCTGCTCGCGTGATCCTTTGGACATGCTCACACATGTCTCACGTTAAGCGCACGGAGAGCTTGGCAAACCCCGTGGATGCTTCGGGGTCCGAGCGCCGCAGGGGTTGGCGAAGAATGTGTGTCTTTTGCTGTGAGGTAACTCGCCATGTAGTGTGAGAGAGCGAATCGCATATGTACGTATGATGAAGACGATTCTCTAAATTGTGCGGCACATTGGGATAACAGGGCTCCATTGGCCTGCACAGCAATGTTTTTCGGAAATCCTGATGTTGCACTAATCACAGTCAAAAGGCCGTCTGTGAAACGCAAAATAAACAGGTCAATGTTAATTAATATACAACCTCTAATTTATGATTATTAGTCGCAATTATGGGACTTTTAGTTGACCACATCTCTACAAGTAATGCTGACATGGTCAATGAATAAACAAATAGATCCCCTTACAACACATGTATGCTGAAATCAGAGGGTGTTAAAGACTCTTCAGATTTTATTCAGAGAAGAGACATGATCAAACTCATCATTTTTCAGCCACATATTAGGAGTGTAGCACACACGTTTGGTCCCTGAGTCCAAACCAACTTGATTGGCTCCTACGCTGACATGTATAGTTAAAAATCTGACAGTTCTGTGTACATACCTCCAGTCCATGTCGAAGAACTCTCAAAGTAGACCGAGGTCCTCGTCCACAGGACACATACAACTGAGGCGTATCCTCATTGGCCAAATCAGCAATCTGTTAAGAACAAGTAAAGACCATCAAGAAAATGCACCATCACGCACGCGGAACAGTGGCAGAGAGGCTTCTGCCACTTTCATTCAATACTGAGGCGCTCCAACTAGAAGCTCTGAAGAGGAGGAGGTGGAGGAGAAAAGGCGTTCTTCAGAGATTCCAAGTGGTTTCTAATTTGTTGGACGCTTTGGTCTCTCACAGCTTTGTTGAGTTTTTCATGAACTTTATTTTTATAACCATTCACTATTTCTTGTTTTCCTCCTGCTGTCTAAGCTTGCAACAATGTCCAGTCCTTTGAGAGTTTGTATTAAAAACAAACGTTCCGCCGCAGACCCGCTGTGTGCGCTCTGCATGGAAGCCGACATCTTTTCAAGCGAGGAGACGTGCACATTTACGTCAAGACAGAGCATGTGCAGAGAGAACGCAGCCCGACAACTGCCAGTTTCAGAGTTAACATAATAAAATGTGACTTTCGATCTGTTTAGGTAAAGAAATATTGCACCCCGCTGAAACCAAAGGAAAATCCGTTCGGAATGGGCCAATTCATTCCGAACAAGGTGTTTAACATCAGGGATGCACCGATCCACATTGTTTCACTTCCACGCCAATCCTGATACCTGAATTTTGCCAATCAGCCGATAACAACACTTATCCGATACCAGAGCTCTGTTGACTTCAATATTATTATCGCTATTGTTGATTTCATGTGAGGCTGTAATAAACTTTGCAGACAAGCACGCGCAGACACAGAATTTTACAATCCGCAAATTGCGTTCCAATATCGATACTGGATCCGATATTAGATATCGATACTGGATTGTATCGGCCCCATTTATAGTTTATATGGAGCACTTTTCTAGGTTTGATCGAATCCATTTGGAATATGTGGCTGCACGCAAACCGAGCTACTGACCTGGCAGGACATAATGGGTGACATGTTCTCCTGTTCGTCAACCAGCACAAGGTTCTTGAGGGGTCGGGGTTGGAAAAAGAAGGTGTCTCCCTCTTCGAGCGGCATTGCAGAGGAAAACTCTGGCTCCTCATCATCATCGCCCAAGTGAGCAATCTGGTAGAGGTAACTAAAAAATAAACAGATAAAAAGGTTTCTGTTGGACTGGACGTGAAGTTTGTGACTGGAAACCCGTCTCACTGTCCCATGAAACCCGAGGAACTCCCTGAAACTTGAACATTTTTGGAACATTTGTGAGCTACTGTAGCAACAAAATAATGCTGACAAAACATGGTATAAATAGATGCCCTCACAACATATGCATGCTGAAATCAGAGGGTGTTAAAGACTCTTCAGTTTTTCATCAGAGAAGAGACATGATCAGACTCATCATTTTTCAGCCATTGTGTACATATAAGGGGTCTGGAACACACGCTTAGGGTTTGAATGAGATAAACACTTGAAAAAAGAAAGACTTACTGGTTTCCAAACTCTGAGGACATAAACAAGAAGCCGGTCTTCAAGACACACATGGCTGATGCCACTGGAATGGTGTCAAAGTATTTCAGCCTGATCTCTGTTACCTGACAAAAAAACACAAGTAGCATACAATTCAATCTGTGCTTTATAGTACAGTAATACAGATCAAGTAAAAAAAAAACAACAAAAAAAAAAACAATTCCAGAACTTGATTATCATCCACTGTGTTCACTCACCATTTCTTCATCCGTTTCAAGCGTCACCTTAAAGATGTCTCCCTGCTCAGTTTGTGCGAGGAAAAAGAACATAGACTTTGTCTTGTGGGTGGCGGAGCAGACGAATATCATGCCACGCTCTGGATCATCCAAGTCATTCTGTAGTATGTGACAAACAAACAAATGGTGAGAGGTAAATTAGGATCCATAACAAAGAGTTTACGTGGGGCAAACAGAGCCATGGGACTCAATAGGACTCAATTAATTAAGTGCACGGGACTCACCCTGCGCCTGGGGATGGGACAGCGGATATCAGGCTGATCTCCAAAATTCTTGTATGTAATGTAGTTTTCAGAGCAGATCAGTACACCACTGGGTCCATCTGACCCCCCAGGAACTGAAAAAAAAATAAGAAGTATTGTTAGTTTGTCTCTGAACAAAATATGCAACTTGATCATGCAGTCAAGAAATAAAAATAAAAATAGGTGTGCTAGTTATCCTTAAATGAGTATTTTTTTTTCCTCCTACCTCTACCTATCACACGCTCACCTGTGATGAGGAAATTTCCGTGCTCTTCTAAAGCTTCGCTATATTTGCGAACCACGTGATTCAAACCCAGGTCGAGTTCATAAAAAGTCAGGGTCTGTTGTGTGTTGGCAGCGGCTTCCCCTGTCGGGTCATTGTCAGCTTCCTAAGGCAAACGAAAAATGAAAGCTTGTATTTATTCAATGAAAAAAACAAACTAACAGTAAAAAGGTGAAAGAACTTTAAAGCACAAGGTACAGGCCGGATCAAGGATCGTACATGAGAGACCGAAAGCATTGTCTATGACACAAGCCAGCGTTAATGCTGGACCTCACCTCATAGTCCATTTCAAGGCACGCAAACATGGGGTTTTCAAAGCCCACATCAACTCCTACGACATGGTAGACCAGTGTGTTGGCTTTGTGGGCTTCAAGAGGCGATGAGATGGTCAGTCTCGCAGCTGCATCTCTGTTGAGGATGTAAACTAATTTCTGTTTCTCTATTGCACCTAGCGAGAGAAAAAAAAAAAACAACTCACAAAAATTGTTGCACTCCACATTAAACAAGTTGGCTTGATTATCATTTAGTCCCATAATGACCGATGTAAAAGAACATCATTGACAAATTAATAAATCTTGAATTGGGGCGGACACATTATAGTTCATACCTATCATAACAGCTCTGCCTTTTGGGTCAACAGCCAGGAACTGTCCAGGGACAATACGCCTGCAGCCGCTCTTCCCAAATGTTTCCTGGTGAATCTTTTCAAACATGTTTTTGGATGGGTGGTATTCCAGGATGACAATACGGCCACTGTCGCTTCCTAAAACGATGTAGTCTAAAACACAGAATAAAAACAATGGTGAATGAAAACAAACTGAAACTAGTCAAGTTTTTTTTCCAGGTACATTTAATTTTTTGGATAATTTTACAGATTTGGTTCCATCATGCACTCTTGCCCACTTACCTTTGGTTCCTCCAGTCAGTCTGAAGGCCATTAGGGATCTAATGATGCCAAAAACCTCCATTGTCAGCAAAGTGTGCACTTTTCCTGTATTGGCATCTGGTCGCAATAGTTCCAAGATCTTCCCCCTGGAAACCACAATCTCCTGCAACTTGGTTCCTGCCAAGACACAACATGCCTTTTCAGCAAATATTCCAAATCTTGCTATATAACGTTTAAATTAAAAGGTGAACGAATTGACACACAGCTTTTTAACAGGTGGATTCAAATATGCTTTTCGTGGATTATAATAAGCAAATAAAAGACCAAGCGACTTACCTGAGAAGTTTCCATGGATGGCATGAGAGATGCCAGTGGCCCGCTGAAGGGTGATGTTGTACAGAAACATGGTTCACTCTCAGACACTTCCCCACACGGATTTTTAGGGGCTGCAGATGCACTTTGCCCTGCACAAAACTTAAATAGACAAGAAATATAAGTAACTAAGGAAGGGTGATATTTATTTATTTAATTTCTGCAATGAAAACGACAGATGAATGGCAACCATTACTGAAATTGATTTGAATGTTTTCCGCAAATATTAAAATAAAAATTAACGCACGGATGTCTAGATTATACATGTATGGGTAGTTACAGGAATGCAGTGGTTGAATGTATAGCTTTAAGCGGTGCAGGCTATGACGTTCATGTTTACAGTTAGCAGTGCATAGTTAGCTTAGCTTTCTTCGAACTTTATACGAACTCTGCAAAACCCAAAGCGCCGTCCGTTTGTTAACTTAGCTACGTGGTTTGCATACAATACACAGAACGTCATGTTTAAAATAAAATTCTGACGAAAACGTTCAAGACGAACAGGAAGTTCGTCATTTTGAATTCAAGTGGGTGAGAGCCCATTCATTGAAAGCGCCACTTTGGCCGGGTGATGCTCCTTTCTTTCTTCATATATTTCTATGGAACCATACATACTTTGCACGCATACAATTTAAATCATAATAGGGACAAGCTATACAGTGATAAAATTAAATAATTACCAGTGTGTTGAAAAAGATGATTCAGATATTGAAAGGATAACCTTCCATACGACCGGACTACTTTTACGGAGCTTTAGTCGGCCGACGACAAGCCGCCGTTTTGGGGTCCTTCGGCGACTAAGAATTGCGTCACATGAGAAGCGCCAGACAGCGCCTGAACAAAAATGACTGTAGTGGCACCAATTGACCAGTAGATGCCGTCGAGCACCAAGGCTTTGGGGCTGTCAAAAAAAATCATGAAAAAAAAAATGCTTCAATCAACTCAACAACACTGCATCTAAATGAACAAAAAATATTTGATCTATAATCCAATTTGAATTTTTAGGTCATTCCTGCCTGCAGGGGGGGTTTCTTCCTCCTAGGTTGGGGTATGACGGAGAAAGTTTGAGAACCACTGCCCTAATGCCATGCAAGTCTATGGGATCAAAAGTAAACTTTGTCCTAGAGACATGGGATCACTTGCAGGTTCATCGGGATCTCTCAATACACATCCACGTCAAATTTGGGGCTTATAGCCCATGAGGAACCCTGAAACCCTAACCCTAATTCCAGCAGTAACCCTAACCCTAACCCTAATTCCAGCCTTATCGCTAACCCTAATGCCATGCAAGTCTATGGGGTCAAAAGTAAACTTTGTCCTAGAGACATGGGACCACTTGCAGGTTCATCGGGATCCCTCAATACACAGCCACGTCAAATTTGGGGCTTCTAGCCCATGAGGAACCCCGAAAAATTTGGGGCTTCTAGCCCATGAGGAACCCCGAAAGCCTAACCCTAATTCCAGCAGTAACCCTAACCCTAACCCTAATTCCAGCCTTATCGCTAACCCTAATGCCATGCAAGTCTATGGGGGTAAAAAACTTTGTCCTAGAGACATGGGACCACTTGCAGGTTCATCGGGATCCCTCAAGACACAGCCACATCAAATTTGGGGCTTCTAGGCATGAACATTTTTCTTCCTCCAAGGTGGGGCATGACAGAGAAAGTTTGAGAACCACTGCACTACAGGTGCAATAAAACACGTATTTTTAAACACTGATATGTAAATAATTTGTAAATATATTTTACTTCTTTAATTCTTTCTAATTCACTCTTCGGACTCTTTTTAATCCTTCTCTTTGCTCTGTACATGCTGTTATAACCATACAATTTCCCCCCCGAATGTGGGATAAATAAAATGATTCATTGTTTGTCAATGTTGTTTAATTCAAATAGTTAAATAGATAAAAGTTGGGGGAAAAAAAACAATTAACACCATTTCATTGCTAAGACTGCTATCCCCCTGACCTGGCCCCCGGGTAAGCGGAGTGGCTGACTAACTGACTGACTGACTGAGATCAGTACATGTTTTCATGTTGTTTAAAGCCAAACTATGAACATTTTGAACCTGAAAATCATTACCACACTTTTTACAGTCTTTGTTTTTGTCCAATTTTAATGATTGTTTGCAATTTGCAGAGACTTTCCAATTCCTAACAGGCTTGCCTCAGGTTGAACATGTTTGTTCAGGGATGGTCTTCTGGTTACATTCATTCTTTAAACTAATGTAAAATAAGTGTGGATACTCTTCTCTAACCCCTGTCATCATGTCATTTTCACCCAAAAAATACTTACTGGATTTTCTTTTTTTGTTTCTTTCTGCATCCTTGTCTGTCAACACATTCAAATTTTTTTTCTACAGCGCATGCAACAGTCACCGGTAATTTAGTTTGTTTTAGTTGGATTTGCTCCGTTCAGCACTTGGTATTTTCTTAGCACTAAACCTGACAAAACACACACACAATATAAACCATTGTATTGGCAGTGCTTACATTGTGAAAGGGCCTACAGGAAGTTGTATCCGCTGTTTAGCATGACAGATGTGACCACGACACCCACCGACGCCGCCTTCGTCTCCTCCCTGGAACCGTCCTGAGAGCTCTCTGCGCGGTCTCTCCGGCGTGCGATGCGCCGTCTGAAAAACCAACGTTTTTTTTTGTGTGTGTGTGTTTTGTTTGTTTTTGTTTAGTTTTTTTTCCTTGTTGAGCGGGCTTGATTAACAGGTTTTTAGCTCCGACACCATGTAGCCTAGCAGCCACGGGGTCTGCACACAGCCATCGCTTCAACGCTAATGTATTTTACATGCAGTGGTCTGGGGTCAGTTAATAATATGTTACACCAAAGCGAGGCTGAAGTCTAGACGCACAAAGACCGTTCTGGAGAAGCAGGAGGGGGTGGGAAACCATCACACCATTTTACGGGCAGGTCACACGGCTCGGCGACTTGGAACCGTTATGTGGACGGAATCAGCCGGAGCGTCAGCATCAGACCCGGGCGACGTATGAAGAGGACTCCCCCCCACCCCCGCGGCTCTGATACTGTACCAGCGACGCGACAAGGTGAGCCCAGACGGCCTTATTTATCTGCTACTTCTGTCTGCTCCGACGTGTTTATGGGCTCAGTGATGCTGAGGTTGGAACGCATCGTTCCTCCTCTTTTCTCCAGCCTCTGTGCTGCTTGGTGACGGCGACCGTCGGGTGAGTTTTGCTTCGATGTGTTGGAGGTTGGATTTTCAGCAGAGGAATGCAACGTTTAGTACAATGCCGTGAAATGATTAGTTACTTTACAGAGCTAGATGTGTGGACATGCGGGGGCTGCAGACTCAGTCTGATAATAATAAACCTCCAGGGAAACACTATATATAATATTGAAATAATGACTTATTGAATAGCAATAAATTGAGGCTTTGAACACATTTAAAACACAATACATTTAATCGAAGAGGGTCGTGTTAATGGCTAAGTTAAGAAAAGAATAAAAAAGCACCACTGACATAGTTCGATATAACTCATTTTATGTTCCCTTAAAGATACCTGCATTGCATTAAAGGAATTTAGAATATCTTGAGGTGAGTAGCTCCAAGACTACTGCAGTTTTCCTTTATCATGTCTGATTGTATGTAACGTCACAGGAACATACTGTAGTAAAATGAGTCAAATGTTTAATGTTAGTGCAAAATGTACGTACTTGATGAAAGCAGTCAACGAGAAGGTCTGTTGTGACCTTCCCCATCATCAACTGCTGTTGAAGGAGATCGCTTTCAAAAGGGATTTATTGTCCAGATAAGATGGCAACATAGATTAACATTCACAAGGAGGATTAGATAGCGCATAAAACTGAGCTCTGAAGGTTTGATGTTTTTCTCTGTCTGATTAGACTAAACGTTGAACTATTTTTGGCACATCTGGTTGTTACATGAGGTTATTAAGCAGAAAATTGTGTCAACAGTTTTAAACCATTGGAAGCCACGATTGCTGTCAGTCTGCCTCGAGGCTCCAGTGAGGCTTTCCACTGTGACAATGGCCCCAAAATCGTGTTCCTTTCGGTCCCAAACTCTTTAAAATCAATGTCTTCTGAAAGCACAGAAAAGCTAGAATCGACTTCATGTTGAGTTAAATGCTTCAAAACCGGGGCAATTAAGTTAAAAGTTAGGCCATGGCCTCTTAAAAAACAAACAAACAAGCAAAAAAACATCAACCCAGGAAACTTCAGCTCATTTTTCAGCTCTTAACTCTTTGGCCATATGCTGAAGCTTTATTTTAAAGATTCCCTGTATATATTTTTTTTTATAAACTCTTTGTCAAGTATCCCCCAGCACATGTTGCCAGTATATTAAAGGAATATCATTGTGACATTTTGGTTCCAGATAAAAATGATAACTTGGCCGGAGAGGCTGACATTTAAACACCATTTACTGCCTGAAGAAAGAAAATGGTGTTCTCTACCCTCACCCTCATCTTTTCCCCTCCAGACATCCACACCCTATATCTCCACTTCCCTCTCAGCCATCCTCTCGTGCGTTCCATAGATTATAGGCGCATTTGCTCTTTCTGCGTCCCTCAGTTCTGTCATCTCAGCCCCCACTTCATCTCTTTCCGTCGTCCTCTATTCCCCCTCAATGATTTGCCTGGAGGTGTTGCTAAGAGACAATACCATACGAGTGCTGTAAAGGAAAGATCAAGGGGGCCAGCTCTGCACGTTATGAAAAATAAAAATTCTCGTGAAGGTTGATCCGGCTCTTCTCGCACCCTGTTGCTTTTGGTGTACAACCCAGAGATCAGATACCGCTTGAATCAGATGCAATGCGTCCGTGTGCCCAGTCTGGTTGGTGTGAGCAGCGACTCACATGTGATACTGAGCTTCTTTCTATGTGCGATATTAAAAAAAAAAAGTGTGCAATCCATAGAAATGTACATTGTTTATATCTTCTTTTTTTGCAACTATTTAGTCACTAACTGCGCCTGTTTAAGACACCTTGAACTGCAATCAGTTATATTCACTGGGTGTGACAATATGGAAAATTGGAGCTTTACTGCCCCACTAACCATGAAGATGCTAGTGGCTGAGGTAATTAGTCACTATCTAGCAACGTCAAGCACACGCAGTGGTGAGCACAGAGTTGGTGTTGTCACAAAAATGTTTTTAAGGGAGTCGCAAAACTACTGTGCAACTGAATTGGTTCATCTTCTGTATTAGGTGTTTTTCTCTCAATATACTTGTGTTGCTGGAATGTGAATCATGATTCTAAGAGTCTGTTGTGTCTACATCATCAGTCACTTCACATTCAACATGCTTGTCGCGTGTTGATCCCAGTAGGGGCCAGGGAGTTTGTGTAGCTTACGTTCCAGCACGCAGTAACTTGTGAACATCCATCCATCCATCTTCAAACCCGCTTCCTCCTGCACTCAGGGTCACCGGGGGGGTGGGGGGGGGGGGTGTCCGCTAAAAAACGGTCAGTTGGCCGCAAAAGCTTTTCAAGGTTTCCTGCAACCATGCAGCCCCACCAAGAGCTGGACAACACAAACAAAACTGCTGTAAAAACAGTGTTTTGTTTAGTTTTATTAAAAAACTAGACTCCAGGGGGCGCTCATCTGCTTTGAGCAGTTGGGGTGAAAAGGAAATACAAAAAAATGTAGAGGTTATTTAACATGTAGTTAATAGGCATTTGAATGTATACTATTGCTATACTATTTGACCTTAGAAGAAACATGCAGATCCCAACCTAATTTGCTTGGAACGTCTTCCCATGTGCGAGCAGCTACCTCTGTTTGTCATTAATCAGTGCCTATATTTGTAATTATTCCAAGAACATTGGAAGCCTTGGTTTGCCTGCCAACAATAACATTATCCCATCCTTTAAGAAGACCAAGATGCTTACAACAGCTTAACGATCTAAGCCAAGAAGTGTTATACCTTCAACCTCTAACTGTTAAAAATAAAAAAGGCTTTCATGCAGTATCTCTGCACCATTGTTTCAGGACCAGTTTAACGTGCCAGAACCTTTAACCTATTCTTTATTGTCAAGAAGGCAATTGTAGTGGAAGTGGTTTTGAAACAAGGACTTTTTTTTTTTCATTATTCATTTTGATAAACTTCAAAATTGGTAACCAGCACTTTGTCTAATATAGTAGGAATTTTTCTACTTTTCTGGGCTCAGAACAAATTAGCTAAGATATTTATTTTTATCAAGTAACTAAATTAAGTGTAAACAAATGAAAATCTAAAAAAAAAAAAAGCAAACTGAAAAAAGCAAATCTGCAGGTCACACAAATTCACATGGGCAGTCTGTCATTCAAACATGCACCGCAGGACATTAGATCACAGACTTAGCACTTAACCACGGCTGCTAATAGGATCTTTAAATCCCATGTACACCCGCATGTGGAATGTGAGAATACTGAGAACTGATTAGAAACGTTAAAAGCTTCCATCCCATGTCCTGAGGTTCATCCATTGTTGATAACACCGACTTAAAGGGGCCGGGTATATAAATAAACGGCACTCTCTGATTATACCTCAAATTATTCTAACAGTTGAATAGACTTAAATGTATGCTCGTGGATTGTTCTTGCAGCATATAGAAAGTATAAGTCCGTGATAGGGAAGCGGAATTCAGCAGAGGGAGGCAGAACCAGGAAGGACGTCTGATCCGACTAAACCCTCCCCCCACCGGATCAGGCCATACATTCTAACCCCCTCCCCTGAGTAGAAAAGGAGGGGGAAAATAGAGCACTTTTGGGACGTGGTGTATTTTGCATCTTAGATGTGTAGCTGACAAATCTCACGCAACTGCGTGACACCATCATGTCAATATGGACCAAAATCTTAGAGGAAGGTTTCCAAAGACTTGCTGACAGTATGCCACAAAGAGTTAAGGCACTTCTGAAGGCAAAAGTGCCCAGTGAGTGGTCCTAGAGGTGTCACTTCTGCCTGTTTTTCTCTTTTTTTTTTAATATAAGTGGCTGGTTTATCAGTCATGTTAGTGCATGCAGTCTTTTCTTTCTCCCTGCCCTTCTGACACTCTCAAAAAACAACTCATACTGAAAAACAGACACCTCTCAATGGTAAAGATGACGACAATTGCAATCTACATTAAAATGAAAAAATACTAACTGAAATTATTAGTTAATAACAATAATGGAGCCTCTCATCTACAATACTTTGCACAAGACCACGCACACACACACACACACACACGTAGAGACACGGAGACGTGCACACAGAAACACACACTTAATCCTATAATTTTAAACTACTTACAGTAACTTAACTCTCTCATAAACATTCTCACACACACATGATCCTATTATTGTAAACTACTTTGGTTTGTCGAACACATTAACGTATTTATTTACTGGGAAGACTGGTATCGACACCAAAGACCAGTTAGTCTAAAATCAAACCAATCTTGGATATGGATGCCAATATGTTTGTTTTTTTTCTCCTGATTTTCATTGTAGAATGTTCTGTTTACTTCAAAGCCGGTTCTAGTCAGATTTTTAATTTAGATTTTTTTTAATAAACTTTTTCTTTTTGCTTGGCTCTAAACATTTCCTTGCTGAAATGAATTAACGTTTAATGCTGAAATTCCTCCACTCATCGAGTCTCGAGACTCCCCAGTTTTTATTTTTCATTTTCATGTTAAACATATCATTAAAATACGATCAAACGATGAAAATGAAGCTTCCAGTCTTTGTAATTAAGACAGCAATGAGGGTACTTTAATGGGGTTAATCTTATACCTTGGGACCACAGTTTTAATAGTCACTCCATGCTAACTGGGTTAGCCTTTTTTTTTTTTTCTTGCACCGCCATGCACATAACGCCTTTATTCACTTCTGATGTGAGTTTCTTTCCCTCATGGCCAAGAAGGATTTCAAAAGCATAGAATTGAAAGAATTATCGAGAAAAGAAAATCTACATTTTGAGTGACAATTGTCTGTAGAAAAATGATTTTATGCTATAGGTCAGAGGAGAATTGTGGAAAAACTGATTGGAAACAATAACATAAGACTTTACATTTTCAGGCCTAGAAGTGTACGAGCAGCAGAATAGCACACTGGCTGTCGAAACGTGAACATCGGCTCCCTCCCATCAGACCACCTTGTCTGTTTTAATGAGTCTAGGATGTTAGGGTCACAATTTGGTCTAAACTCCACGAAAGCTTGGGTTAATCCTGCTTTGTTTCAGTGACTCCTTTTTTAGGACGTGCTTTTATTTTGAAATTCACACAGTACGTTTTGTGTGATCATTTCTGTGCATGCGTGCCACCTTCAAACAATGAAAACACACCCACAGAAAAGACAATACAAGACATTCGCTGTCTGCCCAGTAATAAAGTGCTGCTGTGGAAATATTTTGGATTCCAGAGAAAAGGGAACGTTCATCTGACAAGCTGTATGCAAACTATGCCAGTATGAATTAAAAATATTTCTGTTTCTTCTGAAGAAACACGGCATTGATGTTACCACCAGAGCTAAAAGAGCATAAATAAAAAGAGAATCACATGAGAGATGAGAGCTTTAATGTGAACAGATGTTTTATTTCTAGTGATTAAAGGAATACTTCTTTTCCAATTTAACGCTTGATGTATGGAAAAGTTCTAATAAAATGACCACGATTTGATTTAATCATCTTGTAATGCAATCCTTTGCTGCTTGTGATACTCTCCTCTGTTGCGTCTTTGTTTGCAAATACTTTTTACTGTCTCTCATGAAAAAAGGATTCTTAATATCAATGAGACAAGCCTGCATAAATTAAAGGTAAATGATGATGTCACAGTGACAGACCTTGTGATGCATGTCGTCTTGTGATTCTTGACATTTTTGCACATTCATAACAGGTCAAGTGTTACCCTTGAACCTTTTATGTTCAATTTTGAACTAAAGTGAACATTATTTGGATATTCCCTTGAGCCCCGCACCACAATGTCCCTGGCTACGTCACTGCCATATGCCCTTGCTTTTTTTTTTTTTCTCATTGATTTATTTTAATATTTCATGTGCCAGGAACAAGATGCTCTTTTGAACTCGTGTCTCTTATCCTGTATGCAAATTCACATCTGCTACAATTATCTCCGTGACTCTTTGCATGGTTTCCTTGAACTCCTGAGAAACTGTCATTGGTCCTTTCATCTGCCATCAGGAAAGTTTCCAATGACTCATGTTAACCTCTAAAAACTTGAATTTAATAAACCCAGGTGAATTTTAATAACACCCCACCTCCCTCCGTCCCAAAGCTGTCGTCTGTGTCAGGAATAATTACAATGCCCAACCTAAAAAAAATGGAAAAAAAAATAGTAGATTCATAATACATTAACAGGACTTTAAATACAAGGCCTTGTCCACATGCACAACCTATTTGTAACCCATTTGTGAAAAAGAAAAACGCTATGAACAGTATAAATATATATCCTTGTCACGTTTTCCCCCCCCCTTAATTAGGCATTTAATGCTGTAATGCTCGATGAACATTACTAGTGCACCAAAACCAGGAAGGATGTGCTGAACACATCTGTATGGCCTTGACAGCTGGTGCCTAAAATGTCTAATGGAATTTGATTTTAGAGAATGAATATCAAGTGTGCAATATGCGGCCATCGTTACAGAAGTTGAATGCCTTAAAATTGCTTAAAACATTTAAACTATTGCTATAACGCGTTACCTCAAACTCCTTTTAATAGCACAATTTTTTTTTTAAATACGTGATTAACACCTGGTTCACAGAAGATGCGGAAGCGCCGCTAAGTATGTATGTAATCGTTTTGGAATGTTTCAATAAAGATAAAAATCCAATATTTCCACACAGGAATTTTATTGTCCTCTCCAATTTTTCCTACAGTTAAAGAAACCCAAATAATAACTTGTTAAGTTCTCGAGCAGGGTCAAAAATTTGCAATTAATTTGCGATTAATTGCAAGTTAACTCAGGACACTAATGCGATTAATCGCGATTAAGAATTTTGATCGACTGACAGCCCTAATTTAAACATTTCTAAAATTAAGCTTTGTAAAAAAGTAAAAAGAAAAGCGTCAGGGTTTCTTAGGTTCTTTAAAACCTACTTTTCGCGTGTTCAATGCAGAAAAGAGCAGGTTGACCCCAAACTAACGAACGGCATCGTAAATATGGCCAAAGTCTAACGTCAAACGAATGACGCCCCCCCCCCCCTCCCCCTCCTCCCTGTCTTGCTCTTTTGTCTCAACAGTTCTTCCAATGGGATCCTGTTCCCACGACTCGGCTCGGCTCGGATGAACTCCTCTAAACAACATGATGGCAGACGCGCTGGGCGCGCGTGAAGCATGTGCGTAAAGCGGCCGAGTGGCCCCGGAGCGAAGCGCTCGCCGCCAAAAAGCATCAGCGTCTTTGTTGAGCGGGGGCATGAGATGAGCACAGACGAGGCAGAGCGCTCGGCATAAAGTGGGCACTGCCGGGGTCGTACCCTCAGATTACAGTGTGGAAGATTAGAGCAAAGCGGCAGTCACCTTAAGCCCAGCAGCCTTACAAAACATACGCCCACAGTGTTCGCGCACACTCACAAACACACACACACCCACGCACACATACAGCAGTCGGACACCACAATTAAATTAGTGCAGAAGGCAGACGGTCCGTAACCCAAGCTTAACAGCAGCATACACACACATACAATCTCCAGACACACACACACATCCGTGCACACACACACACACACACACACCCTGGGCTGCAGGACAGATGCTGCCCCCGCCCTTCCTCCCCTTGTCCTCGCAAAGCCAGCTGGAGAGAAGATGAGATTTGGACCTGATTGGTTTTGTGTTTTTTCTCCCGTCACACCCACAACGCGACGCTCCACTCGCCGCTCCTTGGCGCGGCTTTGTCAGCGGATGAACTGAACCCTCCACCTAATGAGCGCTTGGGCAATCGGCTTGGGACGTTTCGGATTTGAAAACTGGAAGTGATTTTATTTCCCCCCTTATCCCCCTCCTCCAAAATGGACACAGAGACAATCGGCGACACGACTCGGCTCAAACCTCTTTTGAGGTGCATTGGCCGCGAGCAAACTGGAACTTTTTCCCCCAACTTTTTGAGCTCACCGCGCTGAGTGGCTTTCTGCGGAAAATAACAAGCCCGGACCTGGATGCCGACAATGGACTGAGAAGGGTGGGACCTCAAGATAAAGAACGTAAAGGAAAGTGATGCAGGATCGAGAGAACAACAGGAACGGGAGTGAGGGAAATCCCAAAGAAGGGAGATTATCTGGCCGAGTTTTTGTGGCAGGAGATGAGATTTGAGCACCCTCTCTAAGCCCGACCTCCGCCCTTCAGCTGCACCTCCTCCTCCCTTGCATTTTCTTTCTCCTCCCTCCCTTTCGTTGCCTCTCCACTTGCCCCTGAGTCGTCCTCAGCTGTACATCGCTTCAGTGTGCGCTCAGCATTTTTCGTGCAAGACCAAAGAGGAGGAGGAGGAGGAGGAGGAGGAAACGGGGGGTGAGCGACTGCTGTTTCATCCGCTCCGAGGACTGGCAGTGATTTGAAAAGAGAGGTAGAAGAGAAGAGCAGAAAAAAGTTTTAACTGAAGACGGAGGAGAATGAAGACCCGTGATGGGAAGGTGGAGACAGCAGAGCGTGTGACTGGAGCTCAGGAAGAGATCATGTCTTACTGAGAAGAGACTTTGGAAGCAGTCAAGCTTAAGTGGTGGTTAATTCAGTGGCTGCGTGCTCTTGTGTGCATCCAGCAGAAAGTGAGTTTGTGTGTACGCGTGTTTGTTCGCCACTTGTGAACGAGTGGATGACGTTGTGCTTTCTGGGGTCTCATCTCAACCACCGCGCTGACCAGTCCTTGTTAGGTTGTTGCAGGTGGGAGAAGGTGGTGGTGGTGGTGGTGGTGGGCTGGGGACGGTGGCAGGCCTAGGGGTGGGGACATGGCCGTGGGGGGGCCGCATCCCGTCCTCCACCCTACACCAGGACAGGCGCTGGGGGTCCTGGGGCGGAGGTCTGACCCGGGGAGCTTCCAGACTCCCCGAGCAGCGGCCCTGCCTGGATGGTGGGGGCGGGTGCGGAGGTGGAGCCGGCGGGCCAGGAGGGGGCGACAAAGGGAGCAGGTTGAGGTGCTCCCGCAGAGTCTGGGTCGTCCTCGCTTCCCTGGTCCTCGTCTTCCTCACCTCGCTCTTCTTCTCCGCCTCGCTCCGAGGCGGCGTGGGCTTGAACTACCTGGAGCCGCCGGGCTGGGACGAGTCCAGAAGGGTGAAGCTGGTTCCGAGCTACGTGGGCGCGCGTAAATCGTCGCCCCCCGACGCCCCGCAGAAGAAGACGTGCGCCTGCCACCGCTGCGTCGGAGACCCCGGCGTCTCCGACTGGTTCGACGAAAACTACGATCCGGACATTTCGCCCGTTTGGACCAGAGACAACGTTCAGCTGCCTTCCGATGTCTACTATTGGTGGGTGGTAAGTAAAAAAAAAATACAGAATTCTAATGAAATTACAATTACACGGTCTTTGCTAGTCTTAGCTGTTCAATATAGTGCATCATGAAATGGAACAATGTTAGAAACAAACATACCTTATTCAAACAGGTATGTCATTTGTATTCTCATGTACTTGAGAAGCGTGTAGACAGTATATAAGATACACACACACACACACACACACACACACACACACACATATTCATATAAAACCTAAGAGACATATGTTGGATAGAAATTGTCTGACAAATGCAGAAAATATTGGTTGAATAGTGCATACAAAAACATACGAGTTTTGATTCTATCTCATTGATAGCCACCTTTTTGAAACTTTCTGTCCTCTTTCTCTCCTGCCATCTGTTTTCATTCAAACTGTTTTTGGCTCTCGGCCACGTCTTTTCTCCCGTCCAACTCCATCCTGTCAGTCTGACACAACGGACACAATTGCTAACTCACACAAACACACCACCTGCACCTCTGCGCACGAAGGTTGTTCCGAGAGAGTGAGAGAGAGAGAGAGAGAGAGAGAGAGAGAGAGAGACACGCAGGTGCTCAGAGAGAAACTGTGGTGGAATGAAGAAACTCTCTAAGCGCGCCTTGCTCTCTGTCTTTGTTTTATTTTTGCTTCTCAGATGCTGCAGCCCCAGTTCAAGCCGCACAGCATCCAGCAGGTTCTGCTCAAGCTCTTCCAGGTACCTCATCTTATGAATTCATCCTCCACATACTGTACGCTGCTCCTTTCTCAGATCAATCTCATCAAGTGCTTGACACTCTGGGGGAGCAGGCTGAGGGGAAGGACTGCCTTCATGGGTCTGTCAGTGACCCAGCTCATTGCTTTTGAAATCTATTTGCATATCATTTTTCACTCTTCTTGGCTGCGTGTTTAGATAGCGCTGCCGGGCTCCCTCAGGGTAAAACTGGCCTGTTTCTTGCAATGAGATCGGTGAACATGTGTGTTTTCAAGAGGGATGCGCCCGATACTACTTTTTTTTTTACAGAACAAGTAGAGTACGAGTACTTGCTTGCTTACAAGTATTCACAATACCAATACTGAGTACTTCATAAGGCCTTAACACATTATAGAATTACTTTAATTCCCCCCCCAGATGTTTAGTTATTTCAACAACATTCCTCAGCATGTTTTTTCTAGAACAGGGTCACAAGTTTCACTGCAGTACAAACACAAATTGAACAAAATTATCATATACATAAATATACAACTGGTATCGGTGTCGCGGTATCGGCTTGTATTTTACGAGTACTCAACCCCAGTATTGGTATCGGTACCGATACCCGATACTGGTATCAGTATACCCGATCTCGGTATCGCTATACCAGATGCGCCATACTGCTATCAGTATCAATATATTAACAATCTGAGTCTAGGTTTAGGTTAGGATTTTCTTTTCGTTTTTACGTCTCCTACTTTTGCCGGCGTCCTACTTCATATTCTGCGCAGCACAAACTGAGCTTTATTGTGAAGTATTGTAAAGTATTCTGACTCTAAATCTGAAAACGTGGCCGTGTGTTGCAGGTGATTCCTGGAAGGTCGCCTTATGGCTCTTGGGACCCCGCACGGTGCCTGCGCTGCGCCGTGGTGGGCAACTCTGGAAACCTGCGCGGGGCCGGATACGGGGAGACCATAGACGGGCACAACTACGTCATGAGGTGAGCCAGAAGACAGTCGACAACAAGAAGAAAAAAACGTGGCTTTAGGACGTCAAAGCCAGTCGGGACGGCTATAAGAAGCAGGCAGCAGATGTGTGTTCCTATGCTGTATTTAATCTCACCGTTGTAATGCTTTCATCTGTTCGCTGCGAGGTCACAACAGAGGGATTTATTGTATGTCCGGCAAAGATAGTGCGTTATATTTAACGGCGTGCAAATCCTATCAGTTCAACCTGGCGGCTTTATGCAGCAGTGATAAATCGCTGGGATTTATTGTTGTGCGTGAAGCACAGCAACATATACAGCGTGCTGGGTGTGCAGATTTCTGCAGCGCAGCATAGCATCGCTGCCTACGACAGTTATGAGCACTTCTGTGCATCCGGTAGAACGTGTGTATATATATATACATATATACATATATATATATATATATATATATATATATATATATATATATATATATATATATATGTATACAGTATGAATATATATATGTATATATATTGTATTTCTATATATGTATAAATATACCAAAAATAAAGTGGATTATAAAGTGACCACAATCCAAACTACAGTAATTTTTTACTTCTTGTGTATTCCTGCTTTCAGGAGAACCGAACATCGACAAATGTTGCACGTCCAAAAACAAAACAAAAAAAACAATCCATTGAGTAACTCTCGCCGTGCTCTGTGCTCTGTGCCTTTTCCTTCTCTTTCCCAGGATAAACCTGGCGCCCACGGTGGGCTACGAGGAGGACGCGGGCAGTCACACCACCCACCACTTCATGTACCCGGAGAGCGCCAAGAACCTGGCGCCCAACGTCAGCTTCGTCCTGGTCCCCTTTAAAACACTTGATCTGGTCTGGATCACCAGCGCACTGTCCACTGGCCAGATCAGATTGTGAGGACACACACACACACACACACACACACACGTTCACGCATCCCCACAAACGGAGGACAGCATCGCTGAGCCTCTACGTGTCAATCATTCAGGGGATTTTGTTGAGGCGGCAGCAATTGCACAAAGTGCTGATTGAATGTGCATAATCACTTCCTCTCTCTGTCTCCCCTCAGCACGTACGCTCCAGTAAAGCAGTTCCTGCGCGTGGATAAAGACAAGGTGTGTGATTTTAATGGCTTTTTGCAATTACTTTTTTTTGTACCAGCCTGCCAACAGGCGCACCCCCCTCCTCATCGACGGCAAAGGCTTACAGTGAGATTAGAAAACCTTTGGTTTTAATCGTCTTCCGCTTGCTCTCTAATCCTCGTCAATTATTTAAACTGTCATTCCACTTAAATATACTATCAACTTATACAGATGTAAAATAAATATCTTCGCCGTGGAGTTTTTTTTTCGCAGTGTCAATACAGATTTACTTCTCATACATTGTTCAACAAGTTCAGTTTAAGCCCTGATTGCTATGAGCGTCGCGTGAAGGCGGACATTAAATTTTCAATTCATTTGGTTGACAGCAGTTTTACATGGCTGTATTTCGGGAAGAAGGCCTGGAATTAGGGTCACTGTCTGTTAAATTTCCATTTTGATAGCCTGAATTTAAGGTTTAGTGCAAATCAACGTGACACGTTGAAGCTCAAACGTATCATCTTTCTCGGAGTATTTTCTATGCAGTGTCAGTTTGAGCTCATTACAAAGGGTGCGTAAGAGAGTATTGAGTATTTCTTTTTGTGACAACTTTTCACTTTTACTCCCTGCACAAATATCCGTATCTGTACTTTCTACTTCTTACATTGGGAAAAAAAAAAACGTGCTTGTTACCTTTGTATTTAAAAGATAGACATTCTGTTCAAAGTTATCAACTTATTATTAATCATCGTTATTGTTGCTCTAAGTGGAGTTACACACACACACACACACACACACACACACACACACACACACACACACACACACACACAAATGAAGAACTGTTAACAGCCGCTAAAGGACTGTCACTGATCCTGGAGCTAATAAATAGTAAAGATGTTCAGAAAATCAACCGTACGTCACTTTGTACGGTTTGGTCTGAGTGTTGGGTTACCTTGGTTAAAATCCTCTGTCCTCCACCAGGTCCAGGTATTCAACCCAGCATTCTTCAAATACATCCACGACCACTGGACCCGACACCACGGACGCTACCCTTCCACTGGCATGCTGGTGCTGTTCTTTGCCCTCCACGTGTGCGATGAGGTCAGTCAGTTGACACAAGCACGTGAACATATAAAATATATAAAATGTATGTTTATAGATAGATATATATATATACATATACAAATAGATATGCATGTATACACATATCACAAAACACAACCCTCTCCAACTCTACCACACCTTCTCCAGGTGAACGTCTTTGGTTTTGGGGCCGACAGCCGGGGAAACTGGCACCACTACTGGGAGCAGAACCGTTACTCTGGAGAGTTCAGGAAGACTGGAGTCCACGACGCCGACTACGAGGCCCAGATCATCCAGCGGCTGGCTCAAGCTGGCAAAATCACCGTGTTCCCCGGGAAATAAGCAGCGGGTTTACCTGCTTGTTTCAGTTCTTCAACAGTGGTGGTGGTGGTCTGCACTGTGTGAATTACTCTCATTTTCTCACAATGTCAGCCCCAGTTTGGGTTTCACTCCAAACGAAAAACAAACAAACAAAAAATGGCAGTGACATTGCAGCAAATGAGGTTCTTTGCCACTCAGGACTCAGGTTTGAGTCCACTGACAAAGAGGACTCGAGAAAGAGGAATAAACTACATTTAGGCCTACTTCAGAGACTCAAAACAGTCAGTGAAGAATACTCAACAATGCTAGTTAGAGCTATGACAGAAGGAACACTCCAACGTGCAAATGAGGAATTTTGCTGATCTTTCTCCGCACTATACTGCAGTCTGGACAGGCGAATTCGCTTTACACCTTTAAGTCAGAACTTCGATTTCCCTCTTGCCCATCATCGCCATCATATCACTTCCTTGTAGGTCTCCCTTCGGATTAAGCTGCTGGTTTTGGCTGCGAAGGTCCCTTGCTGCCCTATCGGGAGCATTATGTGTAACAGACCAAATGTAGCAGCACCGCCGGAAGACCAGCGAGGAACTGCTGAGCACGGGAAGTTGAGTAGGAGGAAACTGAGACGGATGGAGGCGTCGTACGACAATTAGCTCAACCAACTTAAATTCTACTGACCAGAGAAGAAAGAGCACAGCGATGGCTAACACATGTTTAGCACGTCAGCATTCTGTTTCCATCTGTGAAGGAAACCTGACTGAGCTGAAGACCCTGTTTTACCTTCACTAGGTTGGCAGTGTTTGTTTGACTTTGACCCGAGGGAGCAACCAGCAACCGAGGCAGCAGGCGAGAAGGAACAAAAAGCTTGACTTGGATTTTGCGCAATCAAGGGCCAGTCGTCGAGAAAAAAAACCCCAAAAACTTTACGATGGCCTTTGGTTCAGCCTCATCTTGCTTTTTCAGAGTCTGGAATGG
The DNA here is from genome assembly GCF_046127955.1 of Nelusetta ayraudi. Classification (NCBI taxonomy): domain Eukaryota; kingdom Metazoa; phylum Chordata; class Actinopteri; order Tetraodontiformes; family Monacanthidae; genus Nelusetta; species Nelusetta ayraudi. The sequence continues at coordinate 1,478,972 of NW_027466121.1, read as the reverse complement.
CTGAAACTGGATTTGAACTGTTGATGCGCAGCAAACTCACCGGCTTTTGTTGGGAGAAAAGCAACCGCGCTGTGCTCGTTTTTCTTTCACAGACCTGCACTCGGGCCCGAGCGTCCAACCTGTGGAATTTTTCAGCCGTCGGCTTCATTATTAAACACTAACCACAGACTTGGGACCTACATTAACTGTATTCCCTGTTTTTATCTCCACTATGACGATGTTTCCTATCTCGAGTTAAGCTCTGAGTTACACTTTGGTTTGATCTTTAATGAGCATTTGATCAGCAATTTGCATCCATCACTTGTACACAAACATCAATTCAGAAAGTGCTGCTAGACTCTAAAGTTAATGGAAAAACAGAACGTACAAGCCACTGAAATTCAGAGTGTTTTGTTTTGCGCTGAAGCTGCAGGTTTGTCCTACAAAAAAAAACCTCAAGGTTCCAGTGCAACTGTGGAACATTTGGAGCCTCTTGAGTTGTAGCGAGTGTCAGCCCTTCTGAACCACACAGTATATGAACTGTGACATCAGTGTCAGTCAGAGGCTATTCTGACATACAGTAGTCCAAGTAAAGTCATACTTCATTTCAGGAATGGGGAAACACTTACTCCAAAAGTGAAAAGTAATGAACCACTTATAGGTTGAAGGAGAAATCTCCCAAAAAAAATTGCCACTATTTTTAGTCAGTATTTCCTCTCTTGGGTTGAAAACATTTTTTTTTAGTTTGTTAGCTTCCTCAGAAATGAACACTATTACAATAGATTATTTTTTCATATTTAGTTTCATGACTTGCCATTATAACACTCACCAGCCCCAATACAGACAGTATCTTCTAACATAGGATTAGGTACACAAAATGTAACTAAATCTGCATTTTTAACAAGTTGAAATTTAATAATTAATAATTACACATTTAGCCCGTCCTAAAAGCACATGGTCTCCAACGAATTCGAACCAACTGAAGAGTCTTTGCTGGGTTTCATTGGATTTAAGATAGAATTTAGTCAAGTAGCGACGTACGCGCATGAAACCTGGTTCATTTCCTGAGACATCTCGACGCGCCTCCCCTTCTATTAGCTTGACGATTGTGGCACTAACTCACAGGTTGAAAGTGATTAACTGTGTGTTTCCTGGTTTTTACGCTTTCGACTATTGACTGAATTCGGTTTAGCCGTCAGTATTTTTGTCCCAGTGATTCACAATGTGAAAGAAAGGAACAAAAAAAAAAACAAAAAAAAAAAACAATATAAATATCACTCTCCACCTCTGAAATGGTACAGAAGCTACGTAGGAAACTTGAACTATAGGTTCTTCCACACGATAAATGTTCTTTAACTGAAATGGCAGACAAACAAGATAGAGGCTAATCTCAAACGTATGAATTTTCTTTTTCCTACGTAGGTTTAGCGGTGCAGTGCCGTTTTGAGCTCCGCGGGCTAATTCACAAGGGCGCGTGTGCCGTAAAGGACAGTGCCTCCCGGACTGGTAGCGCTCGTGTGTGTTTGTTGCCGTGTTTATTTGATCATATTTCGATCACTTGTATCGCCGCTGTCTGTGTCTCAAACCTGCATTTCATGTTGCACATAACAGGTTCTCTAAGGACGCTAACTGTCAGAGCAGCTAAATGTGTACAAATTGATATTATTTTCTGTTTTTGTCTGCCTCTCTTTCTCGCGCTCGCGCGCGCGCGCACGCACACACACACACACACACACACACACACACACACACACACACACACACACACGCTTTGGTGCCTTGTCCCGCTGCTGGAACTCTTTGGCTTGACATCTGCTACCTTTGCGTATTTTATTTTTCCCTTTATGTTACACGGATCCTCTGGCTAGAGCTGTGCCTTGTAAGCGTCGCGCGCACACTTAAACACACACACACACACACACACACACACAGCCTTCTCCTCAAGATCCAGGCTCATCCCACTCATCACTTCTGCCTGGTTTGTGCATATGTTTCTCTCTTTTTTTGAGATGTGCCCGTTGGCAAAGGGACAGAATGTGAACTCACCTGTTTTATTTCCATGTTGTGTGTGTGTGTGTGTGTGTGTGTGTGTGTGTGTGTATATATATTTCTAGATAGCGCATAGCTACAGCTGTCAGACAGGGCCGTCGCTTTGGATTCAGGCCCACGCAGCGATAGGTTGTATCTCTCTGTATTGTTACACTATAAATAACTGTCGATGAGCAGATGAGGCCACCAGCCTGTGGCGCCGTTGCCACGATCCACTGCTTGTTTTACTACATGCTCTTTCCATCTTCAAAATAAATGGGTGACTTGTTCCTGAGGCAGTGTCACAAATCTTTTGGCTCTTATAAAAAAAGGTTCTTACTTTGTGTCCACACTTACTGTAGTATTGGTCAGAATCCACTTTTTACGGACACGTTTGTGCCAGGTAACATTTGAATCTGGTGCATCGTCACAATTTGAGTATATACTGTACTGTACATAGCAGCAAGGTTTTCCATAAAACCAGTAACTTAACAAGTTCAAAGCTTTGATTTTTAAACGAGATTTACCCTTAGCAGCAATTTTATGAGGTACACTTGTTCACCTGCTAACGCAAGTGTCTCAACAATCAATCACATGGCTAAGGAACTCAATGCGCCGAGTCATGTAGACGCTTTCAAGCTGACCTAAAGTTCTAGCAGAGAATTATACAATTAGCATGGAGATAATTAGGACAGACTGATCTGGCTGTGTCATAAGGGGCTGTTCCTCCCACATTAGTGGCTAGGACAGCGGCTGGCTGCCACGTTTTTATAGAAAATGATCCCCCGCCACACCCCACCAGGGTTCCACCTGCTGACGGCTGCTTCTGGTGGGAATTAATGCACCGTGTCACGATGCTCAATTGACCTAAGGCCGGTTGAGTTCACTGAACTCGAATGGCCTCCTCACTGGGTGCATCTACAGCGAGCAACGTATTTGCAGCAACTGCACAACGCTGGCCTAAAGCAAATTGTGTGAGGAACGTTTCAGCACCTCGTGCCACAAAGAATTAAGGCAGTTGTGCTTGCAAGAGAAACAGAAATATGAAAACGGGCTGACAATGGGAGAAAACTCGCTGCAGTAGATATGAGGTGCTGCCCTGCAGGTAGTCTTGTTATTGAGCAACTGCAGCGACGTGACTGGACATTAGCTGAGTTATGAACTCTCAACTCCCAGAATAACACAAACAAGACAAGTTTTTTTTCTTTCTTTAATTCATTCTCCTTAAGTGACATTTCCCCAACATGGAACAGCTACAGTAAGACATTTGGAACATGTTACATCCATTCATCTATGAAATTCCAGCAAACTGAAGTCACAAAAATGTATAATTTTAAAAGGTTAACGATTACGCATGATAATATTTTAACTAAACCCCCCCAAAAAACTGCTTATGTTAAACAGTGAATGGCTTGTTGGTTTAAGAAAGACTATGACACAACGAGTGGTTGATGCGGAAAGCCAAGGCTCCTCCCTCACACCAGTGGATGACGCTCTCACACTGACATCAATCATTAGGATTTTCTGTTTTTGCCCCACTTGAGGACTGAGAATTTACGGTTAAAATCTCAGGACAAGACCCCCCAAAAAAAAACAAAAACAAAAAACCAAAGTGCTTTGGGGGTATTATGTACTTCAGCAGAGAAGCATTGAGATGCAACACGAACACGGTGAGAATGCAGGAGCTTTTCTGAAGAACAGTTCCAGTGGGAGGGTCTGTCACAACCACCAACATCCCTCGACTTCTTCTCTGCCCACGAAACATGCACAGTTCGTCCCTTTCTGGAGAATCTTCCAACGTATTTAGGAATCATTATTATTATTATTATTTTATGTTACAGAGAATAGTCAGTGGTCACTGATAAGATAAATATATTAGTGGCTCATTCACAGTGGGTCACTTGCCAACGTGATGGGACAGAGTAATTCAGCTTTTTGTTTTTTTTTGTTTTTCTTGGAACATTTTCTGACAGGCTACGAGAGGAAACGCAGAGGCGGGAAGGGTTTTCATCTCAGACGATCAGCTGGGACTTATTGACAAACGCCTCGCTATCTATTCACACTTCCTGCTGGAGGTTTCTGACCTAATTTTGATTTTATTTAGCACACAAACCTCCCTCGCTCTCTCTCTCTCTCTCTCTCCCTCCTTCCGCTTAGTTTTCTCCCAGCTTCAGTCGAGCAAACTCGTCAGCTATTTGCAGCGCCTCCTTCAGGCAGTGGAAGTTCTTGCCCGTCGCCTGGGCCGACATGTCTTTGCCGCCTCCCTTGCCATCCATCAGTTCGGACAGCTCCGAGACCCACTCGTTGGCCTTGAGGCCGCGATCGGCCACTTCCTGTAGGGGAGGAGGACGAGAGCGGGGAGGTTACTCGTGTGTTCAAAGATAGATAAGAAAAAAGGGAAACATGATAAATAGATAAGAAAAAAGGTTTTAAAAAAATTTTTTTTTAAAAAAAGGTAGAAAATTATAGATAGATAGATTGGTAGATAACCAGGCGCTTTCGTACCTTGGGGACTTGACAGAGGCAGGTGATCTTGCCGGCCTCGGGGTCGACAGTGAAGAGCATGGCGGCGGTCTGAGGCGACTGAGACTTTAGCAGCTTCAGAGACTCGTTGAGTGCCTGAGAGATGAAGGGAGGGGGAAGAGAGAAGAGTGGAGAGAAAGAAAGGCGGGGGAACACAGTGAGGAAGAATCCTCGTCAGCACTGTTGATGTCTCAAGGTCAGAACTGATGTTCCACTAGCTGGTTGGGTCCCGTCGCTACGACACAATAAGATATAAGCTGCCTAAGAAAAACGTGCCAGCATCGGGTATCGGTATCGATACCAGGATCGGGTATCGGTACCGATACCGGGGTGGAGTACTCTATTCATACTTGTAGAATATGTGCCGATACCAGTTGTATGTACTTATGACAGTATTTAGTGAAATTTGTGTTTTTGCTGCTGTGATACAGGCTGAGGAATGTTGTTCAAAAAACAGAACATACATGGAAGAAGAAAATCAAAGTAATTCTATAATGTGTAATGGCCTTAACAAGTAGTCAGTATCTGTATTGGGGAGTATTGAAATGCATGTATTTATACTCTACTCCTTCTGTAAAAAAAAAAAAAATCATAAATCAAGCCACATTTTACACACTGGACCTCTAAGTATCACAGGAAAAGTGGATTGTGCAGCAACTCTGACCTTTGACGAGGCGCCGGTCTCCATCTCCATGATCAGCAGCGGCTGGTTGGGGTTGCTCTGAATCACCTCGCTGGTCTTTTCCAGGACTCGCTTCTGGATGTCGGCCTTGTAGGAGCGGTCCAGGTCGTCCATGACCTTCTTCAGGCCCTTCAGCGTCTCCCTCATCTCGTCCTTCTGCCACTGGCAGATCACTGCAGTGCCTATCGACTGCAGGGGGGGAAACCCGACGCGGTGATGCAAAAGACGAGACTGCTTGTGGCAACGGAGAAATAAAAACCGATCTCTTACCTCCGTCATGTCGGCGATCTCTTTCTGAATGTCCTTGTTGGGCGCGGTCTGCTCTTTCACTTTGTCTCCAATTGCAGACAGAGCCTGGTGGAGGGAATCTGCTTTCCGCTGGGCCTGGTGGGTATGAGAAATGAGTACGGTAATTAGAGGAAATTAAAAAGACTCAAAGTGAAAAGGGGGTGGGAGAGGGACGAGAAGGAGAACAAAGAGAGAAAGCAACTCCAAGAGGGATCAAACAGCATTGTCTAAAATAGTGCAGACGAGTTTGCCCTCGGGCCTGGGTAGAGGGGGAAATGCAAAGTGAACTTCTCTACCTCTGTTTTTCACACGCCGAAAACAAACTCCATTAAAGTTTCATTGCCTTGGAGTGAAAAATGACAGAGCACCTCAACCTGAGCAGAATAGAGTTGGCCTTCGTACCTTTCAACAGGAAAAACTGTGATTAAACTTTAAAAAGCATTACTTGAGGACTTTGTGTGATCTGAATTTGCACCCAGCATTTGTCCTTCGCACAAAATGTGGGTGGTTTGTTTGAAGTTCACGATAGTTACCGACATTATCTTCAAGATCTTAAAGGTTAAGTGTGTAATATTTGGAGATTTTTAAAAAGAAACAACAACATGAAGTGGTTACATTTTAGAACACGGCGCTCTTTCACTCAAGTGTCTTGGGGACGCCGTACCCTCCCTCTCCCGAGCCTGCCAGTGAACTACGGTGGCCTACAAGCACAAACCTGGATACCTCGTCCACCTTCTTCTTCGTTGGTTTATTTACAGACACGAGTGTTCACCCTAATTACAAAAGGCGGTCAGGCGGGCTGGATTGTCCACACCAGGCTTCCTTACAAATATTGTAGTGAGACCCTTGCTGTATGTAGATTGTTACATATAAATATAAATATACATACAGTATATGTATATAAATATATAAAATAAGAATAACCATTCTATGGGTAGCAAAACAAAATTACTTTTATTATACCGTTAGTGTACACTTTTATTTTGGTATTTATGGGTGTATATTAAGCTTTTACCAATATAAAAAAATCACACTGGAAGTTTAAATCGGTTTTATGGGAAAAATAACAATACGACATTCACAGAATGAAACGGCCAGGATCAACAACTCACAAGTGAATGGTCTCAAACAGACTGACGGTGCCCAGTGAAGGTGAGCGACAGCGAGTGCGCGCACGTGCGTTTACTGACCTTCTGGGCCTCCGCTCCCGTCACAGCAACGATGCGCCGGATCCCCTTAGCAATGGCCTCCTCGGAGACGATGACGAACTGCCCGATGTGAACCGAGTTCTGCAGATGGCTGCGGGGGAACACGGCGCAACAGCTCATTTTACGGGCAGCCTTGCACACAGAGGCTGAGCAGAGAAAACGAACGAGCCGTTGGCACCGTCTGATTTTAAATCTAAAAACCTGTTGAGTTGATACGGCAACTAAAGAGAGAAGAACTTTATGTGGTTTCACGCTGTTCAATCCACCGCTAGTTTGGTTTGCTCGGAGAGTCTGCTTCTTTGGGGGAATGTCGACGCGGTAGAGGAGACCGAAAGAAAAGCACCACACTCACGTTCCACCGCAGAACTCAATGGAGGTGAGGGAGCCGGCGGTGCTGTCGGGATCCTTCAGGAGCTCCTCCACGGAGATGCCGATGGACACCACTCGGACCGGGTCTGGGTAAGTCTCATCGAAAACGGCGCGCAGGCCTTGGATGGCCTTGGCCTGAGCAAGGGGAGCGTCCAGGGCAAACACTGGCTGGAGATGGTCAAGTGTGGGACAGGGGACAGGGAAGGTCGAGGTGTTTGTTTTATCGTTGAAAGAGGATTTAAAAAAAAAAAAAAAATGTAATCTTTAATTTCTTCCTGTCTTTGGAATGCCCTTCCTGATCATCTGCGGGCAACACAGACAGTGGAAGCCTACAGGAAAGGACTGAAAACCCACTTTTCCAAGAAAACTTTGAGTTAGACTGTTTTAACTCCTGTGTCCTCTGTGTTTGTATCCTGTCTCCACTTACTGTTCAGAATGTGCCTTAAATTCTAGTTGCAGCTGTGCCTTTTCAGCTCTTCATACTTTTTTCCTCTTTGTTGTTGCTTTACTTTCTTTAATTGCATTTTATCTGTTAGATACAATGTTGCCATTCATGCTCTCTATGTTATCTCAGTTTAAGCACTTTTTGAATGTTGCACTACTCTCATGATTTTAAGCACTGTAATTATTATCATCATTATCATTATGATCATCATCATCATCATCGTCAATAAATAGTGGAGTCTCGTTCTGGAGCTCCTGTCCCCCTACGCATGCTGTTAGTAAGTTAATGTCAACTTTGAGATGCTGCTTATGACAGCCAATAATAATAAAAAAAAATAATAATAATAATAAAAAAAAAAGAAATTCAACTTTTTAAACAAGACGATTATACTTGAACATTGCACATCCTCAAACAAACCAAAAATAAGGACAATAGAACATCAACTCTACAGTGCAACTGCACTGTTCCGCTGCACGACGATGTCGCCTGCGATCCTCCACCAACCTTAGCGTCTCTTATCATGGCGCAAGCGATCTCCTCGGTCCGTCGGACCTCCCCCGTGCTCAGGGCGCCTTTGGCTGTGAAGTCAAAGCGCAGGCGGTCGGCGGCGACCAGGGAGCCCCTCTGATCGGCCTCCCCCAGGACGCCTCGCAGGGCAAAGTTCAAGATGTGCGTTGCCGTGTGGTTGCTCATGATTGGCCGACGGCGACCCTGGGAATCGGAAATGCAACCTTCATCGCGAGCAGTTCAACGCAGTTTCTAAAAATCTTCTCATTGGGTGGCTCGCCGACGTGCTCCCACCTCGTCAACGTGCAAAGCAACTTGGTCTCCGACTCGTAGCGTTCCGTAGACTGTCCCCACGTGCAGGACGTAGCCTCCTCTGACTTGCGTGTTCTTGACCGTGAACTCCATTCTCTGCGATGGTAAACAGACAAGATGCAGGGATGATATGGAGCGACACTCACAATGCCGTGAATTTCTGCAGGACACCCTAGGAACAGGTGTAGGCAGGTGATGTACGACTTAACCAGGAGCCAGTGTAGGTGAATTTAAACGCAGGATTTTTTTTGTTCAACAATGTGCGTGGATGCCGAATTGGTTTATTCTGATCAAAAACTTGTCTGCGCGAGATCATTTTATTGCTGCATCCATCTGAACAGGGATTTAGATTTTTTTTTTCAATCAACCAAAGCTTAGATTTGATTGATCGTGATTGATCAACACGAGAAGTGAAAGTTAGCGAAAGTTACAATGATGTTGTATTTGCCAGAATTTTAAAATATTAATAGAAAGAGTTATTTCAAAAAAATATTCCCTGTTACAAAAATGTGATTCATTTGAAAAAATAAAATATGACAATTGCATAAATTATTTGTCAAGAAAGGCTGTCCAAGTCTTAGCAATAAGAATAAGAATCCACATCATTTAGAGTTTTTAACAAGGAGTTAAATCAATCATTTAAATTATAAATCATAAATAAATACATTTTTTTTTTTTTAATATGAAGCCTAAATTCCTTGGCGTTTCTGGTCAGACTTACGTCCCCCGTGCTGTCGTCCTCTCGGAGCATGAAGCCCTCGTCGAACGTCTGGCCGCCCTGCTCTGCGTAGAAGGACGTCTGGTCCAGCACCACGCCGCACTCCTGCCCCGAGGTCACTTCGTCGCAGAAGGCGCGCTCGCGCCGCAGGGCCAGCACGGTGGCCGAGGCCGGCTGGAAGTCTGAATGCGACACGCACGACTCGGGATTAGTTGAAGCCGCCGAGCTCCCGAGGACGGCGAAAGGCAAGGACGTCGCTCACCGTATTTGCCGTCTTCGTCGGAATTGTATTTGTACTTTGGCGAGTCGTCGGTGGCGGGGACGTTCTTGTTTCGAAGTTCTTCTATGGCGTAGATGTCCAGCATGATGTGGTCCTGGTCACCTGCACCCTTGCCCTGGGACTTCAACTGAGTACAGAGGGACAAACAATGCATCAATTTAATGTTTCAATGACTATATGCAATTGCAAAACTGTGTGAATGACAACTTAAGATGCAGTGTGTGTATTCAATGTCCAATGTCTTTTCTTTGCCATCAATGGTAAAACTCAACATTTGATCCAGCAAATCCCTTATTTTGTTGAATGAAATTGCTCAAATGTGCAATTACAGTTTTTTACAAATCACATAGAAAGCTAAGGAAAGAAAAAAAAAACTTTACCTGACAGTATTCAGAAAATATTTGAGAAATATTTTAAGAAACAAAGTGTTGCATCTGTCAAAGGAATCAGTTTATGGAAAAATCGGAGTCAGGAAACCAAAAGGCCGAATATGAGGAAACAAGAATGCAATGTGAGGCCGCCCCCCCCCCTCTTTTGGTGTATATCGAGGATGCATTCTGCATGTCTTGATTCTTGTGGTATCGCTGATGAACAAATAGATAATACGCATCATGTGTATATGGCCTGGTCATGGGACATTGTTAAAATCTTTTTTCCTGCTCTCCTTTATTTAGGATTTTGGAAACTTTTCAATTGTTTTATCTGAATTGTTATTTCAGAACTGCAAACTTTACCTGTGCAGCTTTCTTCTCCTCCTCAAAGGCAGCAATGTCCACAGTCAGGCCTTTTTCCTCTGCGATGAGGGAGGTCAGGTCCAGCGGGAAGCCGTACGTGTCGTACAGCAGCCATGCTGTGTCACCTGCGTCGGCACAAGTCAATCTTTCTCAGTGTGCAGAAGTGTGCGTGTGTTATTACAAAATAATAACGCGACATTGTGAGCCAGTGAGACGCATAGGTGCGACCACATTCCAGACATGGCTGCTGGGCGATGTGATCTCTACAGCGCACGTTCAGTGCGGCCACTCAATTCATCAAAACAATGATGTCTGTTGAGAAGCTGAAGTCTGATTGTGGTGGACGTGGTCCATTAGTGATGATGATTTCCTAACTGACTGAGATCCAGAGCCATATTTGTTTAAGTCAAAACTCGTTTAACTCAAGAATGTGTTTGCTTCTTGTGTCGTAATGTTACGGTGAATGGTGAATGTGCAGGTCACAAACTTGTACACAGGAGAATTTCTGAGGGGAGCAGCTTGCATCTCTGCCCACCGGGTCTCAAAACAACCAACACTTAATAATTAAAGGGAACATACCTACTCAAGCTACCATGGCGGTGAGCAAATTTGCCAAATTGTTGAACTATCCCTTTAATTCGCTATTTGAATAGGTCATAAAAGGCAACACATCCCTACAAGAAAAAAAAAAAAGAAGGCCTTACCTGGTATGGTCTTGCTGTCAACGAGGCTCGTGATCTTCCTGTCGAGGATACGGCGCCCCCTGCTGAGAGTTTTGAGGAACTGCACCTCCTCCTCGTTAATGACGTCCTTCACCGCTTCGGGGTCCTTCCTCAACTCCGGGAAGGCGTCGCCCTGTTGAGGAAAAGCGGGAGGGATGAGAGAAAGGATTGAAGAAGGCAGAGAAGGAAGGAGAGGGGAGGCAGGGATCCGTTTGCAGTGACCATCGGGGTAAACAAGCAAAGCAACATGTTGCGTCTTACCAGAGTTTCAACCACCACGTCCACCAAAGAAGCAAAGAAGCCTCGCTGAGCTCCCAGCTTCTCGTGAGAGTAGCGCACAGCGCGACGCAGGATCCTCCGCAGCACATAACTGAGGAAACAAACAGGTAATTACAACTTTATAATCAGTTTTATTTTGAGTTACAGTGCGCTGCTTACGTGCAGACACCATCAAGCACTTGTTGCAAGTATATAAAACAACAAATAATGCAAGAAGAAGTAGAATAATGTCACAAACAAAGCCACAATGCTGAATAACGTTTAGTTAGTCAAGTAAGTTAAGCTATAACACGCTTGTATCATATATATGTGTAAATGGCTCACGTCTCACCCTCGTCCAACATTATCTGGCCGACCGCCATCTGAAAGGGCAATGGTGATCGTGCGTGCATGGTCAGCCAGCACTCGATATGCCATGTCAATGCCATCTGCGTCCTCTGCGCCCACCTTGCCTGTGTAAGGCCGAGCACCTGTGCCCTGAAATAAAACAGATATAAAAAATATCAGAGTTCAAAAACTGATGCTATTTAATCTGTTAAAAAAACAAACAAAAACACAAAAAACACCACCAACAACAACAACAACAATAACAATGCGTTCCACTGATGATGAGATTACCTTCTGAATGGCTTCAAAGAATGGGACGAAGAGGTCAGTGTCATAGTTGGACATCTTGTTCTGCAGCACGGACACCAGGCGCTCCAGACCCATCCCCGTGTCAATACTCTTCTTGGGCAGTGGCTTCAGCACCGTCTCAGACTCTCTGACAGAGTGGACAAGGATCGTGTGTGAGTGGACAAGGATCGTGTGTGCGCGTGCGTTCAACTTTGTCAATATTTTTGAACAGATTTGCATATCAGGTGGAGAGATGAAGGCAAGTCAACACACTACGACGTACCGGTTGAACTGGATGAAGACCAGGTTCCAGATCTCCAGGACGTTGGGATCGTCCATGTTGACCAGGTGTGCTGCGTCGCGGCCTCCGATGCGGTCGTAGTGGATCTCGCTGCAGGGTCCGCACGGCCCCGTGTCTCCCATCTCCCAGAAGTTATCCTTCATGCTGCCGGGCAAAATGCGAGCCTCCCCCACCCTTCAGGTCAACGAGATGGCAGAAAGGTCAAAAAATGTTAACGTAATGAAGGATTCATCCAAATATTGCTTTTTTTCCCCCCCCTTTGATTTACGTGAGAAAATACAGAATAATCAACATCAGTGCAGCCTTTGGAATTCTTTCCAGTTCCAAGTTTCCTTCATCGACTGACGAAGTGAGTCATTCTTTGCTCTCTATTCTCATGTTATAGATGCCCTCATTCTGCTTCTTGAGCAGTTCATCTCATCCCCAACATCAACTCACCCCAGATCAATCCAAATCTGTTTACACTCCAGGTCGGGCTCCAAACCGGCCTCCTCATTGCCGCCAAAGTAGGTGACGTACAGACGCTCTACGGGAATGCCGAATTCTTGGGTCAGCAGTTCCAGAGCCATCTTACAGGCCAGGTGCTACACGTGGAGGGCAGAAAGAACAAAACCAGTTCAGAAAAAAAATATATCTGGCGGTATTTAAGTTTACAGTTGTATTGTTATTATAAGGCCAAAGTTGGCAGTGGAGGTGATTGCAGCAGGGAATCGTGGGTTTGTTTCAAAAGACTACTAAAATTGCTTTTTACTGTTCATGAAGTTAATAAGATTAGACGTTAGTTGACCAAATCAACAGTTTGGTCTAGCAATTAGCCATCTGAGACACTAAAGCCCTGTAAAACTTTAAGTCATTCCAAATCTTGTCAAATTTTTCCAACTCTCCCCCCCAGACATTCAAATTATTTCTGTTCAAATTCCTGTCTAAAGCATTTGTCTTTGGCTACAATTTAATTGCACAGTCACATAAAACAACAACAACAACAACAACGTTACCTTGAAGTAGTCCCCAAAGGACCAGGACCCCAGCATCTCAAAGAAGGTGTGGTGGTAGACGTCCTTGCCAACATCGTCCAGGTCGTTGTGTTTTCCTCCAGCGCGGATGCACTTTTGCGTGTTGGCAGCGCGGCGAAGCTTGGCCATGGGGTGGGACGGATCGATGGTGTTCAGGAAGATTGGCTTGAACTAAGAGAAAACGGCAACAACGGAAATCAAATACGAGCAAATTTGTAGCGCGTCGCTTCAGCGAACGTGTCCAAATCCAAAGGGGCGTCGTACCTGATTCATGCCGGCGTTGGCGAAAAGCAGCGTGGGATCATCCAGCGGGATGGTGGCCGACGAGTGGACGTACGCGTGCTCATAGCGACGGAAGAAGTCAATGAACTTCTGGCGGATCTGAGCGCCGGTCAAAGAGGAGTCCATGTCCAACAAAACTGTCTGAAGGGCAGCAGGAAAGAGGAGAGAGGCGCCGGTGAGTGATTCTCATTGGGAGATCGTTGAGCGAGTCGCTATTAATTGAAGGTTCCATTCTTTCAAAACTGTTTCGGTGCAGCTGGTGATGCAGTCAGCAAACTAAATACATAAAAAATATAAATGAGCCACATCCAAGAAAAACCTTAAAACCTGCATATGACCGTCTTTGCCCATGAGGATGCAGGTGAGGCTTTATGTTTTGTTTGGTGGCAGGTCAGTCATTAAAAAAAATGTAATTAAAAACTGTGAATAAAGATGTTGGAGTTTACAACGGAAGAGCAAAATGAGTGAAAAGTGTTGAAAAGAAAACCTTGGCGACAGTCCTCAGCGAGAACGTTTGAAATTATTTTGTAAGTCATTTGTGTTCCTAACTGTAGTGCGTGACTGCTGTTTTGTTGTTGTTGTTTGTTTGTATGTATTACTGTAACTTTGCTTTTGCTGCCCTCTTGGCCAGGTCGCTCTTGAAAAAGAGATTTTAATCCCAACGTGTCATTTTACCTGGTTAAATAAAGGATATTGATTGATGAGCAACCACTGAGAATAGGTTACTGTAGTTCACCATTACATGATGGGCTTAAACAAATTGCAGTGCCCAACGCCAGCAGCTACCAGCTCTGGTGCACTCTCCATGCACTCTAAAAGTTGGCAAAATACAGGTTTATTCAAGTTTAAAAGATAAACGCTGAGTACATTGTACGCAAGTAAACGCCTAGTGTGTGTGAAATCTGTCCCCATATCGAACATGCTACTATTAAGCTACACTTTGAGGACTGCAGGGTGGCGGCCAGTTGAAGAGACAATACCTAAAAAGCAATTTACTGGATCGCTGGCTTAGTTGACGTCTGACCGGTTTCAACACATCGCTCCTACTGCGATCCAACCAAAAATAGATAGCTTTGTATAATAGATTCGATTCAACTTTTACAAAGCCACACAAATGATATAGTTTGTACTCGGCCCATCATTATTTGTCAAGAGAGACACTGCTTTGTCTTTAAATTCCTTGACACTTTGGTTTACAACCGTTTTTAAAGGCGTGCCATAACAAGCTCTTCCTGCAGGGCTGCTGCTCCAATCATCATTCCTATGTCATAAAAATGCCACAAATTTTTTTTTCTTCTTCTAAAGACTGAGTTTAAAGAGCAGAATAAAATTTAAATAAAATTGAGACGATTACCACAACATCCATTATTTGGCCTGAGCCTTTAATATTTTTCCAAAGTGACTTAAAATTACGTAGGCGTTGCAGTCATAGACATTATTATTTTAGAAGTTGGCAGTTTTCTGCAGTAGCACAGTGCCAAGGAGAAACAATATCGCTTCTTTCGTTTAAGTGGATTATTAGGTTTAGGTGTGGTTTTTAATGTTGCCGCTTGCATCGTCCAATGACCTTATGACGTGTGTATTGCAAATTTGATCAGGACAGATAAAATACGGATATTATAACTTCAAGCAGTGTTTCTGCACTACTGTCTCAAATAATCAATAAGGTATTCCTGAATTTCCATGGTCCGAAGTCTTTCCGTGGGGAGTTTGCTTGTTGTCCCTGTGCGGGTCCTCGTCAGCTACTCCTCCAGTTCAAAGCAACAGACGTACACATCAGGCCAGTGGTTGTCAACTGGTGGAGTCTCAGGACAAACGTGTGTTTCCTTATCATGAAGTCGCGACCCAAATTTACTTTTGGGTCGTGAACCACCAGTTAAGAAACGCCTCGTAAGGCTAATATATAGAGAGCAGGAAACTGGCGGTTGGTGTCATGTGAACTGTTGTTTGTCTCTATGCATTGGTCCCTACAAAAAACTAGTGACTTGTCCAGGGAGCCCCAAGAGAGACGCGATTGGCTCCAGCACTGCCGCAACCCTGAATGCAGCAGAAGCAACGACAGAAAATGGATGGACGGAAGAATGAATACAGATGTGGTCTATCGCGAATATTGATCGTTAGTTATTGATATATTTTCTTTTGTAAACAGCTACTTTTTTTTTGCAAGCATCGTGAGACAATTTTAGGAGTGCGGAATCTAAACAATCTAGTCAGAATGTCTTGAGTTTTCTGTCCAAATGCCACAGCATCACATCCAACAGGACATTGTTTTTAATTGAAAGGCAGCGCTCGCTGAATTCCCTTCAACGGTAAAGGAAACCACACAGCTGGTGCCGTGCGCTCTCTGGGGTCAGGACGTGGACGATAAACAGCCAGTGTCCCCATCCTGACGACAAAAAGCCCAATGCAGACAACCAGAGAGAAACATTAAGGAAGTGTCAGGCCATGATAGGTGCATGATGTAACGTTGTGTTGTGAAAGAAACATTGATTTGTTGATGGAACACCGGCGTAAAGAGGGACACGTTATGAGGTGAGATGACGGATCAGGTACTTAAATTAAACAATGGCATAAATAATACAAGTAAAAGCCATACTGTCCATTTTTATTTGATTTGATTTTTTTTTTTTTTTTTTTTTAAGCCAGAAAAGCCAAACAACCAAGGGTTTTGGGAGGCTGGTGCAGAAAATGTGTACGCCCAGTGACAGTGGATGATTTCAGTGGGTCGAAGAAGACGCTGCACCATAAAGGACCTTTCCGTGGCATCAAAATAGTTTATATTTGTGGCTCACAACAAAGCGCTCGACGGGCTTGTATGATGTGTTCACGGCTGAATGGATTCAAGTCCGTCTACTGCGGTTAAAAACAAGCAACCAAACCTTTTCAAAGAGCGTCTAAAAACTGACGTGCGAAAATTTCACACCGCCGTCTGATTGTCAACCGTGAACTTATTCTGTAGAACCACTAGCATGGCGTGACGTTAGCACACCGAATGTACTTAGCGCCACACTGTTAAGCTGAGGCGAAGATTCAATGCGGCTATTACACCTGACCGGACTCGATACGCGAACACACAGCTTATTCAAAACTATGCGTGAAATGTAATACTCACAGTCGTCGATACTTTGCACAATGAATCAGTCGCAGGTCCCAGACTCACTGCTGTAGTCCCACGCCACCCGACTGAAAAGACGCGTAGACAGCTCGGAGGAAGTGAACAAGCAATTTGACGGAGACCCATTGGTTCGAAACACCGGCAGGCTGAAAAATAACCCGTGGCTATTGGACAAGGCTCCTGTCGTTCACACCCGAGCCCGCCACGCCAATCGTATACAATTCGACAGTGCGGCTGATGCAATGGATGCCATATGATGGAAAGCCAACACATGTTCTCTTCATTTTATGGAATGCTTGATAATGTATTAATAATTTGGTCACTTAAATGATATATGTAATTTTGTATAAATATTCTTGTTTTTGTCGTTTTAAAAATGTATTGAGATATCTATTAATTTTGACGTGGAAGAGTGACCAATTGTTTAACATGACAAATTAAAAAAATTATGCCATTAATTCTCTGGAAGTGTAATTTAGGGAAACCTCAATATAATACGGAATATTTATCCACAGATTATCAATTTATCAACAATCATTTGTTCACGCTACTACGCAAACAAAGGGGAACCTTTTGCGCTTTCTTGTTTTTTTTTGGGGGGTCGGGTTTGGAGTCGGACTAATTCGTCACAGCTTCCGTGGTAAATTTTCCTGCAACAGAGATCAGCAAAAACCCGCTGCTACTTTCCGTTGAAAGGCCAATACTTGCATCTGATTGGCTACTTCTTCTTGCCTTTGCCGCTAACAGACGCTAACAACAAATAGGATAGGAACCCATTACCCTCTAACCAATCAGAAGCTCGAAGGGGCGGGTCTTGACTGAACTCCGTTGCAGAAAAAAAAACAACGTGCTGCTTCCGCTCTTTTCGTCCACTATTGACGTTCCCCTCAGTATGCCGACTGACACAAAACGTGTTCGCGGGCCAGATGTGTCCCAAAGCCCGTCTTTGTTTGTGTGCAAGCCCGTCGGTGCTCTGCCCTCGCACGGCCCTCGACCCGATGGACGTCAGCGAGATGAAGTGGACGTGCGGCCCGTTTTTGTCCGATGCGGACTGGTAAGCCAAGCGAAAGGCTCCGCGTACATCGAGGCTGGCAACACCAAGCTGATGTGCTGCGTTTACGGCCCCAGAGAAACGGAGCGAAGAGATGAGACAGACATGAAGTGTGGAAGGTATGTATGGTTTATTTTTAAAATAATAAAAATAAAAATAAAAGTGTCATTTATAGTCACTAGTGACATGTAATTTGAAACTATTTTTCGAAACTACCTCGTGAAAACTACTTCAGGCTTCTTCAAAAGTAGAATATGACAAAGGCCAGACTTAAACAATACAACAACAAAGTTGATTTTTTTTCTCTCTCTTTCCTTCTTGGCATCTTACCTTCTATACTGTTTTTTTTATGAACTAATAGAACTTACTACACTTTGTCTCTATCGCTTGCATCTTCTCCACTCCAGGTTGACCACTGACATGCGTTTCGCCCCGTTCTCCTGTCCCGAGAGGGGCTCGTGGATTCAGGGAAGCCAGGACAAGGATCTCTCGCTGATGCTGCACGAGAGTCTGCAACCAGCCTTGTGCCTCCACAAATATCCCCGCTCCCAGATCGAAGTCAACGTGATGATCCTCGAGAACAGCGGCTCCGTTTTGGCCCACGCCATCACGTGTGCCTCCCTGGCGCTGGCAGACGCAGGGATCGAGATGTACGACCTGGTGCTGGGCTGCTCCATCCGGCAGGAAGGCGGCTCCTACGTGGTCGACCCCTCCTACGCCGAGGAGAACAGCTGCGGCTCCACGAGCACCGAGAACCAAGGCGGTCTGACCGTTGCGTTTCTTCCCAGCCTAAACCAGATTTCGGGACTGCAGTCGGACGGTGACATGACGGGCGACACTCTGAAGGCCGGCGTTCGTACCTGCATTGAAGGATGCTACAAACTGTACCCGGTCATCCAGAAAGCTCTGGCAAAGGCTGTGTGCCGATCTGCTCAGCCATCGTCACACAACTGAGACACTCGCAAGTGTTTGAATATTCACTGGAACAATATTTTCATCCATTGCTACAACTATGAGTTCTGTTTTCTGTGTTTCACAAGTTTAAAAACTGATATAGTTTCTCATTAAAGGTTCAAGGTTCAAGGAGTCTTTATTATCACCAAGGGGCAAATTGTTTTGCTGCCAGCAGTCACTTAAGACAATCAACCACACAATCACAAAGTAACAACATACAGCACAGAAGACAACACTAAAAATAACGAACAGATTAATCAATTAATCACTTGTTTAAAAGACCTATGGCAGCAGGGACCAAATAATATTTCAGTCTATCTGTCCGGCATCTTGGCAGGGTGCACCTGCAACATGACGGGAGCAACGCAAACTCATCAACCAAGGGGTGGCTCTGGTCAGAGAGGATTTTGAGTTCTGAGCTTGTACACATCAGTAAGGTCATTGAGGTTAATGCCTGCAATTCTGCTGCACACTCCCACTATACCCTGCAAAGTGTTTTTATTTTTGAGGGAAAGTTAAGCCATACCAGCAAGTAAGAGAAGGTCAAAACGGATTCAATAAAACAAGAATGAAACATTTTCATAAAAGTCTCCAGAGTCATAAGACTCTGGTGTGTCCCGGGTGGTGGGGCAGGTCGTTCTCTGGCCAGTAGGGGGCGGCTTAGCAGAACCGTGTCCCAGGTGTGTGAGAGCTCCTTCGTCCTGGTTCACCGTGTGTGGGGTGCCTCTCAATACAACACAGGAAGCAGTCACGTCATGTGACACTCTGAAGAAGACTGAGGCACCAGAGTACTGTCGGGTATTTTAAACTTTAATTTGGTCTATATGTGTAGATCAACCCTGTCCCTAGTATAGATGAGAAGACCAAATGAACTTGATCAGCATATAATATATTGTAGGTGGCCATCTATATTTAATTAGTGATTTGAGCACAGTGCCATTACAAATGGATGGCCAAAACAGGAACAGATGTGTATATTGTTTTTAAAGCTTTAGGGCAACACAATAAATAACACATAAAAATCCATCCTAAATACAATACAGACAGTTACAGTTTCTAAGAGCTTCTGTGAAAACATCTCAGTCACGCCTTTCAGAGGTTCTTCTGTCATTCAGCCAATAACACCAACGTCAGTGTGCCGCAGCCAGGTAGAGTGAAGCACGTTTACATTTTTAATTTAATTTAATTTTATTGACAATTTTGTACGTATGTCAAGCTTTGTGCGTGGAGAGTGACGAGACTAATCACTTTCCTGCAAAGCTTGCTCAACCGTGTGTCACAGTTGACACTTTGGTGTGATTGAACCGCTGAGGTCAGTCAAAGACCTCAATTTCCCGAAACATGACGACCCCAGGAATTCCCCAGAGCAGTATCACACTGATAGTATGCTTTCCAGTCAGTAAACATAGCAAAAATAGACAACTGTTTGTTGTGCTGCTTTATTGGCTCGGCTCCTCCCTGTTAGCCTCCGAGTTCTCAAGAACCAATGTATGGAATTTTAAAAAAGGAAAAGTGGTGAAGATGAATACCTCGAGTGAACCTTTGGAGACACAGGGAGAACATGTTCAGGAACCCTGGAACCTTCTCGCTGCGAGGTAGCAATGCTAACTTATTTTGCGAAAGCCAACATTGAAGACATTCTGAAAATAGTTGGCCGTAGTCTACCAGTCTACCATGCTGTGGGTCTTGGGTTCGAGCCAGCTTCGTTCTGTGTGAAGTTTGCATGTCGTCCTGTGTCTACATTGGTTCTCCCCAAGCTTCTTCTCACCATTCAAACACATTGCCCATAAGATAACGCTTTACATTAATGGCAAAGTCTTTCACAGGAATAGTAGTAACCAGTTTGGAGCAATATTCTACCTCATCTGATGTAAAACTTGAAGTTAAGTAGCATTATTTATTATTTAATACACGCTTGTCAATATTCACAAGTAACATAGACCGCCGGTGTCTCAGGTTTAAAAAAAAAAAAAAAAATAGAATTGAAAATCTTGAAACACCAGTCACCCTCCCACAGAAGACTGCAGGTTTTTGTTGGTGATGTCAGAGTTCACTGAGGTGAGATGAGGTGGAGTGAGTGAGTGACTGACTATGTGTGAGTGGGTGTGTGTGCAAGAGAGGTGGGACCAAATTAAACTGCATAAATACAGTCCTGGCATAGACACTGGTTCTGTATCAAGGAGGGTAAAGACTGGAGAACACTTGGGACCGTACTTGGAAGATAGAGATTCTACAATGTACAACCACAAACGTGAGTCTGTCTATCTATCTATCTATCTATCTATCTATCTATCTATCTATCTATCTATCTGCAAGCTTAACTTTGTATATTTCAAAGCTGAGATGCATTGAGAATATCTTTTTTCAGAAGGAAATAAGACTACAACCACAATCAAAAACACATTTAAGACTATTACTAGATTAACTGAAGTTAATAAAACCTACAAAAAACATTAAAATATTTCCAAATACTTGATTTTATGCCATTTTCTTTTAGTTTTCTCTGTCTGCCACAATTCCTTTCAGACTTATTTATGTTTTCTCCTCCAGCTTGTATTGCTGATGTCGATGTGCGGAGTCAAGAAAACAACTTGGCTCACCGCACCAGGGAGATCGATCGGGAGCGCCTGATTGTCCGCAGGGGACAGCCTTTCTCCATAACTTTGCAGTACTGCGACCCTCTGCCTTCCAAGCATCGCCTGGAGCTGGTTCTGCACCTCGGTAGGCACAGACCCCCCCGAGGGATGAGCTTCGTTCAAGAAAATGCTACACTCCAAATCTGTTTTGTGGCATTACTTTCCCATTCTTCTGAGCCATACAACTATTCAGATCATTTATTACAACTAAAAATGAATTTGTATCCCTCGGTTCAGGCAAGAGAGACGAGGTGACGATCAAGGTTCAGGAGGCTCGGGCGGCTGCTGGCGTCTGGTGGTTTTACCAGCAGCAAGTGCAGAGCGAAACAATTCTCACTCTGTGCAGTCCAGCAGATTCTGCCATTGGCCAGTACCATCTGGTCGTGTTAATCATGTCCCCTGATGGACACATTGTAGAGAGGAAGGACAAAATTAAGTTTCACCTCCTCTTCAACCCGTGGTGCAAAGGTAAAGTCACTACACTTTCTACTGTCTGCTCTCCCTCTCTCCCATAAGTCAACTTCATTATTTAAGATTTGTTAACCATCCAGCAGAACTAATATATATTGATATGTATCACCCTAATTCATTTTAGTCACAAATACAGTATGTGGTTAGAGAACGCACCCTTTCCCAACGCCCCCTATTGAATCTAATTAGATTGTAGCCAAAAACGTAGAGCAGATGCATGATCAAAGTGCCGTACAAATATTTCATTTTATTTCAAGAAACCAATCAGGATGTGTCTGTGTGTGTGTGCCAACCAGATGATGCTGTGTACCTGTCTGATGAAAGTCTGCTCCAGGAGTATGTCATAAATGAGGATGGAGCCATTTACATGGGCACCTGGGATAACATCCAATGTATTCCTTGGAACTACGGACAAGTAACTATCACACACAAACACCTCAAACCCCCCTTTGTTGAGTGTGACACACTTAAAATCTAGTTTCTTCAAAGTGGAGAAAGGTTGACTTTTTTTTTTTTTTTTTTTTTTTTAAATCTGGTGAGTTCAGGGACCCTTTCCAAACAGCTGGTGCCTTTTTTACGTTACCCTTGTCCTGCCTCTTGAGGAGCCTGGGTAAACTCTGTCGCACACAGTCGTACAGCGTCCACGTCTGTCAAGTCAGTGAGGGGATTGTGTGAACTGCCACAGCAGTGTGGGATTGCGGACTGTCTAGGTCTTCATCAAATCCTCTGGTAGTTGGACGGAGGAGACATGTGGACGTGAGGTGACAGAATGTAGCCAAACCACACAAACAAGGGCTTGTTCCTTCACAGCTTACTGGAAGGTCAGCGATGAGGACAAACAGCCAGGGGACAAACAGACGGCAGATACAAAAGTGGGGAACGCCACTTATGTTGTAACGTAACAATATAATATACATAGTATATAACAGTGTAATAATTAAATGACAAAATCAATTTGTAAATTGGTGCTTAATACTTGACTTTTTAATCACTTTGTAAAACACAATCTATGTGTCTACAACATTATTGCTGTTATGTGGGCAAAACCTCTTTTTGCTACGTTTGCTACATTTTTGTCTTCCACTGTGTTTCACTCCCTCTCCTCTTGCTCTCTCTGCCTCTCCCAGTTTGAGGACTTCGTAATGGACATCTGTTTTGAGATCTTGGACAATTCAAAGAATGCGCTGAAAAACCTGGCAAAGGACATTGAGCGCAGATGTGATCCCATTTACGTCAGCAGGATGATCACTACAATGGTGACAGTCTCCTCTAAACAACTGACACAGAAATTGAGAATATGAGCTTCATTTATGTTCTCTTTGTGCAACTCGTACACATATTTCCTCTTATGTAACTGCAAATATACCTGCTTCGCAACTCAAAGGGCTTATTTTCTATCCTCATCTCATGTGCCAGAACACGTCACACATTTTTTTAAATTTTTTATATATATATAGTTTTCAATATTATGTCTGATCTCCAGAGATATCTCCATGACATGTTATATCTACCATACAGGTGAACGCAAACGGTGACAGGGGCGTACTTGCCTGTCAGTGGCATGAGCCTTACTATGACGGCATCGCACCTTATCGGTGGACTGGCAGTGTACCAATCCTCAGACAGTGGAGCAAAACTGGGGCGAGGGCAGTCAAATATGGCCAGTGCTGGGTGTTGGCTGCTGTTGCCTGCACAGGTGAGACCTTCACGACCCTTTTATTTCCCCTAGTTCAGTGGTTTTCAAAGTAAGGGCTGCCAGGGAGTGGAATGGGGGCCGCATAAAATTGGACTGAAGATAGGAAAAAATGTAGATAAATCATAGAATTAAATAATCTTCATCATTATCATGAACACATATAACCTATAATTATTGTTATTCAATATTATTAAATATAATTGATAGTAATATATCAAATGGAGATGGGGTAGACTGGATCCTTCCCCTCTTGTAAACCCTACAACCTACCCCAACCTTGACACCAGTCCTAGCTCTAGCCATAATCCTAACCCTAACCCTAACCCTACTCTAAATCTAACCCCAACCCCAAACCTAACCCTAAACCTAACCCCAATCACTACCCCTACCCTAACCCCAGCACCTACCCCTACCCCAACCTCAACCCCTACCCTAACCTAACCCCAACCCTAACCCAGTGGTCCCCAACCCCTGGGTCGTGGACCGGTACCGGTCCGTGGGACATGTGGTACTTTAGTGCGATCCCCAACACCCCTAATGCTTTTTGAGGGATCATGGCATGGAAAAGTTTGGGAACCCGTGTTCTAGTGCTTTCCAATTTTCTTTCCAACACATTTTTATTTCCGTGTTGCCTTCACAGTGCTGCGCTGCCTTGGAATTCCTACACGCTGCATCACAAACTTCTCATCAGCCCATGATACAAATGGAAACCTGTCTCTGGACATCTTGCTAAATGAAAGATTAGAAATCTACGATGAAAGAAAGAATGAAGAAATCTGGTAGGAACAAGAAAACAATTTAGTCTGGTTTCTTTACAGTCACTACAGTTTCCTTTGATATTCTGAAAGACATATCCTGTCTTTTTGCCAGGAACTTCCATTGTTGGGTTGAGTCCTGGATGAGGCGAGATGATTTGCCCAAAGAAAACGATGGCTGGCAGGTTCTGGACCCCACCCCTCAGGAGCTAAGCAATGGTACATTTCAGCTATACTACTGTCACCTCCAACTTTTTACTGATGTTTCTCTTCATTAAACCCCTGAAACGCCTTTGAAAAGTTTAAGAACGTGTTAATTCCAAAATACTAGAGTGTATTTTGGTAGGGAGGTGTCAGTTGAAAGATGATACTTGTGGCAACTCACCAACTTTTACTCCAAACAGTTCCTTTTTAAGAGAAAGAGCAGAGAAAACTGTGCTTGAATCAAGAGATGTCTCAAGACTGTTGAAACCTTAACTTCTGGCTCTTGTTGATCGCACAAAACTGTTATATTCAGATTCAGACTGGTTTACTTCCTGTGTATGTATCAAAGCATGTTTTATTTTTTTTTTAAAGCATTATTTTGCTCCACAGGTGAATATCAGTGTGGCCCGTGCCCTGTAAGAGCCATTAAGGAGGGAGACCTTGAAATAAAGTACGACACACCTTTCATATTTGCTGAAGTAAACGCAGACGTTGTCCATTGGATTATCCAGCGAGATGGCCAGCAGAAGAAGGTATTAGACCTTGACTTGAATATAATTTTGAATTAATAATAAACTGAACAAATCCATTGAAGTTATGTTCACTGTGACAGATCAGAGAGGACCAAAGGAGTGTGGGAAGAAACATCAGCACCAAGAGTGTTTACGGCAATGGTCGAGAGGATGTCACCTGCAATTACAAATACCCAGAAGGTCGGGATAAAAATTGGCATTAAAGGGACAGTCCAACCTTTTGGCAAATTATCACCATGCTATGAAATGATAATGTAACATTATGAGACAAAAAAAACAAACAAACAACAGGCACTGGTAACTAAAGGGAATACACCGATCACATGACTGTAGTCATCATGGCAATTGGTCAATTTAGGGAATTTGCCAAAATTGTTGAACTATTCCTTTAAGGAGCGAAAAGGTGGATGAGGTATCCAGGTTTGGGTAGGCAGGACACTGTAGTTCACTGGCAAGCTCAGGAGGGGGAGGAAGAGTGTAAGATGCTGCAATCTACAATGTAACCACTTGATGTCACTGTTTCCTCTTGAAAAATCTTACACACTTTACCTTTAGCTGTGGTGCAACGTCATCTGAAAAGGCCCAGAAGTTGTGTTCCAGATGTTTTTTTTTTTTTCAATAAGCATATTCCTCTCAGGCTCACTGAAGGAGAGGGACGTCTATACGAAGGCGGGACACCAGACCACGGCTCCAACCAATGATCAGGCACCGCCCCCAAATTTAAAGCTGTCAGTCAGACATGTCACGCCAATATTTGGAACAGATTTTGATGTGATTGTGGAGGTAAGAGTGTCAAATAAGGGATGGACCTTTACTTGACTTTAGTTTTCTGTTTGGACAATGTAAAGTAAATCACAAGCATGAGGTTCACATCTTTTTCCATTTGCAGGTCAGAAATGATGGAGGTCGTGACGCCTACGCTCAGCTGACTGTTCTCATCTTGGCTGTAACGTACAATTCTCTACATCGGGGGGAGTGCCAGAGACAGACACTAAGTGTAACCGTGCCTGCTCATACAGGTCAGACGTCATCACACGACATGAAGAGAAGCCCCGAAACTGGCGAAACCATTTTTTTTTTTGTTTGTTTTTTTTCTGACATTGTGCTTCTGAACATTTAGTTTGCAAGGAAGTTCTCCGTCTGCATTATGAAGACTACGCCAGATGTGTCTCTGATCACCGTCTCATTCGAGTGAAAGCATTACTCGAGGCTGCAGGAGAGAACGAACCCATCATGACAGTGGCGAACATCCCACTGAAGATGCCTGAAGTCCTTGTTGAGGTTGGTGCACAAATACAGTCTTTGCCCTTATCGTGTTGGCCTTCATCCTTCGAAACATATTACGAAGTTTGTTATGTTGTTTATGTAACAAAATAAAAAGAAAGAATGTGAGCAAACAAACCATTTTGTTAATTTTGCTGTAAAATTGCTGTCATGGTATTTTAATTATCAGAAATAATAGTTGGTAGGTTTACCATGAAACAGTGTGTTGTAATAGAGCAGGATATTTGTAAATGCATCCTTGCGTTGAGTTTTTATAGTTATGTAGTTGAATATACTGTAAGTATGTATAATATATAGATATAGTAAATTAAATAAAAAAATTAAACAAAATAGGATAAGAACATTGTTGTTCTACACTGCAGTGTAAAGACCGTCAGCTTGTTTTTTCCCCCTCAGGTGCCAGGAAAAGCCATGCTGTGGGAAAAAGCCATGGCGTACATCTCCTTTGTGAATCCCTTACCAGTGGCACTGAAGGGGGGTGTTTTCACTGTGGAGGGCGCTGGGCTCCTGTCAGCCACTCACGTCTATGTTAAGTGAGTAATGACACTGACAACGTTTCTACAAACGTGTACGCTCTATAGTGAGGCAGGTGTGTAAAGATCAGAAACCCAGACCGTGTGTATGGCCATGAAAACTGCCACCTTGTTGTGAACTGAGGTTCTATATCATCTTCTTCTATCTACTATAAATTTCACTTTCCATCAAATAAAATGTTAAATGGTCTAAATAATATATATCAAACTTCAAATTAAATTCACAATAAAATCTTTAAATCCATTAATGTCATCTTAATATATAAAAAAGGGGTGAAACTGAATGTACATTCTACAAAGACACACAGCATACATCACCAGGTAAGCAAAATTGTTTTGGAGGCAGAGAGGAAGTCCCGCCTATACTTGTCCCCATTAATAGGGGAGGTAGTGATTAGCAGGAAGTACTTAAACCACCTTGTGGAGTGGAGGGGAAGTTGTATTTGTAGTTTCTGACACACCTTGATTTTTAAAATTAAAAATCTTGGCCCACTACTGAATATTTACAGTTGATTGTCTTGTTTCTTGTCACCCAACTTGCATTGTTTGGACTTTGGAATTATTTTTGCAAACATTTAACAGCATTGTGAATGTGTTTCTCTGTTCTTTCTCAGTGGGGACGTAGCACCAGGCCAGAGGGTAGCTGTCAATCTCTCCTTCTCGCCTGTGCGGACCGGCGTGAGGAGGCTGCTGGTGGATTTTGACTCAAACCGACTGAAAGACGTGAAAGGCTCCGCCACGGTGGTCGTCCGCAAGAAATATTCCCCGCTGATAACTGAACTTAACTAAAGCCTAACAATAAGCTTGATATTTAAACAATGTTGGGCCTGATTTACCAAAGGTAAACCTCAAAGCAGCAAACTCTATGAGACTCATGGTGAGGCTGATCTCCTAAGCAGGTTCACTGAGGATGGCTTCTTTCAAATCACAGTCAACAAGACTGGAGTCTCTAAAGTGGAGTCCCTGTTGAAATTAAAACAAAGACGAAGTTGTTGGTGATTTCGTCCGAGTGCGTCAGATAACCAGAAGCAAAGATCCACGAGCACTAAGCCATTTTTTTGTATTAAATAGCCATGTCACCTTACTAATAAGGGAAAGTCTTTGCGTTACTTGTATCATGTGATTTCAATAAAGTTTTGTGATTTATTTCTGTAACGATGATTAGATAGTGGGAGGAAGCTAGAGCGCCTGGAGAGGCCCCACAAAGCAGCGTGTTTAGCAATTAGGATGACTGCTCGTGTCTTCAAATAGACCAAGGAAGAAGAAGAAGATGGACGAGGTATCCAGGGTTGGGTACGCAGGCCACCGTAGTTCACTGGCAAGCTTAGGAGGGGTCAGGGAGAGTGAAAGACGCTGCAATCGGAAATGTAACCACTTGATGTCACCGTTTCTTCTTCAAAATCTCCAAATATTACACAATTAAAGTTTGGTGGACAACAGTAAACATGTCCTCAAAAAGATGATTAAAATAGCTATTTTGGGTCACGAACTGTAATAATATAATATAACATTACAATCGAACGCTGTGAAACTACCTGCACTGACTCCCAAGGATAGGTTTGCACAGGCATCAAAATACATTTAATCAGTCTTGACTTTTCCATAGTGTTTTTAAATCCGTTTATAAAATAAAAAAATGTCTTCGGCAAGGAAAAGGAAAGAAAAAAATAACACTGACGTCAAAGCTGAAACATATTCACAGACAGTTTTATTTTTGATTGAAATTGTCACATCATACTTGTTATCTTTCCTGTTGATGATTTTTTGTATTTTTTTTTATTACAACAGCCATAGAGCAGCAGCAGCAATAATAATAATAATCATAACAATAATCATAATGTTATTAATAATAATGAAGACAACCCAGCAGGAGAAGCAGATCGATGCTGAGAAAGACTGAAAAATAGAGAGACATGAAGGGCACCCTGTTTCCAGCTGCCACTGAAAAGTTTTACAACAAATAGTGGAAAATTGCATTTTTTCCCCCCCCGATCTGTCAGATTCGTAGAAATGTGCCCCATCTGACCTTGTTCGTTCTATAACGGTTAAGATTTAAGCACAGCTGTACACAACCTGGACATGGTAGAATTTCTACAGTTTGAAGTTGGTTCAAGAACAAAAGGGAATATGAGTGGAAACATAAAAAAAAGAAAAAAGAATCAAATCTAATCAAAAGCACTGAGCTCCACAGAAACATGAAAGAAGAGAATGGACTCTTCCAATGCAACAGTTACATGATCTACAGTGATACAAAGATTGCACATCGTTAACCTCGACATGCAAAGTGGCATTATGGCTGACAGGACTGTGAGATCAGCTCAGTGACAGAATTTTCTCTCGACCTAGTTTTTCCAAGAGATATTGAAAAAAAAAAAAAAAATCAGATAAAAAAAAAACACGGGTTCCAATTGTTCTGGTTTGACCAAACTCTCAACGACAGTTCGCACATTCGTCCACACATCTCGGACGCAAACTGGATTCCTCAAGTTTTAAATGTGAAACAGATTTCGGGAAGTGTTCTGAGAACAAACCTTTGATTATGGCTGGTCACTGCGCTCCACCTCATTGTGATTATCTGGCTGCAGTTGAACAATTAAAGAAACTTGAAATTAGCGTTTCAGATTTTACCTGAACCGACAAGATTACACCGAAACTGAGGTCAGTTTAAACCCAAAGGTGACTCAAACTGGCATTACATAAAAAATAAAAACATTGACTGGCTTCACCACAGTGACCATCAGCATCTCTCAAGTCTCAAGGGAGGATCCTGGCAACGACCAATCTCGACACGGTTGAACGATATTTCTCCATTTCATTCGTTAATCTCAGTGAGATAGTGATCAAAACCTCTAACATATTTCATTTTTTTTTTTTTAAAAACAAACAAAACAAAAACAAATTAAAAACACAAACAAAAGATAATAACCATAACAAATGAATGTGTACATGCAAAAAAAAAAAAAAAAAAAAAAAAGCAAACAAAAATGGATCAGAACACAGGAAACAAAAAAAAACAACTTTCCATTTAACACTATCAGATCGTCGGACTTTGGAAAAGGCTAAAAGATATGACGAGAAACCATAACATGTTTGATTACAGTGCACTTCTGTGGAAAACAAACCACACATATGTTAAAGATGAAGGCAACGACAGCCCGGCCGGCAAAAAGGAGGCCGAGAGAATCACGGAGGAAAAAAAAAAAAAAAAAAAAAAAAAAGGATAAAAAGGAAAGAAAAAAAGAAAGTCAGATGCCTATATACACTTATATATACATCATAGAGGATATGAAAAGAGAGCACAAGGTCAGACATTAAGATGACCGAGCACAAAAAACACACAGTTCTAACCCTAACCTAACAGGAAACAAAAAGGGAAAAAAAACCTGTCATGGCACCCAAATAAATAGGAAACAAATCATGTCATCATTTGGACGGCGTCCTTCCCACGAGCTCCTCGCCTCCCGTTCAGCCAGTTTCTGGATCCTTCCGGAGGTCACGCCAATAAATAGACAGAGGATGGACGTGGAGTTAGGGCAAAAAAAAAAGCTGACTTCAGTGGGGGAAATGACGGGAGAAAACTTGACCTGTCTTGTGTTTTTTACTGGGCCCCTTTGGCACGAGACAAATCAACCCAAAAAGCGAGATTGTGATACTTACAGTGCGTCAGAGGCAGTTCGACTCATCCAATGAAACGCTGCCAAATTCAAACCTGACGATGCTTTGACGGGCATTTTGAAAAGGCGCTTTTTAAAAGTTGGATATTAATTCCCCGATAGAGTTTTTGTTGTTGTTGACATAATATGTACAAGTGATCGATTAAAAAAAAAAAAAAATCCCATCTTAGATCACAATCTGTATAAACAGACAAACAAAAGTGAAAGGCACAACAACGTTTTAAAACATAGGTGTCAAACTCTGGCCCGCGGGCCAAATTTGGCCCAGTGTCATTTCATTTGGCCCGCAAGGCCAATAGAAAGTCACTGCTAGTGCTGCTGGCCCGCCGCTATCATACAGCACATGTAACTGCTAATACTACAAATCCCAGAATGCTCTGCTCAATCCGTACAGGATGTTCATTGCTGGATATTATGATGATTTCAGCAGTTTATTGTTGTTATTATATTTTTAAATGTATGATTAGCCAGTGGGAAAATGTTACTGTTGAAATTTGAATCAGAAGGCTGCAAATGAAAAAGAGGTTTGTTTTTTGCTTACATGACACCTTTTTTGATGAGTTTTTTTTTTTTTTTTTTGAAATTTGATTTTGCATGTGTGCAGTATGAAGTTATTTATTGTATAGTATTCATATTTTGCTTGTTCCATAGTCAGTGTTGAAGCAAAACTTGTTTGGGGTCCATGTAAAAAGGTTTGCTGTTTATATCTGGAGGAAGATTTATCCTCAATAAATATCAATGTTTGGCCCGTGACTTTGTCCAAGTTTGGAATTTTAGCCCCTCTGTGTATTTGAGTTTGACACCCCTGTTTTAAAAGGAAGTGTTTGGCAGGGTGTCCTTTGTTTGGGTGGGTGGGTGGAGGGGGGGGTAAAGAAAAAAGAAAGAAAAAACAGTCTGGGGGACGATGAAAGTATAACTTTCAAGCTGGTGATGAGTCTTGTCGTCCGTTACAAGGGCCGCTAGCCGCTACCAGGCAAAGAGAAGATCCACAGTCAGATGGACGGACGGCCGGACAGCCGGGAGCCTTTTGCGTTTGGCTTTCTCTGCTCAATGTCGCAATTTACGGAAAAATAAAAAACAAAATATAAAAGAGAGAGAGAGGTGGGGGGAGGGGAGGGGGCCGTGTACTTCAAATGTGATCCAGAAGAGACAAGGAGCATTGAACATTTTTGTTTTAAAGACACAAACTTATATAAATATCAGGCGGTCCCAGACCGCCAAGCTACTGCTACACAAACTGCCCTGTTAAATAGCGACGGGGGTGGGGGGGGTCGATCGGCGTCGGTTATGTACAGAGAGAGAAATGAGAAAAGAAGGCGCAGCGCCGTCACCGCTCCAAACTCTCCACAGTGGTTCTGAAATGTCATCACAGGAGGAGGAAGGGGGGGAATTTTTTTTTTCTGTTGTTTTTTTTTTGAATTTTTTTTTTCCCAAACACACATTTTTATATAGAAACACACAGTATATGAAAGCACAGATGCCTGAAAAAATATGTTCATTCAAGTTGATAAAAGTTTTTTCTCTTTTTTTCTCTTCTCTTTTTGTGCATGAGCAACGTGACGGATGAGGAATGAGGCACAGTCTGTTTTTACCGATTTTTTTTTTGTGTTTGTTTTGTGTTGTTTTTTGTTTTTTTTTGCCCAATAAAAAAAAAAAACACAAAGAAATTGATACGGATCTAAATTTGTAACCTGAAACTGAAGCCGAAAGGTTTTGGCGTTGGTTGGTTGGTTGGGGGGGGGGGTCCGAAGCGTTCAACACTTCTGTGGTGGGCGGAGCTACACTGTGGATCCGATGGGACTGGAATGTGAAGCTGCTGCTGTGTTCAGACCAGAGAGAAGTTGACTCTGTTTCTTTTCCTTTTTTCCCCCTCCCAACACAGACGAATGATGAGATGGGACGAAGAAAATGAATGGATGAACGGGTGAAAGGCGTGAACATGAAGACAGGAGGGGGAAAACAAGCCCCTGGTGTCGCGTTGCAGTGCGTCCTCGCACGTCGATTAAAAACGAGGTCCTTTAAACATCGGAATAAAGGGAAAGGGCGAGTTTCTCTCCTTCCGGGACAGAAAAAAGAAAACAAAAAAAACGACTTTGCCTTCACAGTTCCTTCCTGGTGATGGCATCAGTAGAGAGGGCGGTGACGTCTGCTGAAGTGGATGAGCTCTTCCTTCCTTCCTTCTTTTGCATGTTTTCTGGTTGTCATCAGTTAAACCTCATGCTGGCATGATGGTCGAGCTCCTGGTCTGCTGATGGTGGAGGTGGGGCCTGGTCTGTGTGTAAGCCAATGCATTATATGTACGCGCATATGTGTGTGTGTGTGTGTGTGCGTTTGTCCCCCTGTGTGTGTGTGTGTGTGTGTGTGTGTGTGTGTGTGTGTGTGTGTGTGTGTGTGTGTGTGTGTGACTGTGTGTGTCTTGTGTGAGCAAGGTGGATCACCAGGCCTCTGTGTACCGAACATCAACGTCCTTCAGGTTTGGCAGTTTAGCCTGCAGAGACAAACAAAGTCAGTAGGAATGTTAATTTATTCCATCCAAACAGATTCCTCTGCCATTCTGCGATCTGATAGCCAGCTGTTTTACCTTGAGGTCCTCGTATGTGTCAGCAGTGAGCTTTGTGCTGTTCATGTTCAAACTGCACAGACTTTTCATGGCTGCAGAAGATAATAATGGAGGGGGAAAAAAAGCCAAAATGAACATCAATGCATGCGCACCAACAGACCATTATAAACAGGACTTGAATTATTATTATTTTTTCTTACAGCTGAGCGCCAGCAGGCCAGCATCAGTGACGGGGGTCTCACACAGATTCAGAACCTGAAGACAGGCCAGATGCTCGGACAACAGCCTCAACCCTGCGTCACCAAACTAGAGAAAGAGCACAAGGTCAGTTTAGCACTGGCGGGTAGCCTTCACACACACACACACACACACACACACACACACACACACACACACACACACACACACACACACACACACACACACACACACACACACACAAAATTGCAATTTCTATCCTGCTCTATATGCAACTTAACAAGAGGAACATTGTAGAGAACAATAATAATCCCTTTGTGGAAATATTCTATTTTTATTTTCAGACATTCCAAAACGATTACCGGTAAGTATTTATACTGTCCAGTATACTGTATACTTATAATGTCCAGATACTCTCCAAAAAAACAAAACAAAAACAAAAACCTCAAACCTTGAGGTATTCTCGAGCCATGACCACGTTTGTCAATCGCAGTATTTTATTTTGAAAATGAAAAAGGAAACGTATATAACAATATTAAAATATATGTGCGGTGTACTAAAACAAGTCGAAGGACTGACATTGTTGACCTAATCCGTGTGTGTGTGTGTGTGTGTGTGTGTGTGTGTGTGTGTGTGTGTGTGTGTGTGTGTGTATGTGCATGCATGCGTGTTTGAAAACTGTTCTCACCTGGGTAGACCAGAGGTTGAGCTGTTTGAGTGACGGCAGCTTGATCAGCTGCTCAGCACAGGCACTGGTGACATTAGTGAAGGCCAAGCTCAGGTTCTCCAGGTTCCCAAAAGAACCAGAACTCAACAAACGGGCCAGGTCAGCGTCCTTCAGGGAGAGGGGGAGAGGGAAGAGAGAGAGAGAGAGAAAAAAATATATATATTTCAACAAATAATTGGATTATAGGGAGGGGAAAAGGGTTCAAAAAAGCTCCTGTGTAAAATCTCACCGTAGACTTGGAGGGCAGAGTCAGCCGGGTGGGGCCTCCTTTTCTTTGCTAGGGAGTGAGAGAGAGAGAAAAAAAGTTGGCGTCTGTGTCAAGCAACAATATTTCCCAACAGTAGGTGGGGTGTGTGAGCAGGTCAACAAAAGCACTCTGCATCAGGACAGGAGGTTTCACAGGAAAACGATGGACGTTAACGTTCTACGTTGCACGTGCACAATGCAAGAATGTGTGGACAGAAACAGAGTGGACAGGTACAAAGCATGTGAGAAGTATTCAATGCACTCATGGTCATAAGGTAAAAAGATATATGGAAAAACATTAGTGACAAAGTATACGTTTATTTAACAGATAAATGACACTAAATTGAGGTTGCTGGTGTTCCTCATGTTTAATCCAAGCATGTTAAACAATGTACAAAGTCATTGAACAGCATTTATATTTTATACCTGCGTGTCTGATAAATGGTTGGCTATTTTATTATGCCATACTGTTAGAAAAATTCTGTTAAAATTCCAAGTTAAAATTTCTAATGTTGGCAACTGATTTTTTTTTTTTTAATTTAAACCATTTTATAATGTGGTTGAGTTTGTATCAAACCCAATTCAATGATGGGGGAAGGAGTCCTAATTGTGACAGAAATGGCTGGTAAATTTAGTTTGTATTTATTGGTCTGTTCCACAGTAAACAAGACACAAAGGCGACACCATGAGAGGATGGGAGAGAGAACACTGGCATAGGTCAGAGGTCAAAAGATCACAGATGATCCTTTTTTTGAGCAACGCATCATGATGAGCCTACTCCCTGAAAGCTGGGTGACGTATTGTCTCTGGCCACAAGCTGAGCACAAGCAGAAATGTGGGATACGTTAATAAGACATGGAGTAGTGTGTGTGTGCACTTCTACAATTATTTTCCCAAGGGAAATTTCCACTGTTACAACCGCAGAACACGGTGAAATACGAGACTGGAGGGGGCAGGAACTTACCAGCTCCTTCAGCTCCCGCTGTCGGTCGCACAGCTGCTCGTACATGCGAAGGCCAACCTGAGTGCTTTCCAGTGTGGAGATGATCTGCAGCTGTGTGTCGTTGTTCTCGATGATGTTGTACTCCAGCATCAGACACAAGATCTGGGCGTGACGGAATAGAATAGAATGCCTTTATTTATCCAGAATTGGGGAAATGTGCATAAACACAGCAACATATAGTGCAAAGAGGAGAAAAATGTACGCAAACTCATAAGAAATAAATAAAACAAAATATTTATAGAGCCAGAAGGGAAAAACGAACATTTACATCTATGTGGGCAGTTGGATTATTTCCAATTTATTTAAATAAAATTGAAATAAGTTTTACTGTAAAATAAATATATATTACAGTAAAACTTATTTATATTTAAATTTTATGTAAATAAAATAAATAAAATAATATATATACACACACACATATATATATATATATATATATATATATATATATATATACACACACACACACACACACACACACACACACGCACACACACACACACACATATACACATATATATATACACATACGTATATGTATACATACATATACATAAATACATATGGACATACATATACATATGTATATATATACACATAAATACATACACACACATATATGTATATAACTGCTAACTTCAAACACCTGTACATTTGGGTATCGTATTCAATTAAAAACATGTCACCGAGGTGATGTCAGTTTGACTCTGCAAGCGGCAAAATGTAGAACCAATCTTATTTGTTTGCATAACCTTGCCACTGAGCGGTCAAACCTGAAAACCATCACAGTCTCCCTTTAAGTCGGGCTCGTCACAGTGGTGCGGTCGTACCTCCACCATGGTCTGGTTTCCACGCAGGGCCAGCAGCATGCAGGGGCCCAGCTTGTTTTCGGCCAGGGAGAGCAGGAACTTCTTGGTCTTGTAGCAGGAGCCCATCAAGATATGAACCTGGAGTAAATGAAGGGAAGCAACGGGAGGGCTTAATTGCTTCTATCCTACGTTGATTAGATTACGTTATTATGATCATATTATATTATATTTCAGGATAAACACACTCACCATACTGGCAAAGAGCTCTCCGTCATCGTCGCAAGCTACACCCCCCGGACTGTAGAGCTGAAACCAGCCGTCCTTCCCTGAACGCACGCTGAGTAGACATGAATGGACCTAAAAAAAAAAAAACATACACAAATCATACAGATTGTTTTCAATATATTTCTCTCTCTCTCTCTTTTTTTTTTTTTAATTTTCTACACAACAAGACAGCGGGGAAAAATACAAAAGAAAACACAAACACACACACACGCGCACACACCTCCTGCCTGGGATCCTCTGCAAACCTCTGAATGACATACTTCAGTTCCCTGTTAGAGGGACAAAGAAAACACAATTACAAAATTGTTTGACAAAAATCCAACCTTACAGATCAACTGATAAAAAATAATTTCCAAGATCTTGAATAACTTACTTGGTGAATTTGGCGTGTGCAAGGGCCCTGAAGAAGAAGTCAAAGCAATAAAAGAGTCAGTGAGAAACTGAGAAACACAAATTATACTATTCATGAACTGATGTTTTTCCGGCTGCTATTTAAAATCAGGTTCCTTTGCAAAAGTGCAAGTTTTGAAATACCATTGCTTCGAAGGGGACAGAATGGAAACCGTTTCTCTTCAGTTTTTACTGTACAGAAAATTACATCACTCCCACATTGAGACAGAGACTCTCTCTCGAGAGCCAGCGCCTGCACTTCACTGACAGAGGACAAAGCTATGGGGATCCCGCACACCTGTGCATGCATGCATGCATGCAGCGTACACCCATCAGACTGGGGTCAGGAAGTCAGCAGGGCTCATCCATTAGTCATGTTACACCTTGCTTTTGTGTCACTTTCCATCCTCTCCTTCAACCAGCGCTTTGAAGAAACATCAGTATGTCATTAGTTACCCACCGCGGCCGCGACAGTGTTTTCGTGAGAACGCTCCGTTAGGCCGCGCGGCGAAACGCTACTCGCGAACGCACACTTGATTGATATAATTTGATGTAATGGCCTGGGTTTTCCAAAGCATTAGCGTCGAAAGACGTTATTCTCCCACGCCCACATCCATTCACGGCGGTGGTGAACGACGTGTTCACTCTCGCGTCAGGCTGACGCGAGGAGTCGCTGCCCAATCGGCCCCTCTGGAGTGAGAACGCTGCCAAAAGTCCCGCAGAATCGCACCCGGGAGCGTTTTAGGAACGTGTATTTCCGCTCACGAGTTGTTTTTTTTTTTTATTATCCACTCGCAAACTATTTTTTTTTTTTTTTGTTAATGTTTCTGCTTCTCGGTACCTTTCGAAACCATTGCAGAAGAAGTCGTCACCGCGTGCGTTGCCGCGCGTGACTCACCGTAACCTTGGCGGCTCACCGGGTGCTGGGGAGCACTGTTGCCCTCTCCTTATGACGCCTGTCGGCGCCGGCCGACAGGTAAACAGAGGCCCCGGCGAGCGACAGGTGCGCGACTGGAAACAACAAGTCAGGGGCCTATTTAATGCTAATGAAGCTCCAAATCAGGCGGCCAAATTACCGACGAGGCGCAACGGCCCGCTTGTAAGCCAATTAGGGAGGACCTCGGGAGAGCGAGAGGAAGCCTGCCGCTCCAGTCGGCGTCTCCCCAGAGCTGCGTTCAGTCGGCTTCATCGACGTCAGCAGCCGGGCCCCAAATGACACGGCGGAGAAGGACAGAAGGTGTGTGTACCCACCGGGGGACGGTGTTTGGAGAAAAGCAGGAGGAAAGGCCGAGACTGATAGGAAGCTATTAGAGTTTTAAACACGTCAATTTCCGTATGTTGCAACTTAGGCTCTTTCGGACAGGCAAAGGTCACGGGACTACACTCTGTCTTTTATTCATCCCATATTTGACTGCCAGCCGATTACTTGAATACTCGCGGATGGGTGTTGCACTATTTGAAGGCATTCGTAGGCAGCTGCAGTTAAAGACAAAGGAGCCAAGGACAGAGAGCAACCCAGTGAATCTAATATATTGCAAGCATTTAAAGTTCAGGTGAAATAAAACATTCACCAAAAAGAAAACAGGCTGGCTAATGTTAGAATTAATATATCGAGGTATGAATAGGGAATTTGGATCCTAGTATAATAATAATAAAAAATAAATTCAACAAATGGTAAATTTGTTGCTGGTAGTTTTGCTTTGGCTCACTCTTTACTGGCAGTGGTGGGAAGGGAACAAACAAACTGTTGCTTAGTTTGATGTCTGAGGGAAATAAAAATGAATTGAACAATTAGGGGATATTAAAAGATGACAATGAGAATAAATATTTCAACTATAACAGTTACTAATTACTAAATCTTCAGCTATTGCTCTGCTGCCACTTGAATGAATATAATCCAACAGCATTATATTCCTCTATTTGCACTATATGGCATACTGAAGACCTTCTATTCCTATTCTAGCTATTCTGTACTTACTTGTAGATCTTTTACACAGTGTGTGTTTTAATTTGCTGCAGCGTGAACTGGGAGAGAAAGATAAGTTCCACCCTGAGTATTTCAAATACAGTACATGTAGCAGAAGTGACAATAAAGCTGACTTGGACTGATTGCTCTGTTGTGTCTTATTGTGTGTTATTTTTCTTGTTATCTGCAACATTCTTGTATATACTACTGCTGCGACGAATCATAATAATCCTCTCCTAATTACATTTATTATAACGTTAGAAGGATATTGATGGTGGAAACTGATTCTTCTGCCTCAAGTCCACCGTGTACCTAAACATTTGGCTACAATAATCCCAGCAGGGACTGTTGACACTGTGGCTCATCGCAGACAATTAGCACTTTGGCCTGGAAGGGGAGAAAGCGCGTTCAGTCTCCTCTCGTTCGTAACTGGAAAAGCCGACCCAATTTCAATCAGCATATAATGGCAAATAAAAAAAAAAAACACACCCAAGAAACGTAAAACAGAGCTCTTGATGCGTAACCGTGTGAATACTCACTCTTTAGGGAAGGGGATCGGCTGCAGCAGGCTGGCAAGGGCGGGTTTCCAGTCGTCATAGTCCGACCTGACGGTTGATTAAAAAGAGGGGAGAGAAAACCAAATACACGCTCAGTAATAACGTCTGGCGCCGCCTCAACAAAGAGCCTAGACCAACAAAAAGGCAGAGGGGTGATTGTAACACGGCGCCATTGTCACCGGGATGACGCAGACCTCGCGGCCACAGAGCGCAGAGGAAGATCGTGTAACCGTGAGTTAAGTAACTGCGGGCTTTGTTCGAAGGCGTAACTCATACTTTCAGGTGATCCCGTTAGGTAACGTAACCTACGCCTGCCTGGGAACAACACGCAAGAAGGGGCTGCTCCACTTCCATACGCTGGAATCAGCGGGGACCAATTACACCCATTCTTTCATTAGCCTGGCAAAATGACACATTAGCAAACTAGACCAGGTCTCCCGCGTTTCATTTCAGCTACATACACACAGTAAAAATTGACCTCTGGGTTTATGTAAGTGTATAGAAAAAAATGTAATGTTCTTATGGCAAAATTATTATTTGTCCCAAAGCTTAATGTAAATAACCTATTTTCTGTTAATATGTACTAACCTTGCAACAACGGAGCAGTAATACATGCTTATTTATATATGGCCATCGGCTGCATATGTAGAGAAGGGAGTGACTTTCTTCTAATTCTAAAGAAGTCCATTCATGTATTTTGAATAGAACAGAGTAGCAGTCGTTCTATGAACCCTGCTTTTTGGTGATCACTCTAGCCAATGACAAATTGGTTCATGTAAAAAGCTCGACTGAAACAGAGTTCTAGCATCAGCGTCAGCGTTGAGACAGTTCACTCTCTACATGAACTCGTTCAGTTCACAAAATCTGTTCACAGTTCATCATTCAAATTTATGAACTAAGTTCATGCTTCCAAAAATGGAACTAGTTCATAGTTATTTTCTTTATTTTTTACAATATGTTGTTGCAAGCTATTATTTTTCAAAATTATAGCCACAGCCTATTTTTTATTTTTTTAATCAGTTTTGACACTGACACTGTGTCAGATTTCATCTTCGTATCCTATTTTGAATCCTTATCAATATATCATCATGATCAGGGTGTGATGATAATAAATCATTGTGGAGGCAGCCCTGAGATTACTGGTATTTCCTCTTTGTCTGCTGCTCATTCAGTCAACACTAGTATCCAGCTGCAGCTTTCAACCCTGGTGTTTTCTCAAAAACATGAGGAAAAATTTGCTTCTTAAACAGTCTTTTTTTTGTTGTTGTTGTTTTTAAATATGACGAATTACTAAAGCAAGAACAGGAGAGCAGTCCTAAATGTCCAAATAGTCGTCCAAACCTCAAACAAATAACTTCCATCCATTTTCTATTCCCGCTTCCTCCTGCACTCAGGGTCACGGGGGTCTGCTGGAGCCTAACCCAGCTGTCATAGGGCGAAGGCAGGGCGGCGCCCTGGACAAGTCGACGGTTCATCGCAGGGCCACATGGAGACAAACAACCGTTTGCACTCACACACACACCTACGGACAATTTAGAGTTTCCAATTCACCTCACATGCGTGTTTTTGGGCTGTAGGAGAAATTGGAGAACCCGAAGAGAAGTCCCAGGCCAGGGAATCAAACCCAGAACCTTCTTCCACCATAAAATTAGTTTTAAGCAATGAAGAAGTATTAACGCTGGAGTGGTAGTGGCATCTGAACGAGTGCTGCTGCCCTCATTTGTTTTTGCCTCCATACTTCTTTTAATGATAGACTGGGTGTTTGTTCTTCTACACGTTAATGCCCGTTGGTGGTAGGTTTTCCCTGGAAACGGGCACCCTTGATCGAGGTCACACTGTGAGAGAGCGGCTCTCGCAAAACGCCAGAATGAACGCGTTCACGCCAAACATTCATCAGGCAGACGACGGGAAGAATTCTGGATCGACTCACAACATCTTGAGGATGAGCGCGAAGCAGCCCAGCACTCGGTCGGCCTGCGCCGGCAGCTGGATGGAGAGCGTGTTGACGGCCGGGCTGACCAGGAGACAATCGATGAGGTTGGGCTCGCTGTCGCCCCCCGACGGGCCGCCCTTCCGCCTGCTGTTGGCCGAGTTGTTGTTGCGCTCCAGCTCCACCAGGATCTCGCTGGAGTTGACGACAGACGGTGGCGGGGAGAGGGGCAGGGAGGGCGTCGGGGAAGGGATGGGGGGCACCGGGGTGGGCTGCTGCTGCTGCTGCTGCTGCGTGGCAGGGGGAAGGGGGCTGGGGTTGGCCGACAGCGACAGCAGGCTGGAGGGGGGCGGCGTGGGCGGCTCGGGGCGCAGCAGGCGGAGCGGCATCGGGGGTTTGCGGTCGTTCTGCTGCTGGCAGCCGTTGCGGATCTCCTTCAGGCTGGGGGAGTTGTCGCGACTGCAGAAGGAGAAAACAAGAGGAGAGAGGGATGAGCCGCCGAGAGCTTTTGACCTTTTGAACAGGGCGTGGGCAAGCTACGGCGCCGGGGGGGGGGGGGGGTGTATGTGGCCCGTAGAGCTTTTTAATCAAGTTTTAGACCCTCCTGCGGCCACCGATCAAAAGGTTCGCCCAACTTTGTTTTAAACAGACACCAAAAGACACGGTAAAACCAAGTTAATTATTTGGTAGAATGTAAATCCACAGAGGGGACGGTGTCATTTCAATTGTAAAGATACTGTAACGGGGAAAGGAATGAAAGAAGGAATGGAAAAAAAACACAGTCACTGCGTATCAGATCATGTGTGCGGGATGGATGTGAAATTGTTCAATAAAAAGAAATGAAAAAAAGAAATAAACATACAACGTAAAAGTACGAGCAAGAAACATAAAAAAAAA
This sequence comes from Nelusetta ayraudi, assembly GCF_046127955.1. Taxonomy (NCBI): domain Eukaryota; kingdom Metazoa; phylum Chordata; class Actinopteri; order Tetraodontiformes; family Monacanthidae; genus Nelusetta; species Nelusetta ayraudi. The sequence goes on along the minus strand of NW_027466121.1, from coordinate 1,437,213 downwards.
TATATATATATATATATATATACACAAAGTAAACTCAAAAGTAGGAAAAAAAATGACGTGACTTTTGGGAATAATCGAATCGTGAGTCCAAGGAAAGAGAGGTGATGATGCTAATTAGTTAGATTATGTCATGCGCTTGCAGTCAACAGACTCTCCCTGAGGAGCGCGACAGAAAGAAGTGGCGCTAAGTGTGAATGGCAAAGGCAATAACAACACTGTCTGTAAGTACGGGAAGAGCAGTGAAGAATTAAAGACAGAATCTACTGGCAATAAAATCAACAGAAAACATGAACGTTTCTGGTTCGATAGAGTCTTCCAAATACAATTGTCGTTCTTCTGGTTGTGTTGCTTTATCATTTGAACGCAAAAAAAAAAAAAAAAAAAAAAAAAAAAAGATCGAGCAAAAAATGCACAAGGGATGTGAGGGGTAACGACAAATCTCACGGGATCGCGCGACTCCCGATAAGCAAATAAATGCAGGTCTTTCATTTTCCTCGCTCGTTTGCTTTCAAGCAAAAGGGGGCCCGAGCGGACACGGTGTGTTCCACGATGGCCACTCGCCGAGTTGTGGAGCAGCACGCGGACCGATGGCACATCGAGCAAATCATGCCCATCTTGGCACAAGTTGCTAGGCGACAAAAACAGATGCCAGGAAGTTGTTTATCCATTTGCTTCACGCTGATTCGAACACATCGCAGAAGCAAATGTTTACAAAAGTGTATAAATATATACATAGAGGGTGTTGCATATGTACAGAACGTAAATCCTCTCGGGCAACACAAATATAATGTGATTGATATTTACCATCAATCCAACAGCAGTAAATTGGAATAATCATCACACGGCGTTGCCTTTTGGAAAGGTCGCGTCGGGACATTAAAACAGTGTCAACAGGCTCTGGAAGGGTAAATCTCTCCTCCATTTTGCAGCGATCTCCAGCACGTTCTCCGTGACAGACCATAACCGGCAGCCCCAGTCCGCCGTGTTAGCGTCGCGCAGCACGTGCACGGCGAACGGAGGACGGGGCGCGTGCACGGCAGTCACCCAATACACAACTCCGTCTCCCAATAAATTGTGCTTAACATTCCATTTTAAGAAACACACAAACAAGAAATGCAGAGTCACTGCACCCAGGTAAGTGTTTGGCGGTGGCAGCAGCAGCAGCAGCAGCAACAGCCTCGGGGTAGTTTTAACCGCTCTAATATTTGCTTTGGCTGAGTGGGACGAGCAGGCAAATAAACAAAAAAATCAGGTTGACCAAGACAATCATGGATAAGGGGGGAAAAACAAGTAGTGTGTGTGTGTGTGTGTGTGTGTAGAACTGACCTGTTGATGAACTCCTCATAACAGGAGTAAATGGCAGCGAGACACACTGCCACCAGGTTGGGCAGCACCCGTGGGTGGGGGCACTGCCCTGTTGGGCCGTGCATGCTGCAAAGCAAACACTGCGGGTCAGGTTGGATCATAATGTGGTGAAGGTTCAGCGTCTGACTCCTGAACACTGAACTCAACACCCTTCATCACGGCAGAGGAGTGACGCCACGCACAGTTTCGACCGGAGAGGAAAAAGATGCAGTTTTTTTGGCTCGGCGTGTGAAAGTTTCTCACCTGTGCACAAACTTCTTCACAACCTCCATCCCGGCGTTGAGCTCGTTGAGTGCCAGGATGTACTCCTGAGTGAAGAGGCGCAGCCGAGGGCACTTTCCAAAGTCCTGCCCAGGAGACAAACAGGTGAGTTTTCGCCAGCATATACAGTTGACATACGCTACCAGTCAAAAGTTTGGACACAACTTCTTATGCATTTTTTTTTTTAAATCTTTACCACTTTCTACTTTGCAGATAGACACTGAAGACATCAAATATATGAGCAAGATATATGGAATTACGTAGCAAAGAAAAACACATGGAACAACTCTAAATAGGACTCTATATAGGAATTTAAATATAAAACGTGCTGGAGTTATTTTACACTTGTATCGTTTCCTACATCATTGCATGTGCGTTCATACGCAGTTTTGATGCCTTCAGTGAGAAACTGCACTGTCAATAGTCATGAGAATGAAAGAAAAGACATTCAATTCATAGGGTGCGTCCAGACTTTTGACTGATAGTGTAGTTGACATGTGATGAAGGCTAACAAACCACAGTTTAACATTTTTCCAACTGTCTTGGGCTTCTGTATCGACATTTGAAATCGCTAGCATATGAAGAAT